>NW_004524685.1:182971-199445 GCF_000260255.1 Octodon degus | reverse complement strand
TGGGTGGACTCGGGGCCTGAGACTGCATTTTGTTCCTTCTCTTTGTCATTTTGTATACCACTGACTTCTGACCTTTGGTGTAGAGCTTAGATAGATATTACCTTAGCACCAGGTCCGGATCTATGAACTTCAGATTCTTCCAGTTGGGTGTTGTTTGGATCTGGCTGCTGTGCTCCACTTCTTTCTGCTGCAGGCGTTAGAGTTGAACCCTTTGTGTCTGTCTGGGAAGATGTTCTGCTCTTGAATCAGCTGGGTGGGTCTTGCCTCTAGCCTCTTTGCAGGGAGTTCTGCTGAAGGGTACCATGCTGGGCCTGCAGCATGGGTCGAATGAGGATCCTGCAGGCCTCAGGTCATCTTACTCGCTTCACCGGGCCTGTGCTCTGGGTCTAATTAGGATCCGGAGGGCCCCTTGTCCTCTCACTCACTCGCTGGGCCTGCGCTCTGGGTCTGTTCAGGATCCCACCGGGCCCCAGGTTGTCTCACTCACTTGTCGGGCCTGCGCTCTGGGTTGATTCAGGATCCTACCGGACCCCAGGTTGTCTCACTCACTCGCCGGGCCTGTGCTCTGGGTCTATTCAGGATCCCGTGGCCCTTGGTCATCTCAAAGGAAATTTAAATATAACATTTTTTCTCTCTGATTTTTTTTACAGTAAAACTTGCTTAAAAGAGAATTAAAGATGGATGTCATGGTCCATACTTTTAGTTACAGAGGATTTTCAAATTCCAGGGCAGCCTGGGCAATTTATTATTATTATTATTATTATTATTATTAATTATTTTTTGGAACCGGGGATTGAACTCATGTCCTTGCACTTGCCAGGGAAGCACTTATTCCACTGAGCCAATCTCCCCGGCCCCTAGGGCAATTTATATTGACTGTGCCTAAAGGAAAAGAAAAATGTGATGGGCTAGGGATCTATGTTGGTGGTAGAGTGCTCAACATTTAAATTTCCAGATTGCTGAGATGAATAAGTAAATACATACATACATACATACATACATACATACATACATATATCAGTAAATATATAATAGCTTTACTGTACTTGTAGGGCTTTTCTATAAAGTATTATATATCCGAAATTTTATCTATCTTATTAAATATATAAAACTAATCTATAATGCATGTATAGAACTGTTACATTTATTCTACTGGCTTGAACACTGAAGCCAAGTGAAAAAATTTAATTATGTATGTTGAGTTAGCATAGAGGTTTGTGGTTGTTTTGATCCCAGAATTTCACTATGTGGTTAAGCCTGGCTTTGAACTCATTTTGAAGCCCAGGCTGGGGTCAGAATGGCAGAGACAGTCCTGCTTCATGCTCCTGTGTGCTGGAGTAACAGGTGTGCAGCACAACACTCAGCTAGAGTTTAATTTAAACAAAAAATCAGAAGGCTTCAAACAAACCCTTAACTAAATTTCTTTGCAGAACAAGACCTATGTCACTGAGATTTTTTGTGCTTTTGTTTGCATGTGAGTAAATTGCTTACTGTGTACTGATTATGTTGTTTTTCTGCCAGGATTTTGCCATGAAACTTTCCTGATTGTTAAACTTAGTCTCATGGAAGCAAAAATGAAAACATACATTATGTGTAAGTTCATAATGCTTAGGTGAGAATTGCAACTTCAGAGATGACACGAAGACAAGGAGCTGCTCCCAACTGGAATCCTCATCCTTATTTTCTCAACACCTCCCAGGTACGCAGTGTCAAGCAGAACTACAGTCTGGTCTGGCTTCTCAGGGTGAGGCACACACCACATCCAGATTCCTTTCGTGTGCGCCTGCACTGAGGAGCCCAAACAGAAGCCTGAAAAACGCAGGTGAGAGGAGATGTGTGAGTTTTAATAGCAGATGTGTCTGAAACTGAGATGAGTGTTAGCAAGATCAAGCTTAGGATGAGCATGTAGGCTTCTTCCAAGATTTAGCCATTGTAAACTGTGCTGCTATACACGTGGGTCTGGATGCAGGACTGCAACCTGAGGTCTTTAAGTCTTTCAGGAAGGCACCAGGAGGGGTTGAGTGGATCTCAGTGTCTAACTTCGAAGTGAGTTGCAATGTACTGAGCTTGGCTCTGTGCACACCACATTTCCAGCTCGTGGGAGAGGTCATGAGCCCTGCAGACGGGGTTGTCGGGAAAAAGTAAAACAGGTGGCATGAGTGCAATGAAACATAAAAGAGTTAAGAAACATTCATCTGATGAATCATGTTTATTTAAAATCAAGGTCCACAATACTACAAACCCTCCAGCCTGAGCTTAGGTGGCCACAGCCTATGCTGGAGAAGCAGTTGCTGCTCAGCAATCATGAACTGTTCAAGCCACGCCCAACTGCCCAAGAGAAGTAATCCACCTTCAGTGAGCATTCATGCATCGAGTGAATCCAAACTGTGGAGTGAACAGGTGGTTTGAAGACTGCTTTTTTGAAGGAGTTGGGAGACACTATGAAATTTGCTCTGGGATGCATTTGCTGTCCCTCCCTGCTTTTCTTTCTCTCCTCACAGGGGGGGGGGTGGCAGTGATGCATGTTAATAAGCAAGCTTTGCTTTTTCCTGGGAAAGCTCATGTATTCATAGCATCATTTTCTCCACATTTACATCTCACTGCTGTGCAGCTTTGAGACAAGGATGCTGGAGCATTTGTGCTAAGAAGTCACATGCCCGTGGGCTCTACTGCAGGGCAGCATGGTGTTACCTGACTCATGTTATAATGAATGTTTCCTCTTATGGGCTTATGCTGCGGATGTCACTATTGACACTTTTCCCAGCACAGTACATACAGTTTGAAGATGGCTAATGTATTTGTAATAGCTGCTTGCCACCAGTTGTCCTGACAGCAGGCTGATTTGAGTTTTCCTGGAAGGATGAGGCAGTGCATTACAAGAAGCTTGGATTAGGTTCCTCTGTGGGTCAGTGTCTTCCAAAGTTATCTGAAATCTTTTTCTAATCTGTGTCTGTTTATATTGCTTGAGTCTGAAGTCAGCATAGTCTTCTAGTAAATGAGAAATCTCAGGTCTTCTCCATATTTATTCCTGAATAAAGGGCTTTTTTGGTAGCTTTAGTATGGCTTCATTTTGGATGGAAAGTGAAAGTGCTGTGAACACTTCATTTCTTGGAAATCTATGGGATGTTCTAGAAACAGAGCCTTTCCCAGTACAATCACTTGGCAAGAAACTTGTTGGTTACGTTTGTACTTCAGGCTGCAAAAATTTTTAAGGATTGTTCTGTTGAAGAGCATGTGAGGTAGCTTCCTGGGTATGAGGAAGCTAAATTTCCTACCTTTCCTGTTGACTTAGCTGGTAGTCAATGGTGCACATGTACCATTCCCTCAGAGAGCTCGAAACCAAGTGAATTCATTATTCAGTGTATATGTTGTATGGTTTCAAAGACTGTCACAAATATTATATCCCAATGAATTCCTTTTTTTTTTAACTTTACTTTTTTCTCTTCTGCTCTCTGCTCCCCTCCCCTTTCCTTCCCCTTCCTTTCCTGCCCTCCTTTCTCCTCCCCTTCTCAGTTCTCCTCTCTTTTTCTTTTATTTTTTTGTGCTGGGCTTGAATCCTGGAGCCTTAGCACTGAGCTATATTCTCAACCCCCATCCAGCCCCACTTGATTTCTTATTCTGAATCAAGGTTTCACTAACTTGCCCGGGCTGTGCCTCACACTTGGCAGTCCTTCCCAGAGTGCTGGGGTTAAAGGTGCACACTACCACGGCTGCTTGGAATGTCTTCATGATAGTAATAATCTGCTGTTCACACAAAGAACTCCACACAGCTGCTCCAGAACACAAGGCAGCAGGGACTCACTCAGTCATCTGGGGTCACTGAGTCCCACCTACAATAGAGACAGGGCCTGTGAGAGAGAAAGACAGCCCTCAATGTGTGTGTGTGTGTGTGTGTGTGTGTGTTGTGTATGTGTGTTGTCTGTGTGTGTGTGCATATGCACAGGGCAGATGCTCTGCATTAATAGCATTGTGCTGGTTCTGAGTGTGAGGATCACAGCCCAGTCCCATCCCCACCCCTCACAGGATTTACTCTGCTGGGTGAGATCAGCCTGCAGCTTAAATGAAAGCAAAGTCCTGGAGAGGACAGGAAGGGTGGAGGCATAGCATAGAAATGGAGCCAGGACCACAGCGAGGGGCATGTGAAACCTTCAGCCAAGGAAGGAATGGGATTGCTGTCAGTTCTGTGAAATGCATTCAATATTTTTAAACATGGTGCAGTGGTTGTTCTGACTTATATTTAAATGCTTTAAACATCTATTCTGTTTTCTTTTTATTCTAGTCAGCTCAGAATTACACTATAAACACATAAGCCTTTTACATGTTTTAGACTGCAGTGAGTTTTTTCTCTACTTGTTTTTTTTTTTTTTTTTTGCTCCTACTATAAACTTTTCTTGTTATGTGTTCTCAAACAGAAGCCAGACTAGAGTCCAAAATGGGAATTTAAAAATGAGTTTTTAATACCGAGCTCAGGGCCTTCCTAAATTCTACTCACACAGGACAAAAGACAGAGAAGCACACTTAGTGACAGAAAACAGGATTTTTAAACAGAAACTACTCTGTGCTTAGTATGTATTTTAAAATTAATCATTTATAACCTACCATTGCATACAGGTACAATTCTTGACAATAGATTGGATAACTTGACAATAGATTGAATATAATATCCAGGTGAACTTTCTTTGAGTTTTAACAAAACAAAATCATTAGCTACATTCCTACATGAATCAACAGGCAGTCAGGCCTAAACGTCATCATCACCTATTATATAGAGGCTGATTGTCTTAGGTACACATACATCAACATGAGTCACTCTGACTTAGGTTACCACAATTTAACACATTCTGAAGTTATTAACCTTTAATCTACACAAATGCTGTGTCCTGTTTGCTAAGAGCAGTTACAATAAGAACTCCACAGTCTTAGGAGGAATTCCCCAGACTTAAGGCCTAAGGCTGTAATTTTTAAACTAGTGATTGGTCTTGAGCACCCTGTTACTAATTTACAGAAAATTACCTGAGAGAGTTCAAAATCCAAGTAACCCCTTACATTTCTCTTAGTGAAGATTGGGAATCACTTCATGCTGTTTCATCACTTTGAAAAATGTTGTGCCAATAGGAACTGATATATAAATATAAATTCTAGCTAATTCATTTCATGTCAGAGCATGGATGGTTGCCATATTTTATTCCCAACTCTGTTTCCTTTTTCTTGAGTCAGGGTCTCGCTATGTAACCCAGACTGGGCTTGAACTTGAACACCTGCCTCAGTCTCCTGACTGCTGAGTTTCCAGGCACTCAGATTTCAAAACTCTTTAAATCTCTATTATATTTTTTAAAATTGCACTTCTATAAAATTTCATGATGTGTATTGATACATTAGTTTAATATATTCCTTTTAATTGCACGAAGCACCACATAGCACTTACCAGCACAACAATCTTATGCCCATATCTCAGCAAAGTTAAGACTGTGCACACTTTAGTGCAACCATGTGCAGCATTTTTCGGGCTTACACAATGAAACCCCGCATGGCTGAGCAGTGCTTGCTCCTCCTACTCCCTCATCCCTGGCAAGGAGCATCGTCCTTTGTTGCTAAGAGTTTGACCACTTCAGTAACATCTTTGGGCTGTTGAACATAGAGGTCATGTTGCTGGGATGAAGGAAACATAGGGACATGGGAGAGTAGCATCTTGGGGTATGTCTCCAGGGCTGGCACTGGACTAAGTGAGCTGAGTGACAAGATGCACCTGAATTTGGAAGGCACCATTAGGTCAGCACAGGGCCTGCATAGAGAAGAAATCAGGATTGGAGGTGTGTTTCTCTGCAGCTGGGATATTTTTTCCTTTGCTGTAGCATGCCAAAAATGCAGGTGATCATACCTTTGGACTTGGACAGAGACCCACTCCTGGTATCATAAGATCTCTTGCTTGCTGAGGGCTTATAAGGGGACATCTTGCCCTCCATAAGTTCAGGCACCACTTCCTCATGCAAATCTTGGTTCTCAAATCTCTCTCTGTTGTTGCCATGTCAGAGTGACTGACTAGTACATTCATGTAAGTGAATCACGTAGTGTTTGTCTTTCTGTGACTGGCTTATTGCCCTTGTTATAAATAACTCTATCACCACTGATAAATTTGGGTGATTACTGTGAACTTCAAAATACCACAATGTGGGAGAAAAAGGCAATTTCAATCCTCCATCCCACCCAGATCATATCCAGGAGATAAGGACATACAAGAACTTGGAAGTAACACACCTGAAATTTCTGAAATGCTAACAACTGAAGTAAAGAAAGTAGTGCATCAGACTGTAGGGGAAATAAGATGAGAAATAATTTCTCAGGGCAAAAAAGAAATGACAACAATCATGAAAGAATTGCTCAGCACAACTGAAGAAGACAGATAAAAAAATAAAGGAGAATAGAAAAATGATAGAAACACTGAGAAAAAAATACAGAAAAGAATTACAATGCATGAAACAGAATCAAAAAGATATTCAGGAAATTAGGAATTCCATTGAAAGCTGGCAAAACTACTTGATCAAAACCGAAGATACATTTTCAGACCTTGAAGACAGTTGTAGAGCTAGTGAATGTGAAAGGTAAGACCTCTTAAAACTAATAAGGAATCAGGGAATAACAGTTCAGCAGGGGCCAGTGAGATAGCTCAGCAGACTAAAGTGCCTGTTTAGGCAAGCATAGGGACTGTGGTTTGTTCCCTGTCACCACATGCTCTGCCAGCCCCACCCCCAGGGTGCACATAGCTGGCCAGAATCTGGGTCTAGTAGTACATGCCTATAATCTCAGTGCTGGGGAGGCTGAAAGCAGAAGGATCCCCTTGAGTCTGAGCTGCATAGCAAGACCCTGTAACAACCAAATACATTTTAAAAAATCAGCAGCTACAAGATGATGCAGAGAAAAATAATATAAAAATAGGTGTCAATGAAGCATCAGGAGACAACACAAATGACACAAAAAGACTCTTTGCAGAAGTACTAGCAGAAAAATTTTCCAAACATGAGAAAAGAATCTGACATACAGTTAAGTGAGGCATATACAACTCCAAATAGCCATAATAAAAAATAAATCTACACCTAGACACAATAATATCCCAAAGAGTCAGCAAAAGAATAGACTACTAAGAGCAGTTAGAGAGAGCTAACAGACCACCTACAATAGCAAGCCCATCAGATTCATGACAGATTTCTCAACACAAACCATCAAATGAAGAATAGCTTGGAGTGCAGTATTTCAGGTCCTGAAAGAAAATAACTTCTAACACAGATTTCCGTATCCTGAAAAGCTATCCATCAAATTCAATGGCAAATAAATAAATAAATAAATAAATAAATGGAAAAAAGGGGTTGGAGAGATGACTCAGTGGAATAAGCACTTCCCTGGCAAGTGCAAGGGCCTGAGTTAAATCCTCGGTTCAAAAAAAAAAAAAAAAAAAAGCTAATTCAATGGTAAGATAAGATCCTTCTATGACAAAGAACAACTGAAGAAATTCATGACCAGCAAGCCAACCTAGAAAGAGACACAAACAGCCACACCTTCAAGAGCAATTAGAGAAAGGAACTATCAAACAAAGCAAGTTATTAAAAAGAGGGGAAATGTATAAAACCTTTAACAGGAAAATAATATGACAAAGATAAGCCAATAGCCATCAATGTAAATGGCCTCAATTCACCAATCAAAAGAAACAGAATCCAACAATATGTTGCACACAAGAAACAAATTTAACTGAAAAGGAAATTCACAGACTAAAAGTCAAAGGATGGAAAACAATCCTCCATTCCACAAGAAATCAGAAAAAAGCAGGGGTAGCTACCCTGGTTGATGGCAATATCAATTTCAAACCAAAAGTCATTCAAAGAGATAAAGAAGGTCACTACATACTTGTTAGATGAAAACTGCAAAAAGAAGAGATAAGTATAAATATATATGCACCCAATCTAGGAGCAACAAACTATATAAAAAATTTTAACAGACATAAAAATATCAAATGAGCAATAACACAATTGTACTTAACACCCCATTGACTCAAAGAGATATATCAACTATTCAAAATGTCAGCAAAAAATAGCATAATGATATAAAACTTGTGAAGAAGTGAACTTAGACCTTTACAGAATCTCAACAGATACATGTTCTTTTCATCTGAACCTGAGATGTTCTCCAAAATAGACCATATCCTAGCACAGAGGGCATGCTTAAGTAAATGCAAAGGAATCAAAATTATCCCATACACATTATCTGACCATAGTGCAATGAAACTAGAAATTATTGACAAAAGAAACAGCAAAAACACCATAAACACATTGAAATTAAATGAGAAATTAAAAAAATGTTTACAATCAAATGAAAATGCAGATGCAAATTACCAGAACCTGTGGGATACAATGAAAGCTGTCTTAAAAGGGAAATTTATAGCAGGAATTTTTACATTAGGAAAACAAAAAAAGTCCAAATAAAAGATCTTTTGCTGCACCTTGAGCTTGCAGAAAAAGAAGAGAAAATCAAGCCCAAAGCCCAAAGAAGGTAGGAAATTCTAAAGATTGGAGCAGAAATTAATGAAATGGAGATGAAGAAAATAATAGAAAGAATAAATGAATCAAACACTTGGTTCTTTGAAAGAATAAATAAATTTAATAAACTCCTAGCCAACCTAATCAAACAAAGGAAAGGAAAGGAAAACCCAGATTCATGCAAAGAAGAACGAAAAGATTGAAATCACTACATACCCCAGAGAAATTCAGAAGATCATCAATAACTACTTCCAAAATCTTTACTCATGCGAGATGGAAAACACAGAAGGAATGGACGGTTTCCTACATACATATGAAATGCCAAATCTGAGCCAAGAAGGTATATGAACTCTGTTTAACCCAATAATAGCAAAGAAAATTGAAAATGTAATAAAAATCGACCAACAAAGAAGAACCAAACTTCTAATGGATTTACAGTTGAATTCTACAAGAAATTTGGAGAAGATTTAATGCCAACTTTTCTCAAATTCTTCAATGAAATTGAAAGGGAAGCAGTTATCCCAAACTCAGGCCTGGAGATGAGTTTTACTCTGATATCTAAATCAGAAACAGACACAACCAAATTAGAAAACTAAATGCCAGTCTCTGTAATGAACATAAATGCAAAAATCCTCAATAAAGTACTATAAAACAAAATGTAGGCAAATCATCAAGGAGATTATCCATCAGTCACTAGCATTCATCCCAGGAATGCAGGGATGGTTCAATATACCCAAATAAATTCATATAATACAGCACATCAAATAAGCCATGAATAAAAACCACATGATCATCTCAATAGATGCAGAAAAAGCTTTTGACAAAGCCCAACACCCATTGATGATAAAACTCTACCAAAGTTTGGAATAAATTATCTATATCTAAATCTGTTAAAGGCCATCTATAACAACCAGCATCATACTAAATGGGCAGCAACTGAAATCCTTCACATTAAAATCAATAAAAGACAATGATGCTCACTGACTATATTCCTATTCAATATAGTTCAGGTAACATTATCCAGAACAATTAGATAAGAGAGACAAATAAAAGGAAGAAGGATTTGAAAAGAAGTGAAATTATTATTTCTGATGACATGATACTCTAAGCAGAAGATTCCAAAAACTGCACCTGGAGTATTGTAGATTAAATAACCAAATTCAGGAATGTAACATGAGACAAAGTCAGCACTCAAAAGTTAATAGCATTTTTATACACAATGAACTCACTGAGAGAAAATAACTTTCACAATAAGATCAAGAAAAATGAAATACATAGGAATCAGTCTCACAAAGGAAGTAAAAGATATACACAGTCAAAATGATGGTACTCTGAGAAAAGGGACTGAGAAAAATTTCTGAAAATGGAAAGATATTCCTTGCTCCTGGATTGCAAGAAACAACATTCTGAAAATGGCCATGTTCCCAAAATTGTTGTGCAGATTCAATGCAATCCAAATTAGAATACAATTAGTATACCTGACAGAGCTAGAGAAAATGTTCTTCAAATTCAGCTGGATCCATAAGAGACCCAGAATATCCAAAACAATCTTGGATAACAAAGGAAAGGCAAGAGACATCACAATCCCTGACCTAAAATTATACTATAAAGCTACTGTGATAAAATCAGCATGGTACTGACATAATGACAGACCTGAGGATTAGTGGAATAGATCAGAAGTTGAAGACACAACTACAAACACACTCAGCCACCTTGTCTCTGAGAAAAGGACCAAACATGTTCACTGGAAGAAATTATAGACTCTTTAATAAATGGAGCTGGAAAAACTGACTTTCCACATGCTGAATGCCAATAATAGACCTGTGCCTAAGACCATGCATAAAACTACAGTCAAAATTGATGAAATATTTAAATGTTAAAACAGAAACACTAAATATCCTGCAATAAAATGTAGATAGAAATCTTAAAGACAAAAAGCGGTAGGTAGAGAGTTCATGAACATAAACTAAACTGCAAGGGAAATATTTCAAAGAATCAATAACTGGGATCTCATCTGTTTCAAAGGTTTCTGCATTTCAAAAGAAACCAACAGAGTAAAACAAAAACCCATGAAGTGGGAAAAATTATAGTCAACTGTCCCTTACACAAAGGACTTCTATTTATTTATATTTATTTTTGTTTTTTGCAGTACTGGGGATTGAACTCAGTACCCTGTTGAACTTCTATTTAGAACATATAAAGAATTAAAAAAAATCAACTCCAAAATTGAAAGACCCAGTCCAAAAATAGGCATCTCATATGAGTATGCACTTCTCAGATGAGGAAATAGAAATGACAAGTAAATATATGAAAAAATACTTAACATCCATTGTCATTCAAGAAGTGCAAATTAAAACAACACTGAGATTCCTTCTCACCCCAGAAGGAATGGCTAACATCAAGATATCAGCCAAATACTGGATGGGCTGTGGGGAAAAAGGAACCCCTCTCCACTGTTGGTGGGATAATGCACACTGGTAAAACTATTATGGAATTCGTGTGGAGATTCCTCAAAAAACTAGGATTGGAAGTTCCATTCAGTGCAGCCATTCCATTTCTGGGTATTTTTTCAGAAGAACTGAAAACATCATACCACATTGATTTATGTGCATCCATGTTTATAGCAATGCAATATGTCACAGCTAAATCTAGGAAGCAACCCAAATGCCCATCAACTGAGGAATGGATAAAGAAATTATGGTATTTTTACATAATAGAGTATTAGTCAGCTATAAAAAAGGATACACTTGAGGCTCTTATCCATAAATGGATGCAACTAGGAACCACACACTTTAAGTGGAATAAATCATACTCATATGTGCAAACATCATATTGTCTCTTTAATATGTAAGCCTGAAAGGGAAAATAAAATCTGAAGACAATAGATCCTGGGAAAAGAGAATGAATCAGTTTAGAAGGAAGGAATTACTGAGTTGAGGAGAGGGAGTGGAAGAGATATGTGTGAGCAGGATGGTTTGGACAGCAGTACTGTGGAGTTCTGCTGTTCTATGGAAAGGAGCATTTGGTTAACTTTTTTTTTTTAAAATTTTTATTTATTTACTTATTTGTGTGTGTGTGTGTGTGTGTGTGTGTGTGTGTGGCCAGCTCAGCCCACCAGGGGGCCGGACTGGCTGGCATGTGGTGCTGGGGAATTGAACCGCAGTCCCTGTGCTTTACTAAGCTTGTTCTAAGTAGGTGCTTTAGACCACTGAGCCATCTCACCAGCCCCGGTTAACTTGTTTTGTCTTCTTTTTCAACTTCTTTTCCTCTTTCTGCTTTTAATTTGTTTCATATTTCTTTTTTGTAATATTGCATGCATGTATCAGATAATATGAACCACTATTATGAAGACAACACTACATTACAAAAAATAATGTGAAATTCATATTATTTTGCTTAGTGAAATTCTGTATAATTTGTATTTGTTTTGTTTTGGTACTATTTTTATTCTCTTTAAAACTAAATACATGCTTGAGTGGTGTGGGTCATAATATGTCCTCTGTGCTGCTCAGGTGCACATTCACAAAACCCATTGGATGTAGCATCATATGGGTGAAAACCCTGCTTTGGCACTTTGGTTCATGCACACCCAACTTGCCCTTCATCTTGCTAAGTGGGTGAACGCGAAGCTTGCTTCTTGTGTCTTTCAGGGAAAGGTACTGAGATGCACAGGCAGTAAGTAACAGGATAAAGTAAACACTGACAGCGCAAATGTGAGGGGTGCTTTGTGGAACCCAGTGTCATGTGCTCCGGGTTGAAGGGCTCCGCTGCGGTTCTCTTTGCTACTTGAGTCAGTTTTAGCTTCAGAATCAGAGTAATGCTAATTTCGAGGAACTAGTTTGCCATTGCTATTTCTAAGTTTCACTAAAGGATTTGAGGAATATTACTGTTAGCGCGTCCCTGAAATTCTTGTAGAATTCAGTGGTGTTTCAATCAGGTTCTGGGAATATCTCAGTTTGTAAGATTTTCAGCACCATCTCATTATCATTACCTGTTATTGGATTATTCAGGGTTTTTATATCTCAGTTCAGTTTTGGTAATTCACATGTGTCTAGGAACCTGTCCATTTCTTCTTTTTTCCAGTTATTGGAGCACAGATTTTGAAATTAATTGCTGATAACCTTCTGGATATTGGTGATATCTCCTTTTATGTCATGCTTTTCATTTCTAATTGCATTGATTTCAATCTTTTATTCACCCATGAAATTTATTGATTCTTTGTCCCATTTTAGTCTCATTTTTATTAATTTCTGAGCTGTTCTTTATAATTTTATTCTCTGTGCTGGCTTTGAATTATGATTGTTCTTGTTTTTCTAGGCTCTTCAGATCATCATTACATTATTTATCAGGGTTTACTATGCCTTTCTCTGATCTGGGCAGTCATGACTATAAAATTTGCTGTTTGAATTGCTTCTTTCATGTCTCCTAGTGTCTGGTATATTGTACTGGCATTATTGTTTGATTGTAGAATCTAAGATCTCTTTTGATTTTTTTCTGTGACCCATTGGTTATTTAAAATTGTATTGTTTATTCTTTCCATGTATTTACAAACTTCTGATTTCTAGTTTAATTTTACTATGATGTGATAATATTTTTATTCTTTACTTATGTACCTATCTATCTAATCTTTGTTTTCCAATCTTTAGTGTGATCTTTTTCTCAGTTTTTTTCAGTGAATTTTAGGTGGTTTGTTTGAGATATTCTTTTTTAAAAGTAGGCTTATAGTAGTACACACTTTCTTTACTGCTGCTTTTGCTGCATCTGTTATTTTTGACATTACATTGTTGTTTCCATCTGCCTGGGATTATTCCATACATACTCATCAATTTATTTATTTCCATCTTCCTGAATGTGTTTCTTGCTGTAATGTTTTATTTTTAATTTTTTTAATAGTATATGTATCCAGTTAATAATAAGTACTTTAAGTGACTTCTTATTTGTTCTACGAGTTGCATGGATTTCGATAAAGTGAAGACCATAAAAGGTTCACTATAAGAGTAATGTTAGGGAGATGATAAGCCAGGTATTAAACAACCCAGCATAGAAAGGGAATGGGAGACCAAGGATGTCTAGAGTGGGGGAATCATAAGTAGCATGACATGTATTTTAAAGACACTTAGAAACAGACGACATGTGCTTCCTATTTTGTGAGCACTTTTTTTTTTGTATTTAGTGTAGGGTCTACAGGGTCTACAGGGTCTCACTATGTAGATCAGACTCATAGTGATTCTCCTGTTTTCAGCCTCCCATGCACTGGGATTACAGGTGCACACCACCATGCCCAGTCTCAATGGCTGTCTCAGTGCACCCCAGGGGTAGGGCTGGAGTGGCATGTGGGGGATCAAACCCCAGTCCCTGTGCCTACCTAAGCAGGTGCTTTAGTCCACTGAGCTATCTGGCCAGTCCTTATTCTTCTTTCTGCATATCATTACACTAAGTCCCTGGCATATGAACAAGTTCCATTATGGGTGAATTATGCATAAGTTTAATTCATTCATAAGCCATCAGTAAGTCTTATATAGTACACCTGTAAAGGTTTGCAAGTCAAATTTTTATAAGTTAAAAGTTACTATATATTGTTTAATTGCACTATAATTTGTCCATTTTGCGTTTTTTAAATTTTATGCTTAAGAGACTAGGAATGGTTTATTGGGGTATAGGATTAACTCTCATGGGACAGTAAGGGTCCCAAGTGGGTTGTTAGATCATTTTTCAGGGGTAATTTGTGCAGTAATGTCACAAATGTGGGTACAATGTTGGTAAAACTATAATCCATCAATAAGATTGCAAGTGTAATTGCTTAGCTAACACAGATTCAATAGGGAAGCAGGACACACAGAAAGGGCATGATGCTGACCTAATTTATCTTGTCTTTTTTATGACTTCTACAATAGGAACTTTAAAGAGGAAAGGATGGACCAAGGTATTCTGATCACTCATCTGGGTGTCTGATGCATACCTGGACTTATTCCAAAGACAAAGGAAGTTAAAAGTCAAAAAGTTTGAGCTGGGTGTTGTCATGAAAACCTGTAATCCTAGCCCTGGGGAGGCTGAGAAAGGAGGATCACCAGGAGTCTGAGGCTAGACTGGGCTACATAGTGAGTCTATGGCCAGTCAGAACTACATAGAGAAACCCTGCCTCAAAAAATAAAAATGAAACACAAGAGTAGGAAATGTTTATTGAACTATAGGGATAGTTCCTGAGGGACAAGAGAAGTCTGACTGGGTTGCCCTGTCCACTTTACTGTTGATGAGCACTTGAACACTGTTAAGTTTCTTGGTTATTGTGAAAAAGTTTGTTATGACCATTGTGTTTCCCTACATGTACATATTTTATTAAAGTGTATTAATTTCTAAAACATTTGATTTCATTAAGACATCATATATATATATATATATATATATATATATATATATCCTATTCACTCCTTCCCTCACTACCCTCACTCACAACCTTTCTTCCATCACCCTAATGACCTTTATTTGGTCTCCTGGTCTCTATTCTACTTTTTGATCATTTACAAAAAAGATTGAATGTAGTAAGGAAGATGTGATCCTTGTGTTCCTGAATCTTGCTTATTTCATTTAACATGTTAACTTCCAGCTTTTCCCATTGCCTGTCAAATGACATGATTTTATATTTTTTATTGTTGAAAATTATTCCATATACACTCAACAATTTATTTATCTATTCAAAACAACAAAAGAAACCAGGTAGATTCTATATGTTGGACATTTTGAGTCATGCAATAAAGATGGGCATAGATATTTCTATGGTTTGCTAACTTTAATTACATAAGTTGTGTATGTTGGAATGGTTTTTCTGGATCATGTGGTAGTTCTATTTTCCAACATCTATAGTGGATCCTCTAATTCATATTCCCATCAAGGATTTCTTTTTCTTCACATCTTCACCAGCATTATTTGTGTTGTGTGTTGTTGATAGTGATTCTGACAGGAGTGAGATGGAATCTCATTCTATATTGTGGTTGTCAACTTGCCTGGATTAAATGATGCTAACAGATTAGTAATGCACACTTCTGCATGTGTCTGGGTGGATCAAGAGGCTGTGACATCTGGGAGCTCTATCTTCCTAATCCTTTCCTTTCTGGCACTTTCCAATCTACTGTGATTCTGTTAGGCATGATCTAAGCAAACTCGCTCCACTGTACTCTTCTGTCAGGCTGCTTCTGCCTTGTGATCTCCTGACAATGGGCTGAACCCTTTGAAACTGTGGGCCAAACTAAACCTCTCCTCCCCTAAATTGTCAGTGTTTCATGTTTTATACCAGCAATGGGAAAGCTAAGAAATACAGAATGTCAGGGCAGGTTTTGTTTGCTTTTTCATGAAGGCCAAAAGCATTGAACAATTTTTGGTGTAATCATCTTTCATTTGTAGTTATTGTTATGAGAAGTATCTGCCTAGTTTATTTACATATTTATTGATTGAGATATTTGTTCTTTTCATGTTAGGTTATTCCTTGTTTTTGGAGAAAGTTCTATACTGGCCTTGAACTCAATATATAGCCCTGGCTGTCCTGAAATTCTTGGCCCTGCTACTTAAGCTTCTGGAATGCTGAGATTACAGGCATGCACTACCATGCCTGGAGGTGGAAAGTTCTTCTTGCTGGATATTAATCCTACTTTGGAACACTGTTGGATTTCTCCATTCTGTAGATTGCTTGTGCAGTTTGTAGAAGCGATACTTTATTTATTTACTTATTTTTTGACATCAGTTATTTTATTTTATTTTATTTTATAATATTTTTTATTTTCAAAGTTTTATTGATAAACATATAGCAATGAGAGAGTTTCAAATCAAATTGAAAGTACAGTTTCAACAAATAATACATTGCATATATTCTTCTTAGTGGTTAATTGCTGTACAAGATGCAGACTTGTGATCCTACTTACAAACACCATTAGAACAAATCATTCTATTCATTAAGA
>NW_004524685.1:174271-175991 GCF_000260255.1 Octodon degus | reverse complement strand
GGGGCCTGAGACTGCATTTTGTTCCTTCTCTTTGTCATTTTGTATACCACTGTCTTCTGACCTTTGGTGAAGAGCTTGGATAGAGTTATTACCTTAGCACCAGGTCCGGATCTGCGAAGTTCTGATTCCTCCAGGTGGGTGTTGCTTGGATCTGGCTGCTGTGCTCCACTTCTTTCTGCTGCAGCCATTAAAGTTGAACCCTTTGTGTGTCTCTGGCAAGATGCTCTGCTCCTGAGTCAGCTGGGTGGGTCTTGCCTCTAGCCTCTTTGCAGGGAATTCTACTGAAGGGTTCCTCTCTGGGCCTGCAGTCTGGGTCTATTCAGACTCCTGCAGCCTCGGTCATCTCACTCACCACTGGGCCTGTGCTCTGGGTCTATTCAGGATCCCGCGGCCTGGGTGGTCTCTAGAAGCAATACTTTACAGTTCTGTAGGTTATTTCTTTTCTTTTTTTATGAGCAGAATATATTTATTGGGGGAAAGAAGCTCCTGTCTAAAAGAGGGACAGAAGGGGGACCCAAGTGGGTGGCCCCTGGGTAGCTGACCCTTTCAGGGACTTTTATAGAGGAAAACCATGGGGTAAGGTGGGTCTAAAATGGCAAAGAACATTGGAACTCGCTCAGGTGAGCATGAGGTGGGACAAATCTATGGTTAGCCAATGAGGTTACAAACACCATTGCTCAGGTAAAAATGATTGAATCCAGAACCAAATGAGGAAGCAAATCATGTAGCAAGAGAGCATGAATATGAGACAGGGTCTCTTCCTGTTGGGGGCTGGGTTAGTGACTCATTTGGGCTCATTCAAGTGGATTGACACCCATTTAGAATATCAATCCCTGATGTCCATCCCTAGGGAAGTATGTAGCTGTGTTTGTTTCTTCCTTTGTCTTGAGGTATGGCCCATAGGGAGTGTCTGTCTCTTCCAAGTTGCAAAGTCACCTTGTCTCCCATATTGTCTTTGAGGGCTTGGCCTTGTGTGACTGCTTATAATATATCTATCAAATTTAGTTGCCTACAACATTCCCCCATCTGAAGAAGTAATCCAAATGGCCATGATAGAACCATAGACAATGACTGCTCTGGCTTCTTCAGGCTGAAAGGGGTGGTAGTAGTGAACTGGCAGTCAGAGATACTCTCCAGAGGTTCTACCTAAAGTCCCTCAGTAGACACCAGGAATTTTGATCTTGGGTAGGCATGACAGCTTTAAATCTGGAGGAGACAAAACAAAGAAACTAACACACATGGGTCAAATAATCACAAGAGGAAAATTATGAATACAGTGAAAGATGATTTTCACCAAAGAATCAGTAATGACTTCCTATAAAGATGATAAAGAGAGACCAGGTACTTCAGCATCTCATATACTACTAAGTTGATATTTTTTGAACAGCTATTGAGACATTAGCAGAAGTATCTTGAATGTGCTAGTCAGAAATTGTAGGTCATGGGCAGAGTTCTCTCTTTTATTTTCAGAGTCCTTTTATTTTTTTATTTTTTTCTTTTCAAAGTTTTATTGATAAAAATATGGCAATGAGACAGTTTCAAATCAAATCGAAAGTACAGTTTCAACAAATAATACACTGCACATATTCTTCTTAGTGGTTAATTGCTGTACAAGATGCAGACTTGTGATCCTACTTACAAACACCATTAGAACAAATCATTCTATTCATTAAGAGAATGCAACTATATATCTATCCCAACCACTTTGAATACACAGATA
>NW_004524685.1:149973-168864 GCF_000260255.1 Octodon degus | reverse complement strand
TTCTCTAGCTGCTTTCAGTAAATTTTTCTTGTGCTGAATTTCTGGGATCTTGACTATTATATGTCTCGGTGTGTTTTTCATTTGGTTGAGGTTCTTTGGCGTTCTGTATGCTTCAGTTACCTGAATGTCAGTTTGTTTCCTCATATTTGAGAAGTTTTCTGCTATTATTTCTGCCCATATTTTTTAAATGTCATTTGTGTTGACTCTTTCTTTCTCATTGATGCGTATCAGTCTCACATTGTTCATCTTTGCATCATCTTGCAGGTGATGAATTATTCTTTCCTGCATCCTCGTTGTTTTTAAGGGATCCTTTCTTACCTTTTCACTAGCTACACCAGCATCTTCAAGATCTGAAACTCTGTCTTCACATTCACTTAAACGGTTTTGCAAGCTTGTGATTGAGAGTTTCATTTCCTGTATATCTCTTTGACTCTGTTTCATGCAATCTATTTCTTTCCTGTATTGCTCATTCAAGGAATCCATCATTTTTCTAATCTCCTGTATTTTTTTTTATCAATATCTTCCTTAGAAGCAGCTAGAAATTCTTTTACTGCAGTGTTTTTTGCAGATTGGGTTTCCTGGTTATGTTTCTGTAGTTGCTTCTTTACTTCATCTGCTACGAGTTTTGAGAGTTCTTTTTTATTTCAGAAAGGAATTGCACTCTGATTTCCTCTATATCTTTCTGCTGTTGCTTATTTACCATCGATGCTCTTGATTTATGCATTTGATCCGAGCTAGTGTCCTCCGCATTTGTTCTGCGTGGGCACTGGGTTTCTTCCATATGTTTCTGCATTTGGTTCTTTAGTGCAGATGTTATTAATTCAGGGATTTGTTTTTTCATTTCCAATCTGACGTCTTCTATATCTTTCTGCAGCTGCTTTATTTCAGAAGCGGTTGATTCATTGCTTTCAGCTGTGTGATTTCCAATTTGTTCTGTGTTAGTGTCCTCTGCACTTGTTACAGGTGGGCTTGGGTTCTGAGGTTGCATTTCGTTCCTTCCCTCATTTTGTGTAGCATTGTCCTTTGCCCTTTGTTGTAGATCTTTGCTGTAGTTATAACTTTCACAAGTACTGAAGTTCAGGTGGAGCTCTAGAGAGTTTGGAGTTATCCAGCTGCGTCTGGCTTAGGTCTGGCTGCTGTGCTCAGCTCCTTCCCGCTGCAGACCTGGGCTAGGACTGGGTCCAGGTGTTCCTGGAACTTTGCAGAAATTCCTACTGGGCAGTAGGGGTGGGGAAGGTATGGCGGAGTGGTGGGGGGCAGCCCGAGGGGTTGGGAGAGGGTATAGCCCACGCTGCGCTTGTGCTGAGACTGGTCCCCCTGGCTCGGGGTAGCAGGAAGCTCTCCACACACTCACTGGACCTGGGCTAGTACTGGGTCTGGGGATTGCCGGAAGTCGGCAGAAATTTCTACTGGGTTGAAGGCGTGGGGGAGGTATGGCGGAGTGGTGGGAGGCAGCCCGATGGGGTGGGAGAGGGTGTGGCCCATGCTGCATCTGGGCTGGGACTGGTCCCGCCAGTGCAGGTTAGCAGGAAGCTCTCCACACACTCACCGGACCTGGGCTATGACTGGGTCTGGGGGTTCCCGGAACTCGGCAGAAATTCCTACTGGGCTGGAGGGGTGGGGAGGTACGGCGGAGTAGTGGGGCATAGCCCGAGGGGGTGGGAGAGGGTCCGGCCCACGCTGTTCCTGGGCTGGTACTGGTCCTGCAGGCACAGGTTAGCAGGAAGCTCTCCACACACTCACTGGACCTGAGCTAGGACTGGGTCTCCAGAGTTCTTTTAAAAGTGTGATTTAATCCTTTTTTTTTTCGCTGACTGTATCATTACTGGGGGCACATGTATTGCCAGACCTAGGGAGAAGCCTGAGTACTCTTTAGTTGGCAAGCTGGGCCACTGGCTGTGTAACTACAAAGCATCTCTGCATGAGCTGCTATCAAATGTCTAACAGGCTTCTTCCTTACATTGGCAGTTAATGTGGGTTCTCTTGGGCTAAGAGGCAAAGAGCCATGATTTATCAATCTGAAACTTTCTCTGATTCCATCAGGAACACTTTCTTTTTTTCTCATTTAGCAGCTTTGGACATTTTTTGCATGAAATGCCCCTTTTCCCTGTCTGGATGTAGGGAAGCGTAACTTTTCCCGTGTCCTGGCTGGCTGTTCTTTCTGTACGCCACTAGTATCACCATTCTCATTTTCTGTCTATAATTCCATTCTGTATTGTTTCTACTATGAAACACCTCAACTGAGACAAATTCATTCCTGCAAACCCTTCTAACTTTTTCAGCTTGTGTCAAATATCTGGGGCCACTGAGCAAAAAATAATTTTTGGTCTTAAGGCCTCCTGCAGGCAGCCCTGCCCAAGGAATGTAAGGGCAGCTTCTCCTATAGTGGATTTCCTGACATAGGATTAGGCTGATAGAGGAAACATTTTTGAGGGCAATTAGCCCTGCCCAAGGAACATGAAGATAGCTTCCTTTGTAATCAGGTGGGAAGCCCCCAGAATTCTCAGCTCACCTGAGCTGTGTGAGGTCTAGTTAGTTAAGGCCATAGTATGTCTCTATAAACAAAATCTGGTGGATTCCAGTAAAAGTAATCTAGCATATTTGCTACAGGATTTACCTGGATTTTGGTATTAAAGAACAAATTTTTTGAGGGATTAGAAAATGTGTAATCAAAGTATGAACATTTGAGCTAACAGGTAGGTTAGAAACCTTTTTAAAAGAATAACAACTGGCTTTTAGACCTCTTTATTCATAGAGTCTGATAGTTTGCTATAAGTCTTTCTAGCTTTAGTTAAAAGAGGTCACACCTGTATTAACTCTCAGCATGAAATACCTGAGTTACATTAGAAATCAACCAGGCTTACATTCTCTTCATGAAATGCAAAGCATTCAGTCAGATCAAACTAATGTTCATTCAGTGTTTTGGATATGGCCCTCATTGTGAGCAAGGGGCACTTCCAAGAGATTTCCACTTTTAACACTGTATCTCTGAGTTTTATGTCACAAATACAAGGCCTGGCTCTATCTATAGTTTATAGTCTATCTATAGACACTGTGTAGCCATTGTCTTTAGAATATTTTTATGCTGATAGGATTCTATTTGTCCTTAGGGATCTGTTTTAACTAGTGAAATATAATTTTAAGTCTTACACATGAACAACAATATATATTACATTTATAAAAAAATCAGTCTCAGCATCATTTTGATTTAGTAATCTGAACATTTATTGTAGTATCTCAGTTACAGCTTAAAAAAAGATGCTTTGTAATGTCTGTTTCTTTTGAGATACAATGACTGGAAGGAAAATCAGGGTTGGAGAAGGTCAAAGAGGCTTGTGCCAATGTCCAGCAATAGGCTGCATTTTTTCCTCTGGTCATGATTGCTCAGTGCTCCTCCATGGAGTTGACCCATAGAGACTGTCAGGCCAGAGAGAGAAGGAAGGCCCAGGGCCCTTCAGTCCTAATGGGCCACCTGGGAAACTGAGTATAAGCCCTGGGGCCTGAACCTCAGAGAGCAGTCTCACTTCCAGTGGCTGCCTTGGCAGTCAGGTCATGCTTTGTGGGCCTCTTAAGGCAGTCCCACTTAGGCTGGCCTGGCTTCTGACAGCAGCAGCAGATGAACCTCATCAGTGGATGAACCTCATTGTCACTGAGCTCTTCTTGGAGCCCAGAGAATCAGACATAGGGTCTGTTTCAAGGCCACAATAATGGCAGCCATTGTTTTCTTAATCTCTGTTTTCTCTCCCTGGTTTTCTCCCAGTCCTGATTATAGGACATTAAAGAAGTTTTTACTACAGTATCAAATGACTTGTCTGGAGCAAAAGTTATCTTTTATAGCTCTTTTCTAATTTCTGGAGCTGACTGAGAAATGAACTTCTCTGTAAGAATAATCTGCCCCTCTACTAACTTAAGATCTAGGAAGTATGCTTTACCAGTTCCTCTATCGAACATTCTAAGAAATCACAGGAGTGTTCATCTTTCTCTTGATAAATAGCTGAACTTTAAAATAACTAGAAGGCTTGGTTTTAGCTGTTTTTAAGAACTTCAAGAATACACACACTAGAAAATGTCTTTTCTAGTCTCCTGCCTGCCAGGCTATTAGGCCACCAGGAGTCTGACTATTTGGGCTGCAGTGGGAACAGATAGTTCCACTGTTTGTCTATCTCTTGGATGTTTAAAATTAACAATATATTTATCTCAAAATGCAATAACAGCTTGTAGCGCTGTCTGTATATCCACAGAAGTGAAAGTTTGACATAAGAGCAATATTACATCTTTCCAATCTAGTTTATAAGTTTGAGTAAGTCCTCCAAAGACATCAATGCACTTACCAGGATCATCTAAAGATTTTCTAAGATCAGACTTTATCTGTTTCAGGTCCCTGAGAGAAAAAGGCACATGAGTTCTGGCAGCTGTAAATTGTCTGTGTACTTTTAAAAATGGTATTATCCTTGAAAAGCTTGCATAGATTCAGCTAAGAATGGGTGTAGCCCTGTAGAGGGCCAGATTGCGGCTGGTCTAGAAACTCCACCCTTTAGAAAGGCAAAGAGTGGAAACCTTACTTTCAGGCATGGTGGACGAGGCTGAACTGCCTGGTTCTCCTGTCACTCACATCTACATTTCAAAACAAGGTACCAATTACTTTTTTTTTAAAATTTATTTATTTATGTGTGTGTGTGTGTGTGTGTGTGTGTGTGTGTGGCCAGCTCAGCCCACCAGGGGGCGGGGCTGGCTGGCATGTGGTGCTGGGGGATTGAACCGCGGTCCCTGTGCTTTGCGAAGCTTGTTCTAAGTAGGTGCTTTAGACCACTGAGCCATCTCTCCAGCCCAAGGTACCAAATACTTAATGTAAACAAAATCTGAACATATGATGTTTTTCACCATTTTTCTTCTTTTTACATTTTTCTACTAAAATAGTGCCATAATTGACACTTATATCTGCATTCTATTTGAATTAAATGGTTTTTTTCTGTATTTTAGGGAAAGGGTCTACAGGGTGCTCAGTGTCTCACTACTATATCCAAATCATAGTGATCTGCCTGTTTACAACCTCCCAAGGACTAGGATTTACAGGCACGTGCCACCACACCCAGTCTCAACTGTTGGCTCACCATGCCCTGTGGTGGGGCCTGCATGGCAGGTGTAGGGATTGAATCCTAGCCTCTGTGCCTGTTTGCAGGTGCTTTAATCTGCTGAGCTACTTGTCTGGCCCTGAAAATCACTTCTTTAGCATGTAAGGATAAAATATCTGGTGCCTAATGAAGTACTCTAAAGGAGTAAGAGACTCTGCCTGTGAGATAACCTGGAATTCAATAGAAATTACCTTTTTTGGCATCTCCGCCTTCTTTCTAATTGATTCCTCCACCCAGGTATCCCTTGAGTAGCCCTTTCCAGAGCAGGTGGATGCTCTATTTGGACAGAAGGGAGACAAAATACCACCAACCTATCCAGCCTCAAACTGTTGCACGATTCCTATCTCCTGAAACATCTCACAAACCATTTACTCTTACTAAATATTTGTAAGTGAAAATTACAATTGGTCTGGTGACAGGAGTGTCTACAGAAGGAGGCATAACCATGGCATAAAAAGGTCAATTGGAAGTGAGGAGATAAAGTGTGCCTTACCTAGCTTGAAAAATAATAATTTTTTTAAGGAGCAAAATCAGTCCATTTTTTTGTCCATTTTTGTCAGAGATGGGTACTCCATTGCCATTCAAATATTGTAAGTGCATGAATTCAGCAAAATAGTCAAAAAAATTGAGTAGAACATAATAGTAGTGGGTTATCCCTAGGACTGGCAATGTCATAGGTTGTTGATGAGACTTATACAGCTCAGCATATTAATATGTCTTTAGTTTTCATACCTCACATTTATACTTTTCTGCTGGATGGTTAAGACCAAGGTAAAGCAAGACCTATATAACAAAGCATGTAACTTTTGTATCTGACAAGGTTAGGCAAATCCCCTCAGGATTTACCCTGAAACCCTGTACATCAGTTTGTTGGTCTTTCATCAGTGTCAGCCATGTGGATGAATCACGGTCATTGCTTGGCCAATTTGTTCTGTGTGAAGGCCTGAGAGAATTTTTTCTCTCTAGGTGACTCTCCTTAGGCACACTGTACATAATCAATCACTTTCCTCTGTGCCCCAAATCTCCCTGATCAGAAAATTTGGGGCACCAATGAGTTACAGGAGGTTATAGTACAGGTTCCCTTATGTCCTCAGTCCTCACTAACCTTGAAGAGTTAGGGCCAAAATGTTGGCTATCCTTGTAGCCCTTCTTCTCTAATTATTTGCTCTGCAAACTTAAGTTGTTAACCCTCCAGAAGAGAAGCTTAATGATATTATTACCCTACAACATAGGCAGTTGAACTTAACATTACTATCTGTCTGACTATCAAATACCTTAGACAAAATGGGACAGGTATTTTCCAACAATCATTGATATACTAAAGTTGAAATCCTTATAGAATGTGAATAAATAAATAAATAAATAAATAATTACACATTTTTTCACACAAATTTAGAAATCAAACCATGTACAACATTGTAGCAGGACAGTCCTATGACATTGTGTTTTGTTTCTTGTTTTCTTTTATTACTTTTTAAAAACAAATATTGACATGAGACAGAGTATAGCAGTGATTGATATGACATTAGAGGCAGTATGCATTTAGAAGACCAGAATGACAGGCATTCCGAGCATGGCCCTAGTATTACACATTACTATCCTTGGTGCAGTTGCTTAGTTCACAGTTATCAGCATATATAGTTAGTCAGGGTAAGAATCCCACCAATTAACTGCTAGTTTCAAATGCCTGATGGAGATTCTCAGGATCATTGCCTTAGCTATCTTTTTTATGTAAATGTATGCCTTTGTCCCTGCTTTGTTTCCTACCTTTTCTCCTTGCCTTCTCTTTGTTGTTTAATTAATAAATTCTCACTTTCCATTTAGTTATGTTATATCTTTCAGTTTTTATTTCTACTTTTGAGTTCTTTCACTAGGGATACTTTGCAATATTTACATATGTGGATCTGTTTTATTTCACTTTTGAGTATATCTTCAAGTTGTATTCACTTATATATGAAGGTTTTGAGTTTATCATTTTTTTATAGCTGAGCAATACTCCATTGTATAAAAACACCACATCTTTTTTATCAATTCCTCAGGTGACAAGTATTTTAGTTGCTTTGAAGATTTGGCTATCAAAAATTGTGCTACTATAAACATAGGTACACATATATCACCATGATATGATGTTTTGAGTTCTTGTGGGAAAATTCCCAGTAGGGTGATAGTTGGATTGAATGGGATTTCCAGTGTCAGTTTTTTAAGGAGTCTCCAAACTGATTTCCGTAATGATTGCACCAGGCTACATTCTCACCAGCAGTGGAAAAGGGTTCCTTTTTCCCCACAGCCTTTCTAACACTTGTTTTTGGTTGATTTCTTTACAACAGCCATTCTCCTGGGGTGAAATGATATCTCAGTATTGTTTTAATTTGTGTTTCATGGAGGGCTAGTGATGTGGAGCATTTTTTCATTTATTTATTATCTTCTAGAATTTCTTCCTCTGAGATGTATGTATTCATCTCGGATGCCCATCTCTGGATTGGGTCTTTAAATTTTGGGGTCCTAATGTTTTTTAGTTCTTTATAAATTCTAGAGAGATCTTTTTCTGAGTGCTTATTAAGATTTTTTCCAAATTTGTGCATTTTCTTTCCACTTTATCAGTAATTTCTTTTGATGTGCAAAAACTACTCAGTAAGAGGAGGTCCCAGTTCTTAATTCCAAGTATTACCCTTGAAGTTCAGTTTTTGTTTATGAACTGTTTGCCTACACAGATATCTTCAAGAGTTCCTACCAATTTCTCTTCCAAAAGATTTATTGTTTCTGTTTTAATGCTTAAATCTTTAATCTGTTTTGATTTTAGTTTAGTGCATGGTGATAGACCTGGGTCAAGTTTAAGTTTCTGGCATGTAGAAAGCCTGTTTTTCTAACACCATTTTGTAAAAAGGCTATTTTTCTTCCAGTAAGCATGCTGGACCCCTTTGTTGAAGATAAGGTGGCTGAGTGTGTTTGTTGTTGCGTCTGCATTTCCTAATCTATTCCTTTAGTCCTGCAGTCTATTTTTTTTTTTTTGCCAGTACCATGCTGCTTTTATCACTGTATCCTTGTAGTATAATTTCAAGTCAGGAATTGTAATCCCTTCTGCCTTGTCTTTGTTGCCCAAGATGGCCTTTGCTATTTTAGGTCTTTTCTTGTTCCACATAAATTTTAGGAAAAGTTTCTCCAGGTCTGTGAGGCAGGTTGTTGGTATTTTGATAGGGATTGCATTAAAACTGTATAACAATTTTGGGAGTATGGCCATCTTCCCGATGTTGGTTCTTTCTATCCAAGAGCATGGAATATCTATATCTGTCTCTTTTCTGAAATCCTCTAAAATATCTTTTTTGAGAGTATTGTAATTTTCGCTGAGTAGATCTTTCACTTCTTTAGTTAGGTTAATTTCTAAGTATTTCATTTTCTACGGTGATTTTGTAAAAGGTATTGTTTCTTTTATTTCCCTTTCATTTTGTTTGTTATCTGTGTAGAGCAATGCTTTTGACTTTTGAGTATTGACTTTGTATCCTGCTATGCTACTGAATTTGTGTATTAATTCTAGTAGAATCTTGGTGGAGCTTTTTGGGCCTTCCATGTAAAGTATCATGTCATCTGTTAATAATGATATTTTGACTTCTTCTTTATCTATTCTTATTCCTTTTATTTCGCTCTCTTGTCTAATGGCTCCAGCTAATGTTTCCAGAACTATATTGAATAGGAGTAGTGAGAGAGGACATCCTTGTCTTGTACCCGATCTGAGAGTAGAAGATTTGAGTTTTTCCCCATTTAGAATTATATTATCCATTGTTTTGTCATAGATGGCTTTTATCAGATTGAAGTAGAGGTCATCTATTCCAATGTTCTGTAGGACTTTAAACATGAATGAGTGTTGGACTTTGTCAAAAGCCTTTCCTGCATCAATTGAGATGATCATGTGGTTTTTGGCTCTATTGATATAGTGTATTACATTTATAGATTTGCTATATTGAACCATCTTTGCATCCCTGGGATGAATCTTACCTGATCATGGTGTATAATCTTGATGATTTGGTGTATTTTATTTGCTCAGATTTTATTGGACATTTTTGCATCTGTGTTCGTGAGGGAGATTGGCTTGTAGTTCTCTTTTTCAGTTGTGTCTTTCTCTGGCTTTGATATCAGTATAATACTTGCCTACAGGCATGAATTTATGAGGATTGTTTCTTTTTCAGTTTCATTGAAGAGTTTGATGAGTATTCAGATTATATCTTCTGCAAATTTTTGTAGAATTCAGATGTGAATCCATCAGGACCTGGAATTTTGTCAGTAGGTTTTTAATTACATTTTGTATTTCATTGGCTGCTATTGGTTTATTGAGAATTATTATATCTTCTTGATTCAGTTTTGATAATTTGTACCTTTCTAGGAATCTATCCATTTCTTCTGTGTCTTCTATTGCACGAGAGCAAAGATTCTCAAAGTGGTTATTGATAATCTTCTGAATTTCTACTGGGTCTGTGGTAATTTCACCCTTTTCATTCTTTGTTGCTTGTATTTTAGTTTTTTCTTTCCTCTTTTTGATGAGGTTAGGTAGGGGCTTATCAAGTTTATTTAGTCTTTCAAAGAACCAGGTTTTTGATTCATTAATTCTTTGAATTTTTTTTGTCTTGATTGAATTAATTTTTGCTCTAATCTTCATAATTTCCTCCTGTCTCTGGGCTTTGGTTCTGTCTTGCTCTACCTTTTCTAGATGTTGAGGTGCAGAGTTATGGTACTTATTTGATCCCTTTCTGTTTTCCTAATGTGTGAGTTCACAGCTATTAATTTCCCTCTAAGAACTGATTTCATTGCATCACAAAAATTTTGATAAGTTGTGCTTGAATTTTCGTTGAATTGTAGATCTTGTGTAATTTCTTGTTTAATTTCATCTGTGACCCATTGGTTGCTGAGGAAGGTGTTCTTTAATTTCAATGCATTTATGGGGATTTTCTGCTTTCTTTTATCACTTATTTCCAGTTTCATTGCACTGTGGTCAGATAATATACATGGGATAATTTCTACTTTCTTCTATATATTGGTTTTATTTTGAGACTGCAAGTGGGATTGATGTTTCTGCTTTTTTTCTGAGGTGCTGGGGCATGTACTATTGTTTTCCATCCTTTGGCTTTCAGCCTATGAATTTCTTTATGAGTTAAGTGTGTTTCTTATACACAGTATATTGTTGGGTTTGCTTTCTGATCCACTGTTCCAGTCTATTTCTTTTAATTGGTGACTTGAGTCCATTCACATTGATTGTTGTAATTAAGATGTATTGCCTTATGATTGACATGTTATTTACCTGCTGTTCTTTACTCCTTTTTCTACTGTGTTTAATTGTTTGCCCTATTTGGTGGGTTCTTTCAATTCTCATTCATGGAGTTCTAGTTATTTTGGTCCCTTCTAAAATATATTTTAGCAGTCTGTGTAGGGTTGGTTTTGTCACCATGAAATTCTTTAGTTCTTCTTTGTCATGGAAGTATTTCACTTCTTGAACAAATTTCAGAGATAGTTTTGCAAGGTATAGTTCTGTGGGTTGTAATTTTTTTTCATAGATGACTTGAAGTACTCTGTTCCATGCTCTTCTTGACTTCATGATTTCTGAAGAGAAGTCTGCTATTATTCTGATGGGTTTTCCTTTAAATGTGATTTCTTTTTTTTCTTTAGTGGCTTTTAGAATACTGTTCTTGTGCTGTATTTCTGGGAGCTTGACTGGGATGTCTCATTTTTTTATTTGGATTGATGTTATTTGGCGTTCTATATGCTTTGGTTACTGGAATGTTGGATTGTTTCCCCATATTTGGGAAGTTTTATGCTATTTCTTCTGCCCAAATTCTTTTTATACCATTTGTATTGACTAATTCTTTCTCACTGATGCCTATTATTTTCACATTTTTTATCTTTGCATTGTATTGCAGATGTTGAATTATTTTTTCCTGCATCCTAGTTGTTCTGCAGAGATTTTTTTCTTACGTTTTCACTAGCTGTGATGGTGTCTCCAAGATCTGAACCTCTATCTTCACTTTCATTCAAACAGTTTTGCCAGCTTGTGATTGAGATTTTTTGAAGTTCCTCTGTATCTCTTTGACTCTGCTTCATGTAATCTATTTCTTTCCTATACTGCTCATTCAAGCCTTCCATCATTTTTCTATTCTCCTCTATTTTTTATCAGTGTCTTGTTTAGAAGTAGTTATTATTTCTTTCATTATAGTTATTCTTTCCTTTTTTACTTCAGATATTATCTGTGATCTGATTTTCTCTATACATTTCTGCAATTGCTTCTTTACTTTGGATGCTAATAATTCAGAGATTTCCTTTTCTATTTCAGAGGTTTTTTCTGATCTGATTTGCTCTATCCATTTCTGCAGTGGTTTCCTTACTTCAGGCAATCTTAATTTGGAGATTTCAGCTTTGTGACTCCCAGTTTCTGCTCTGCTAATGTGTTCTACATTTGTTCTGATCACTTCCCCTTGATGTATTTGGGCTCTTCCAGGCTACTAGTTCACCCTGGTTACCTTTTGCCCTCTCTCTCAGTCAAGAGAGAAAGAGGGAGGATGCTGTAATAGATCTGGGTCTAGCAAAGTGTCTCAGTTTACCGGGTCTGGATCTATGAGGTTTGAACTTGTCGCAATGTGCCTGGCTTGGGTCTGGCTACTGTGCTCAGCTTCTTCTTGCTGTAGCCCGTGGATGTGAATCCTTTGTGCCCTTCTGGCAAGATGTTCTTCTCTTGGATTAGCTGGGTCGTTCTGGCCCCTAGCCTCTCTGTAGGGACTTCAGCTGGACAATTTCATGCCAGGCCGTTATGCATCACCTGGGCTGGATCTGGAGGGGTCCAGTGGGCACAGCAGAGCAGAAGTTCTCCCCCATACACACTGGGCCTTGGCTGGTTCTGGAGGGGTCTGGTGGGTGCAGCAGAGCAGAAGTTCTCCTCCACACAATCCAGGCTGGGCCTGGGTCTGCAGGGGCCCCAAGAGCACAGCTGAAGGTCTAACTCACAGGCCAGGCCTGGGCTGGGTCCAGAGGGGTCCAGCGGGTGCAGCAGAGTGGAAGTTCTCCCTCATTAGTTTATTTTGATGGTGCACTATTTTTGGCTGAAATCTAAAGACTGTTGTCAGAGTATATTTTAGTGCCATTTTAGTCAGGAAACTAAATTTCTAGAGCATTCTGTTTTGACTCATAATATGTAATGAAGAAGTTAATCAGCTCAAGAATATCTAACATGGACTTTTTTTCTCTAGTGCTTATCTTCAGAATTCTTATCTATATGCTTGTTCTAGATGAAATTCACTAATACTTTTGGTTAGAGAAAAGTTCATTTTTCTAACTAAAACATGCCATCTGTTTTGAGATCCTTCAACCAAGTGGAGGTTTCACTGACAGAACTCTTAGTAACTCTTCCCTAGTGTGAATGGAAGGGCAGCTGAGCTGGACACAGGCATTATAGTGGGTTTTCCTCCTGGGAAAACTTTAACATTGCCAGTAGCCTAATGCCTAGTTGTCTGACTCATAAACAGGGGATATTTCAATTGGGGGGAATATGTTCATGCCCCCAGATATCATGTGACTTCTCACTGAGACCTGTTTAATTGGTGTCTTTCTGACCATGGTTTGCCAAGGGAAGGTGGGCTTTATGTTCTCCTGGGTAGTAATCCTGGGATACCTTGGCCTGATTCTACAAATGGAAGGTGCATATTCATTGTGTTACCACATGTCAAAGAAGTTCAAAGACTGACTTACAAATTCTAGGAAAAGGACGATTATGGCTTTGGAGTATATGCAATTGTCTCTACTTATGTGAAGCAACAAGGTTTGGATCACTTTAAAATTTCAGGCAAATTCTCCAGTGTTCTCCACAAAGAAAGCAGCAAGTAAAGCAGGAAGTCCACTGTGTCTAAATTTATATCTTGATCTCAGGCTTGAGCTTTTCAATTGCATCCAGTTGTGAGAAAATGTGTCAAGGGTGACAGCGCTCTGCTTACTGTATGAGGAGATGAAAGTTGTGCTCAGAATGGATGTCCAGGCGACATGAAATTAAAATTTGCTAATAATCTGAATGTGCATGCTCACCTTGATGATATAGCAATTTTCCTGTGACACAGAGTGGTTTTTCAGGATAGGGGAGATCATGCTTGGCCCTTGCCTGATCCCCAGGACTTTTGCAGTCGGGGTGAATGTGACCTCTTATCTTTTGGATATAAATGTAACCTGACAGGACACCCTTTATCCTTGCTGCCAAGTTCACAGGGTTACAAGAGCCTGTATGAGTATAGGATGTGTCACTGAATATATGAAGAGATCTTTTCCTAAATTCTCTGCCCATCCTCACTTGACAGAGTTCCAGGAGTGCCCACCATGCCCAATACAGCCTCGTCTATCACTATGGTGCCACTCTCATCTCCTGTATCCTGTTTTATGTCCTCTACTCATTTACCTTCTTTTCTGATCAAGATAAATTTGGCCCAACAACAAAATTTAGCAGTCACTTTTCACTGCTTAGATTTCTGTGGTTACCTACATGCTTTGTTTCTTCTCTGCTACACCAATGGCCATGCCAAAGTTTTTGTAGGTACACATTTCTCTTGGTGTGAAGATGTTTCAGTCAAAGATGAAAATAAGAAACTGTAAGTTTGCTCTTTCCATAATGTTTTACTTCCATGTGTATTCTACTACAAGAGAGGAAGCTGTGAAAGTTGGAAGAGATCTAAAACACCCTTGTTGAAGAAAGTGCCAAAATGCAATGCGGATGGAGGGAGGAATGCAGCTGAAGTTGAATTCCATATTTTGGGATCTCCAGAATTTTGATTAATTTCAGCCTGGTCATCAGGTTGTTCCAGCTGATGGCATGCAGTTCAATGTCCTTACCCAGTTAACATGAAAACTCCCTTGCCAAGTCGCAGAATAGATGTCTAGAAATAGTACAGAAGCATCTTTTTTTTTTCTCAGTTCCTTTTCATGTCATTTGCCTAAACTTTAGACTTTAGAAAATTGTCTGTTCGTTGAGTTGACTAGAAAAGCAAACTGATTTCCTAGAAATGAGCTTAGTATAGCAATAGATCTTAAATATTTTCATTTCTTATGTGAATCACACTGCTTAAAATACCCCTTTCAAAATAACCTTGAATCAAAGTAAGTTGTTTTCTTGTTTGAAGAATATTTATAGTACTTGATTTTAAGGCACATTGTCTGCAGCTTGGAGGGAGAATGGGAGAAGTATCATATTTGTGATTTCATTAATCCCCATTTGCTGATTTTGTAGAGCAAACACTTGACACTCCAGTTTTTTAAATCTTGGTGAATGTGAATGGGCAGTCATTTTAGGAAGTCATGCATATTTTTTCAAGACTGATGTCCTGCCTAGGATTCCCCAGTTTAGTCCTTCTCCCATCAATTTTCCAAATAACAATCATAATGATTATCATTATTTTAGTTTTTAAGACAGTATCTCACTAGGTAGTTCAGGATAGCTATTAACTCACAAATCTCATAGTTCAGGCTTCCAAAAACAGGGATAACACATTTCATGCTGTGCCTGGGTTGCAATTAAAGTGATTTCTAAAAACCTAAGTTATGTTTTGTCATTCATTGTATAAAATTCTTAAAAATTTCCCATTGCATTTAGTGCAAAATCCACTTCCCATACATGATGTGCAAGGCTTTCTGCTGTCTGGCTTTTGCTCCCCACCTTCATTTGGCTAGGCTTTCTCAGCTTTGCCACAGAAACTCCACGCAGGTACTAAACACACTATTCTTCCCACATAGTGGAAAGTGGAACTCTCTCAAGTGTACTTTAACCTCAAACTTAAAAGCTTTTACATTTTATTTTTTGAGATAGAGTCTTATTAGGTAGTCCAGGCTGGTTTGAACTCTCAACAATCCTCCTGCCTCAGTATCCCAAGTGCTGAGAGTATAGGCATGCATCACCGTGCTGGCTCAAACTCACTCTTGAGTTTTCTCATGGCCCCACTCCTGCTGCGGGAAAGTAATTTCTTTTTCTCTCTGTATTTCTTACTACTTCTTAGTGTTCTGCTCATTCCTTATTCAGGATACAAAGAGCCTGGTTATCTGGTGAATCTTAGATCAAATGTCTATCATTGCACTTTTTTTTTAGAGGAGAATTTATTGATTTTTTTATTAATTACTTTTATGTTTTTAGTACAGTGTCTACAGGGTCTCACTATGTTGATCCAACTTGTAGTGATTCTCCTATTTTCAGCCTCCCAAGTGCTGGGATTACAGGCATGCACCATCATGCCCAGTTTCCATTGCCGTCTCAGTGAGCCCTAGGGATTGAACCCCGGTTGCTGTGTTCTGCCTAAGCAGGTGCTTTAGTCCGCTGAGCTATGCTGCTGGCCCTGCTTTTTTGTTTTTTTATTTCTTCCTTCCCCTCTCTGTTTTATTGTTTTTCTTGCCTAGTGGATTCATTCTACAGTGATTCATAGAGTTGTAGTCTTTTTTTTTTTTTAATCACTTTCTAGGATGTCCTTTAGTTTACTTTAGAGGCTAGTTTAGCATTTATGGATTTACCTCAGTGTTCACTGTCATGGAGTATCTTATTTCTCTATCAATTTTGAATGATATTTTTGCAGAGTACAGCAATGTGTATTGAAAGCTATTTTCCTTTAGGGCCTGAAATGCTTCAAGCTCCATTGACTTAAGGGTTTATGTTAAAAAGTGAACTGTGATTTTGATGGTTTTTCTTTCATGGGTGATTTATTTCTTTTCCATAACAGCTTTTAAGTGTCTGTTTTTGCATTTAATTTCTGGATCATTTCTGATTCATGGATTCCATTTATTTTTTTATGTTGGGCATTCATGAGTTCTGTCATTTTATTTTGTTTTTATCCTTTTTAAAGAGAATAAACATTTTTTAAAACATGAAAAATGATAGAAAATTTCACTGATATGCTCCAGATATGATATGCCTGGCTGTAGATTATTTTTTATCATGGCTAATTGGAGTTCAGTGTGCCTCACTTAACTATATGAGATCTTTTTCCCTGCAAGGGAAATACTCTGCCATGACATTTGTAAGCAGCTCTTAAAAATATCACTGTGTTATGTTCTGCATCTTCATTCACTCTGATCAATCTTATGCTATCCTTCTCTGCATCATCTAGCAGCTGCTGGATTGATTTCTCGTAGTCTCTTGCTATTTTTTTTTTTCTCTTGCTATTTTTAAGAAATCGTTTCCTCATTGCTAACCACCAGCCTTCCTCTATATTTGATAGACTGTCTTCACATTTGACTGATTCTCTTGCAGATACTCAATTTTTATTCTCTGGGATATGTTTGAATCTGATTTATGGATTCCATTTATTTCTTGTGTTGGGCATTCATGGTTTCTATCATTTTATTTTGTTTTTTTTCTTTTTATCTTAAAGAGAATGAAAAAATTAAAGAACATTGAAAAGATCCATTTCCAAAAATCAACAGTGGGGGCTGGTGAGATGGCTCAGTGGTCTAAAGCACCTACTTAGAACAAGCTTAGTGAAGCACAGGGACCGCGGCTCAATCCCCCAGCACCACATGCCAGCCAGCCCCGCCCCCTGGTGGGCTGAGCTGCCCCCCCCAACAAATAATAATAATAAAAAAATAAATAAACAAAAATCAACAGTGGAAAAAAAATAATCAGTGGTTGTTGTATTGTGTATTGTTATCATCAAAGTAGTTGTCCAGATTAGCAGATATTAAGTTCCTCTATTTTTTAAAAAAATCTGTCTTTATTGTAGAGTTCTTAAGCATGGCTTTCATTGGAATCATTATCTCTGTAGTTTCCTGAGAAATTGTGTCTGATTTTATAGTTCTTGGGACCACATTCATTTGCTTTGTTACCATTTTATTGAGGCCAGATATGTGGCTTTCATGTTGTCCCACCACATTGTCCCCTGGGTTTTCCTTTGGCAAACTGAATGCCTGGAGTTGCATCTTATTTAGGTGTCTTCATTTTCTTTTTTGAAAGCACAATTCCTGCATTGCCACTTTTACAACAGCAAATGAAAACACTGAAACATTGCCCAGGATTTGAAGGCAGATTTATTTACCATCAATGAGCACTGACCTCTGAGAAAAAAAAGTTTTGAAGGCCCAAGGAAAGAGCTTCTTATGGAGTTGCAAAGGGGGTATATAGAGGTATAGTACTTTGCTGTCTTTGTTTTTTATACCATGCATCATAATGAGAGCTAAGCATCACAGTGACCAACCATTTTTGAGAATCAGGAGTAATAGGAACTGCTATGTGGGCAACTAACAGAAACTGAAGTATACTCCGAGGGGAGGGAGCATTTTCAGCTACATTTCTCCCCTCTCTTAATTTCCCTAAGAAAATCTTTGTTAAATGTGCTACATGTAATCTTCTGAGAAAAGGCCTAACTCAAAGCAATAGCATGAAGGCTGTCAGTGGTCCTAGGAGGGCCCTGGCAAAGGTACCCAAGATTAGAAAATTTTCCTTTATTATCAGGTTTCTCCCTGAGTTGTTTTTAGGAATTCAGACCTGTCTGCTCTGTAGCTCTATTATGGCTAGGAAGTCAGTTTGATCCTGGAGCATGATCAACGCTCCTTGGATACTCATCAAATCTTGATCAAGTGTTTGACTAATTGTAGTTTCTATTTTCTTGTGGAAAATGTCCATAGCATTGAAGTAAAAACCACAGCTAGTAGGAGAGGTGGGACAATATATTATGTAAACCTGTAAGTTGAAGTAAGCTCTGTGGTAAGCAGCCTGAAAATGTGCCAAAATCAGGGGGAGCAATGCATTGAGGTATGGAGCAATCTTGTGAATGTTGTCCTCAAGCTTCAGCCATGCATGGACTGGCCAGCATCTGGAGTGACCAGAGCAGGGACTTGAGCATATTGTCTTTTAAGCATGAGGTCTGGAGAAGTTATCTGGTCTAGGTCAACTTTCCAGCAATCATCTGTATGGGTTCTTTAAACTCTGGATTGGTGGCTCTAAGTCTGGATTTCTGACACTTTTAGAGCTCTAGATGCAGTTAATATGCATCTGGGTTGTATGTGTGTGCAGGGATGTCTGCAGGTATAGCTGTCATTTAGCTAAATTTTATGGAACTGGTTACAAGATGTTCCTGATGGATTGCATTTTTATTTTGTAGACTCTTTTAGGGTTTTGCAGCCTACAATATGTTTCTGACAGTTGAGTTATCTCCACTACAAATGCAGGCCCATTATCACTGCCAATAATGAATGGTGGGTCATATGTGGAGATGATTTCGCATAGCAGAGCCACACAAACCTGAGTTCTCCTGGCCAAGCTAAGTAGGTGCACAAAAGCACCAGCAGATCTCTATAGGCCTTGTAGGCTTTAATAATTTCAGAGGAAGACATTTCAGTCTACCAGATTCCTGGAGGGGGCTCATCACTCTGGACTGGATGTGTGTGCAGGTGTGGCACCTTTGGCATACAGGATCACAAGATTCCACAATCAGACAGACCAGGTCAGGTGGCCCAGGCATGGATGCACACGGCCAGCAGAGGCAGAACAATCAGAAGGAGCAGGCCAAGGGACTTTGGTGTGGGTATACAGACACCTGCAGGGGCAGGGCACCTCAGAGTGACCAGGCCACAGCCTGACATCATGCACAGGTGTAACCAGCAAGACCAGGCATTGTCACAGGTACACACACAGTACAGGAAATACTTGAGTCAACAATTGGGTTCTTCCCTTCCTAAAAATCTCTATCTTTTTTTTTTTTAAATTAGATTATATTTTAAAAAATAGGATAAAGAATTCTATGCTTCTCATGTTTGCACATAAGTCCAA
>NW_004524685.1:93467-144628 GCF_000260255.1 Octodon degus | reverse complement strand
GCTGTAGTTATAACCTTCACACGTACTGAAGTTCAGGTGGAGCTCTACAGATTTTGGAGTTATCCAGCTGCGTCTGGTTTAGGTATGGCTGCTGTGCTCAGCTCTTTCCTGCTGCGGACCTGGGCTAGGATTGGGTCTGGGTGTTCCTGGAACTCGGCAGAAATTCCTACTCAGCTTGAGGGGTGGGGCAGGTAAGTTGGAGTGGTGGGGGGCGGCCCGAGTGGGTGGGAGAGGGTCCTGCCTATGCTGCGCCTGGGTTGGGACTGGTCCCGCTTGTGCAGGGTAGCAGGAAGCTCTCCACACACTCACCGGACCTGGGCTAGGACTGGGTCTGGGGGTTCCCGGAAGTCGGCAGAAATTCCTACTTGTCGGGAGTGGTGGGGGGCGGCCCGAGGGGGTGGAGATGGTCCGGCCCACCCTGCGCCTTGGCTGGGACTGGTCCCGCCAGCGCAGGGTAGCAGGAAGCTCTCCACACACTCACCGGACCTGGGCTAGGACTGGGTCTCCTAAAAATCTCTTTCACAAGAAAAGAAATCTCCAATACAGTGAAAAGGTAACTGACATAACAGGGCAAAGTTATGGCCAGTTGTCCCTCAGACAAAGGACTTCTATCTAGAACATATAAAAATTGAAAAAAAACCCCACCAAATTTTAAGAACCTGTCCAAAAATGGGCATCTGAGATAAGTATGTACTTGTGAGATGAAGAAATACAAATAGAAAATAAGTATATCAAACAACGTTCAACATCACTGGTCATTTGAGAGATGTAATTAAAACTACACTGAGAGTTCATCTCATTCCAGAAAGAATGATATCAATGACCAATGCTGCAGGCATTATGGGAGAAAAGGACTCCCTCTCCTCTGCTGGTGGGAGTGTAGACTGGCACAGGCACCATGTGAATATTTCTCAAAAACTAGGATTAGAAGATTAGGTCCAATTTGACCCAGCTATTCCCCTTCTGAGTATCTTCCTGGATGAATTAAAAACATCATGCCATGGTGATATATGTGCATTTATATTTATAACAGCACAATTTATAATAACTAAATCTTGAAAACAATACAGATATCCATCAACTGAGAAACAAGTAACACAGATGTGATGCGTTTATACAACAGAATACCTACCACTCAGCCATCAAGAAGGTTAAACTTGGGACATTTCTAGATAAGTGGATGCAACTTGAGACTTTTGTAGGTAAATGGCTGCAACTTGACACCACACTCAGGAGTAAAATAAAACAAACTCACATGGGTGAACATCATATAATCTCACTAGTGGGAGAAGCTGAATGAGTAAATAAAAATACAGTAGATATTGTGAGTTTGAAATAAACTATTCAAAAGAAAAGAGAACATGGGGCTGGTATGGCATGTGATAATGAAGGCAGGCACTTAGACCACTGAGCTATCTCCCCAACCTCTACCCAGTAGAACTTTAGACTGAACTTTTAAAACTCTCTGTCCTTTGATACTTGATGTAATAATACAGTAAGTCATAATTTTATTCTAAATTTTTCTTTTAAATTAAGTTTATATGTTCTCTTTTTAATACTAACTGTTGAAACATACCCTTCTTACATAGTATGATGAGATTTTATCCTCTAGTTTTGCCTTTTTTTGGTGATTACTGAAATTTGGCACTGCCTTTTTTCCCTTCCACCCTTGTCACTTTTTCCTTCCAGAACATTTTACTTGAAAATGCAATCCAATGCGGTGGCCCCCACTTTCAGATTCATAAAGATGAGAAAAGTGAAGTTCTCCTTGCCAGAGCTATATCTTCAAGAGATTAAGTCATGTAAAACAAAGAGAGAAGTAATTTGTGTTAATACAGTGTTACAGATAAAGTAAGTCTCATTGTAAGTGAGAATAAATGTTTTTGGGCAATGACAGGTGGCTTCACAGGAAGGTGTCAATTTCTCTGGATCTGAAGACTGATTTAGATTACAGACAGTTAGAAAGAAATGGATTTTAGTGAAGAGGAATGTAAGTATAATGGTAATTAATCCTTGCTATAAACTAACCAGGGCTTACCACAGCAGGTAGGCTCATTGAGGATGAAGTTCACAGATCAACTGTGACCAAAATCATGGATTTTATTCTAGAAGTGAGCTTTAGTTGGGTTCCCTTTCTTTTATTCTGACGGTGAGAGGAAGAGAGCAGAAGAAGGGGATTCTGGAGAGAGGCATCATCCAAGGGCTGTTGCATCAGTGCAGAAGTTATACTCTTTCCACTCTTTTTTTTTTTTTTCAGAACTGGGGATGAACTCAGGCCCTTGCGCTTGCCAGGGAAGTGCTTATTCCACTGAGCCATCTCTCCAGCCCCCTCTTTCCACTCTTGGGTTGAAGCACTGTTCATTAAGACATTTCAGGGATGCAGCTTTCTTGTCTCTTGTTGTTCTGGACCAAGGAAGTCACTGTATTACTTTCCAAGGTCAAACCTGACTGCTATATCTGTAATCCACACAGAGAAAGTAAAGAGGGACTCATTGAGTGCAGGCTCTGAGTTCTCTGGCCTCCTCCACATAGGAGGCTCACAGTGCCAGCCATAGTCCTGGCAAAATGTAGCCCACAGCCACTCCAACTTGCAAGTACATAGAACTGGAAAAACATTATCTCCAGCTAAATTGCTGGACAGATCCCTTCAGAAAATATCCTAAAATGTTTAGATCATTTAGAAAATTGAGTTGTTACTCTAAAATGTTGAGCGTCAATGTCAGATAGAGCTTTAAAATGTTTTAACTTTCCATTTCTGGAATGGACTTTAACTTGGGCTATGTACCATGGTATTGTATTCCCTGAGACAGAGACAGATGTGCAAGAAGAGGCAAGCATCACCTCATAGCAAGCAGTAACAGTCCTTTTTCTTTCAATTGGATCCAATAAGTCTATTTCTCTCTCTCTTTCTTTTCTTCCTCTGATATTTTTTAGTTTTTGTTTTGCTTATGCAGAGGAAGAAGAACTCTAGAGAGGAGGAATCTAGTGCTAGTTCATTCTTTTTCACTTTAAATAAGATTTTCAAAAAATTATTTGTCATGAAAGAAAAACTAAATTTGGAGTCTTTTGTTTAGCACCATGATTTGTAACTGTTCCTTTGAAAAATATTTTTTAAAATGATATTGCAGTCAAAACAGTACAATATTGGTAAATGAGAACTTGAAATTGTTTCTGAAATTGATGGAGTTAGTGAAGTTTTATTTAATCAAAATGAACTTTTTTTTTCTTTTTTGTACCAGGGATCAAACTCAGGACCTTGGCCTTGCCAGGAATACACTTATGCTGCTGAGCTATTTCCTTAGCCCCTCTTGTTGTATTAATTAACTCCAACAACAAAAATAATCCAACATCATCTTTTCAGACCTTGGGCACTTTATTTTTTTTCTTTTGATTCCTACTCTACCTGACTCTGAGATGTAAGTGAGCATACTCTAATAGAAAGGGCGGTATCATTTCTAACATCCTGTTGTACTGAACTTGGAAAAAGATCACAAAAGCAGCCTCAACTAGTATGTACAGGAAAGCTTAAATACAGAGCACAAGACAGGAGAGGGCCCTGGTCAGAGCAGACAGGCTGAGCATTCCGGGCCTGGAGAGTGCACAGCAGAGCCTGCAGGGTAGAGATAATTTGGGTCTTCACCAGGTGCCTTGGTCTGAGTACAACTCAGAGCAGGTGGGGTAGGACCATGAGCACAAAGACAGAATCAGCCCATGAGACACAGATGTGAAGAGTTCATTGGAACGCAGTGGGCAAATGTTTGGTATCCCAGGCTTTCAGCTTTCAGCAATGAGTAGGGCCCTTGCAGAACCTTGCTGATAAAAGTAGAGCCTGTGGTGCCCTGTAGGCAGCAATAGGAAAGCAGCACCCACACTGGGCTGACCGCCAACTTCACCAAGCCGGTGCTCACTGTAAGCATCATAACATAAAAGAAGTATGTGCATTTCCAAATTCAGATACTGCTATATCTATCAATACTAGTTTTTTCAGCAATGTTCAACCTACAGTTAAAGAATTATAAGTTGTACAGAAAAATCAGGTTAAAAACTGTATTTTAGGCCTTTCGGTCCTCTCCTGCATGAGAGCTGATTGGGGGCCCTGAGCTTAGTAATAAACGGCTTTCCAAATTCCAATCTGGCTGATCTGGTTCCTGTTCTGAGTGACCCATAACATTTGAGTGCTTGCTGGGATCCCCTTTACTGGGGATCAATCTGAGGAACCAAAGTTTTCTGAAACCATTTCCTGAGGGGAGACTTTCTGGCCCCAGGGTGGTCTCTGAAAACTTACAAATTTTGTCATTTGTAACTCTGAGCTGTCTGTAAGTTCTTACTGGTAAGACATCTGTATCTGTATCTGCTGTGTTCAGGTGCCCATCTGGGAGTCCTAGGCAGTATTAGATGTAACAATAGCTCCTGGACTCGACTCCCTCTGTGACAGCGGATCGGAGTCTCGGATCTGTTTTTCTGTGTTTTGGCTGATTGCCGTTTGTCTGTCTAATAACTATATGCCAGTCTGCTTCTGTTTCTGCATCTTTGTTGCCCCTATAATGTTTTCTAAATAATTTTCAGGATTTCAGACAATGAGCCTCAGAGTATGGAGACTCCATATCCCCCAGAAAACATTGAACCTTCTCGGAATTGGAATGGCCCTCCTTCCCCTAGGCTGCTTGGCCTCCAGAAGGCTCTTTTAATCTTTCTCTTGCTTACCAGGCCCAGAGAGTCATCTTTGGAAATCTGGGACACCCTGACCAGGTCACTTACATTCAGGCTTGGATTGATCTTGTTTATGACTCTCTGAAATGGCTCAAGGGTTGCTGTGCCAGACACTGTCCCCAGACAACTGACCAATCTCACATGGTCACACTGGCAGTTTCAACTGATAAGAAGTGGATGTGACCCCCAACCATCACCCTCAGAACCCACTCATTCCACCTGCCACCCAGTACACAGATAAATTCATTATGTGGTTGTTAAAATGTTGGTCAAAATGTGTTGGTAAATCTAAACTAAAACATAGAAATGTTATAAGGTTATAATGTTTCTTTAATGGGACATTTTATGACTGTTTTGCATTTGTATGCATTGCATTCGAACTGGTTGCTAAACGTCCTGATATTCCTTGCTTGACTTTAGACATTAGCACTAGAGAAAATGTTTGCAAGCCTTCTAGTAAATTTTATGTAAATTTCTGAAAAATGGGACTTTTAAATCTAGTTCAGACTTAGGAAATACACATGCCTATGAAACATGTGACTCCTTTTGCCAGCTAAATGACATTAGGTCAGCAATCCGTTCTTGACCGCTGAAAGATCTCTACTGAACTATTGTACCTTTTTTTTCCTTCCCTTTCTGCTAGAAAACTAGGAATTCTACCCAAGCTTTTCAATAGAGCAACTTAATGAGTCACACCTTCAGAAATTAGACTGAGGCCGCCACTTACATTCTACAAGGGCTGTCAAGAAAATAATTTACATCTGTGTGTTACATATTAAGAGTAAAAAATGAGATTTCTGTAGCCTAAAAAGTGCTTACTTCAAATTGACCTTTTTATGCAATGGTTATGCTACCTTCTGTAAGACTCCTTTCACCAGAATAATAGTCTTATGTTCAGATTTTGTTTGTGTTAAAAAAAGTCATTGTTACTTAGTTTTAAAATGTAGATGTGGCTATTGGAGAACTAGGCAGTTCAGATGCCTAAGGCTGCTGCTTCCTGACCTTTGGAGACCTTTGGACAAGATAGCCTTAAGCACAGCCTTGCCTGCCCATCATTATTAGAAGTAAGGTTTCCCCTATTTGCATTTCAAAAAGGGTGGGCTTCTAAAACAGCTGTAATCCAAGCCCCTACAAGGCTACACCCATCCTTAGCTGAGTTTATGCAAGCTTTTCAAGGATAATATCTTTTAAAGAAGTAAAAAGACAGTTTAAATTTAGAACTTCCAGAGTTTACGTGCCTTTTTCTCTGTGACCTAAAACAGATGTCAGATTTAAAAACCTTTAGACGGCCCTGATAAGTACGTTGATGTCTTTAGAGGACTTATTCAGACTTATGAACTAGATTGGAAAGGTGTAATGTTAATCTGAAACCAAGCTTTGACTTCTATGAAAAGGCAGGCAACATTACAAGCTGATATTTCATTTGAAAATAAATGTCAAATTGTTAATTTTAAACAGCCAGAAGATAGACAGCCAGTCTATCTTGGTTAGCTGTAACAGGAACTAGCTGCCCCCACTGGAGCCCAAGCATGCAGAGCCCTGCTGACTTAATAACCAGGCAGGAAATTGTAATAAAAAATATTTTCTAGTGTGTATTCTTGAAGGTCTAAAAAGAGCTAAAACCAAGTTTTCAGTTATTTAATTTCAACTATTTACCATGAAAAAGATAACCACCCCTCTGATTTCTTAAATTGTTTAACAAAAAGCTGGTAAAGCATACTTCTTGAGACACTAAATCAGTAGGACAGATTACTCTTACAGATAAGCTAATTACTCAGTCAGCTCCAGATATTAGAAAAGAGCTATAAAAGATAGCTTTGTGCCAGACAACTCACTTGATACTTTATAGGGCACTAAGGAAACAATGTCCTATAATCGGAACTGGGAGAAAACCAGAAAGAAAAAGAAAAGAGATCAAAAATAGCTGCCTTTGTTGTGGCCTTAAAACAGACCCTAAATCTGATTCTCTGGGCTCCAAGAAGAGCTCAGTGACAAATAGGTTCATTGGTTGATGAAATTCATCTGAGACTGCTGTCTGAAGCCAGGCCACAGTAAGAGGGACTGCCTTAAGAGGCCCACAAGCCATGCCTTGACTGCTAAGGCAGCCACTAAAAGTGAGACTGCATTCTGAGGTGGAGGCCCCAGAGCTCAGACTCAACTTTCCAGATGGACTGGTAGGACTGAAGGGTGCTGGACTTGCCTCCTCCCTCTGGCTGGACTGATATTTCTACCTGTCATCTCCATGGAGGAGCCCTGAGTAATCACAACTAAAAGAAAAAACCCAGCCCATTGCTGGACATTGGCACAGGTCTCTTTGTCTTCTCCAACCCTTACCTTCATTCCAGTCATCATCATCTTGTTTTAGCTGTAACTGAGATATATTGTTCACGTACAGATAAAATCCTGCCAATGTAAAAAAGTTCTAGAGACACTGGATATGGTGTCCAATAGCTCTGGGTCTGTAGATAGAGCCAGGCCTTGTTTTTAGAGCATAAAACTCAGAGCCAGTGTTAAAGGATGAATCCCTCTATAGTGCCCCTTGCTTACAATAGGGACCATATCCAAAACTGGACCATATCCATTGGTTTAATCTGACTGAATACTGTGTATTTCATAAGAAGTTTATTAGGTTAGCCAGGTTGATTTCTGATGTAACTCAGGTATTTTATGCTGATAGTAAACAGAAGTGTATCTAGAAAAATATGCTAAACTGTACTTAAATTACTAAAAAGCATTAACAGTAAAAAATAAGGTATTAATCTGGTTTTCATATGTTCTCAAAACTTAGAGATAATTATAAGTATAGCTAGAGGGACTTATAAGAAACTGTCAGACTCCATAAATAAAGGGGTCTAAAAGCTAGTGGGTTATGATTGCTAGCCTCAAAGTTTATACATTTACCTGTTAGCTCAAATGTTTGTGCTTTGATTATACATGCTGTAATTTCTCAGAAAACTTGTTCTGTCCTAGAAGATATCAAAACCCAGGTAATCATGCAGGTAAAATCTGTTAACAGATATGCTAGATTAAGATTCCTTTTACTGGGATCCCCCAGATTTTGTCTTTAGAAACATATATTAAAGCCTAAACTAATTGTCCACCTGATAGATCCACGGTGATCTGAGCCTTCTCTGAGTTTCCTGCCTCATTACAAGAAAAGCTATCTTCATGTTCCTTGGGCATGGCCACCTGCAGGAGGCCTTAAAACCCAGAAGTTGTACCTTGCTCAGTGGACTCCAGGTATCTGACACAATCTGCAGAAGTTAGAAGGGTTTGCAGGAATGAATTTGTCTGAGTTGAGGTGTTTCATAGTAAAAAGGATACAAAATGGAATTATAGATGGAAAATGAGAGTGTTGATGCTAGCAGCCTACAGAAAAAAAGGCCAGTCAGGAAAAAGGAAAAAAGTTCCGCTTCCCTGGACCCAGACAGAAGAGGGACATTTCAAGCAAAAAATGTCCAAAGCTGCTACAGAATTAAAAAAGAAAGTGTTCATGATGGAGTCAGAGGAAGTTTCAGATAGAAGTGGTCATGGATCTTTCCCTCTCAGCCTGAGGAAACCCATGTTAACAGCCAATATAGGGGCTGGGAAAATAGCTCAATGGAATAAGAGCTTGCCTGGCAAGCACAGGGTCCTGAGTTCGATCCCTGGTCCCACAAAAAAAACCAAAAAAAAAAAAAAAAACAAACAAACAAAATACAAAAACAGCCAATATAAGGAGAAAGCCTGTTAAACTTTTAATAGATGCTCATGTAGATTTGTCAGTTACCCAGACAGTGGCCTCACTTGTCAACCAGAAAGTACTCAGTGTTTTCCATAGATCTGGCAATTCATGTGCCCCAGTACCCAATGGACATAGAAGATAAAAGGAATTAAACCCCACATTAAAGAGATATTTTTTTTTTTATTTTTAAAATTAATTTTATTGAGAAAGTAATAGCATTGAGACATTTTCAAAACAGGTTAGTAGGACATTATTCTTGTACAATAATTAATACATTGCATATTGTTGTCTTCATAGTAGTTATTCATAGTACAAGATGCAGACATGATATCTTGTCTAAACACTATTAGTACAAATCTTTCTTTTCATTGAACTAAGAGAAAGTAGCTGTATATCTAATACTATTTTATATATACAGATATATATTTATTTCACTACAAAATGGTCCTTCATTTACATCCCCCTTTTTTGGTTTATTTATGTCAGAGATGGGTATTCCACTGCCATTCAAATATTGTAGTTGCATGAATTTAGCAAAGTAATACAATATAGTCCAGTAGTCCATAATAGTGGTGGGTACCCACAGGACTGGCAATGTCAGAAGTTGCTGACTTGAGTTAAAGAGATATTTGTTAATGGAAAAAAACCCCAGAAAACTGTATTTTAAAGAGATAAAGCAAATAACAGTTATGGAGATATATCAAATGTTGGCTCAAGCAGACAGGACCTTTCCAATCTGTATGTTTATTGTGTTAGAGGATCCTTTGGGGGAAAAAGGAGCTGTTTGAAAAATGATCAGCATATATGAACAGATGCAAATTTTCTGCCAGTAAGTGGGAACTGTTAATAAAGTCAGATAGAAATTCTGAAGATGAAGAAAACTTCCTTTAAGGTTTTTAACAAATTACTAACACAGAAAACCACAGATCCAGTAGTAAAGGGAACTCCAAGAAGAGGAAACACAAAGATAAAGTCACTGATGCCCACCACTGGCAACGAGAGAAATCTCAAATACAAAGAAAATATTTGGAGAGCAACTAGAGAAATGCAAATATAATAATTAAAGAGACCCAGAGCCCAGGCTCAGTGTGTGAGTGAGACCACTCAGGGCCCAAGGGATCTTCACTGGAGCCAGCACCCAGGCCCACTTGTGAGTAGAACTTCTTCCATCAGACAGGCCCAGAGTGGAACCCTGAAGCAGAGTGTTGTAGCTCAAAAATCAGATGACAATGAGGCAAGTCCAAAAGTTAAAAGAAGCGCTTTATTTTAGCTGGTACCCAGCGGCGGTCTCTATGCAAGGTGCAAAGAAGCATGCCGGGTATTGATAAGGGGTCAGTATGTAAGCTTGAAAACCGCAAAAACAGGGAGGGGGTGGAGAGGAAGAAGTGACAGGGTTATTAGTTCATTGGGTGGTCTCATTGGGTGGGGTGTTGAAATCAGCAATCATGGGGTATAGCGGGTCATTAGTTCATCGGGTGGTCCTGTTGGGTGGGGGGGGGCTGAGTTGGCAGTCACACAGAGTTCATAAGATAAGAAAGTTTGGGGTACAGATGTCATAAGACTTGGGTCACAGGGGTGAGGAGTTGGGAGGGGTAGATGCATACAGAACAGGAACTCGGTGAGGTTAGAAGGGCAACAAAATGGAGTCAATTTTGACAGAGTACAACACAGAGCTCTCTGCAAAGAGGCTAAAGGCAAGACCCACCCAGCTGATCCAGGAGCAGAACATCTTGCAAGAGTGGCACAGCGAGTTCACCTCCAAGGGCTGCAGCAGGAAGAAGTGGAGCACAGCACCCAGACCCAAGCCACACCCACCTGGACAAGTTTGAACTTGGTAGATATGGACCTGGTGCTAAGGTAATAATTCTATCTAAACTCTACATCAAAGATCAGAAGACAGTGCTATACAAAATGTCAAAGAGAAGGAGCAAAATGCATTCTCAGGCCCTGAGCTCAAACTGCAGAAGACACTAGCATAGAAGAAATTGGAAATCACACACCTGAAATCTCTGAAATAATAGCATCTGAAGTAAAGAAACAACTGCAGAAAGGTATAGAGGAAATCAGATAAAAATAATGCCTTAAGTAAAAAAAGAAATGATAATTATAATGAAATGAGTACTAAGTGCTTTAAAGAAGACACTGATTAAAAAAAATAGAATACAAAAATGATGGAATCCTTGAATGAGCAATATAGGAAGGAAATAGAATGCATGAAGCAGATTTAAATTGATATACAGGAAGTGAAAACCTCAATAACAAGCTGGCAAAACTGTTTAAATGAAAGCAAAAATAGTCTTTCAGACCTTAAAGACACCATTTCAGCTAGTGAAAGGTTAGAAAAGGTCTCTTAAAAATGACTAGGATGCAGGAAAAATAATTAAACATCTGCAAGATGATGCAAAGATGAACAACCTAAGACTAATAGGCATCAGTGAGAAAGAAGGAGTCAATACAAATGAAATAAAAAGAATATGGATGGAAAAAGTAGCAGAAAGCTTCCCAAATATGGAGAAACAATCTGACATTCACATAACCAAGACATACAGAACTCCAAATAACATCAACCCAATTAAGAACACACCCATACATATAATAATCAAGATCCCAGAAATTCAGCACAGGAAGAGTATACCAAAAGCTGCTAAAGAAAAGAAACAGATCACAGTTAAAGGAAAACCCATCAGAATAATGGCAGATTTCTCTTCACAAAACATCAAGACAGAAGAGCAGGGAGCAAAGTATTACAAGTCTTGCAAGAAAACAAATTCCAACCTAGACTGATCTACCCTACAAAACTCTTTCAAGTATAATGGAGAAATGAAATACTTCCATGACAAAGAACAACTAAAGAATTTCATGATGACAAAGCCAACCCTACACAGACTACTAAATGATACTCTAGAGAATGATCAAAATGACCACAACTCCATGAATGAGAATAGACAGAATCCACCAAATGGAGCAAACAAACACAGGAGACAAAGAGGTATACAACAACAGTATTTCAATTATTCTTTTATATACAGCAGCAAAATATTTCCATCAGCATACTCTACAAATGAACTTCTCCTGCACCCTATGGGTGCATGATTCTGTCTGGGTCTAAAAGGTGGATATCAAGGAAATAGCAGTGACTCAGTCCCACAAGTGACACCTGGCCACCAGTAAGTGTTGTGGACATTATCCATGTCCATGACACACTAGAACTTTGTGCAATATCCTATCTGTAAACTGTTAAAAGTGCTGGTCATATATTTTCCATTCCAGTATTTATCTTATGCTTTATTCTTAGTAATTTTTTTTTTTCAGAACCAGGAATTGAACTCAGGTCCTTGGCTTGCCAGGCAAGTGAAAAGTGCTTATTCAACTGAGCCATCTCCCCAGCCCCAGTAATTCTTTACTATCATGAAAACTTTTTCTTAGTTCAAGTGTTTTGAAACATTTAATTTTTAATTAACTAATATTTAATTTTCTGAATATTGTTTAATCTTAATTTTTATTTTAAGATTTATACTGTTTTTTGACTTACAATCTACTTAAAGCACATGGTATGATATTTTCTCCTACTATTAGAAACTTTAAAAAGTATATTTGCATTTTTTATTGAATTTGTATGACTTCTTCCTTGTCTTTTATACACACACACAAAAAAATATGTGTATAACCTGACATAAGATTGATACTGTTTTGTAGAAATCTTCAATGGCCTCTTAAATGGGTTCATCTCACATATTTTACATAGTCCTGCATAACTACCATTTTGAGAGCTCTTTATTCTTTATCCAGGATTATACAGCAACTTCTTTTGCCTTCTGAATTATGCTCTTTGATATTTCCTCTATGCTTCATCTGGTATTAGAATATTTTGAGTTTGTACAACTGGAAAATATTTCACTTCTAGTTTTCAAAGATATGTTTGCTAAGTATAAAATTCAATGAGGACAGATCTTTTTTTTTTTTTCTTTAAGTCCTTTAATTAGTCTAGTTTCTTGCACACTTGTGTTTTTTTTCTTTCTAATGTGGAATGAGATACTATTTAATTTTGTTCTATAGTTAATACTTTTTATGTATATGCTTTAATGATTTTTTTTACAATAAGTTTTGGATAATTTCATTTTTGTGTAACTTGATCTGATTTTATTCAAATTTCTTGTGCAAAAGTTTCATTTTTTCTTGGAAGTGTGGTGCTGAAAATTCAACTAAATTCAGAAATTTTTTATCTTTAAATATTTATAGCCTACCCCTTTCTACTTTGAGAATTCTAATTATATGAATATAACTTTCTTGATTTTGGCACAGAGAGAACTATTATATGACTGATCTGTAAATTCTTCTTCATTTTTATTTTGGACAATTTTTATTGTTATATTCATTCAAGTTTATAAATAATTTATTTACACTGTGCAATTTATTATTAATCTTATGATGTGTATTCATTTTATTTCTCTAAAATTCACTCTGCATCTTATATCTTTCACATTTCAATATTTGCCTACAATTTTTAATATGTTATATAATTATTGATTTTCAATAAAGTCAATGAGAAAAAAGGGGATTTTAATTTTTTAAATAAATTTTATATTATATTGTGAAAAAAATAATAAAGAAGCACAGGTAAGAATATGAGTAGTTTCTTTTAGGGAAGTATGCAAGTTAAAAACAAAAGGAATAACAGCTTTAAAAATATTGAATAGTAAATGATAATTCAAAATTCTCTACATAGTAAAAATGTTTCCACAATGAATGTAAATAGATTGTTTTTAAGAGAAGCTGACAGAAGGCTGGCCAGAAAATTTAGCAGATAAAAGCACCTGCTTAGGCGACGCAAGGGCCGGGGGTTCCATCCGTGGCCTGCCATGCCAGCCCTGCCCCTGGGGCGCACTGAGAAGGCGATTTAGATTGGGCAGGGTGGCGCGCACCTATAATCCCAGCGCTTGGGAGGCCGAGAAACAAGTAGAATCACTACAAGTCCAATCTGTATAGAGAGACCATGTAGACCCAGTACTAAATACATAAAAAAAAAGTTAACCAAAAGAAGCTGATAGAAAAATGATAATAAATTCATTGTAACCCCAGTAACAGACTAAATCATTGCTAGGGAGGTAAAATACTTTTGAAGTTTATATGGAATTTCAAATCTTTGAGTAAAGTTAAGATACATTTGAAAGGCTTTGTGGATTGATTAGAGCATAAATTAAAGCACTTTACAGTTTAGCAAATAATGTGCTGTCATATGTGCACCCATGGTTGGAGAAATAAGCCCAATGTAAAAATTGAGACAGACCCCCCCCCCAAAAAAAAAAAAGAGACACCCAGAACACAGAGGCATAGCTTCATACTTCAACCTGAGTGGTTCTTTCCAAAGGTTGGGTTAAAGACTAACTTGTTATTAAAGTGTGTTGGGAAAAATGAGTCTTCTTTGTCCAGAAAACTATTTTGAACTCATATTCACACAACATAGATTTTCCATTCTTACTAAATTATAGAGCTAAATTAGAAAAGTATAATGACATGCTTTAGAACATAAAGAGATAAGTAACACCAGGGCCTTCCACAGCTGAAGGATTTCACACCGAACACAAGGCGCATGCACACCTGCCCAAGCACTCGCACGCACCCCACACATGCTGCTGGGGTTAAAGTAAAATATTGTTGGTCACATTAAGATGATGAACTTTCTTCATGAAAATTCCATAAGTTAAAGGGTGTCACAGAGGGACAAATGACACCGACCAGTCATCTCAAAGCCAAGATGCTTAAAGAACTTTTACAAATAGAAAAAATGCAAATTACGCAATAGAAAAAAACAAAAACAGCATTTCACAAAAATAAAGAATCAGCAAACACATGAAGAGATGTGTCACCTGGTTTGTCAGAAAAACATGCAAATTAACGTGTAAACAAGGTATCATCACACAGTTAGTATTCAAAAGAAATGAAAACTGTTGATGTGAGGCTGACATTGCTGTTCTGGCAAGTAGGTAAGCTGCCAGAGAGAATTTGAATGAAAAAAACCTAATGTAGAAAGATGCAATTAAACCCTAATCCTTGCTGACCTAGGAATTTCATTTCTGGGAGTACTACACAAGGAAATTTTCATGTAATTGTGCAAGTGTGTACGTCCAAAATTGTCCTTATTGACAGTATGTAAAATATAATTGTGGAAATACACATACAAGGTATGCAAGAAAAGTATCATGAAAGTTTAAATATTAAAAAAGTTATTACAGGGAAAGACACTGCCATTAACCTCACTCCAAATACTTCTACTCACTCAAATATCCTATTGTCATTTCTTTTCTTTTTTTAAAATGCATTTAGTACAAGATCTCTAGGATCTCACTAAACAGTTCGTACTCAAGTGATCCTCCTATTTTTAACCTCCCAAGCTCTGGGATCATAGGCATGTGCTCACATCCCCAGTCTCAGTCACCATCTCAGTGCGCCCTAGGGGTGGGGCTGGCACGGCAGACTGGGGATTGAACCCTGGTCCCTGAGCCTGCGTAATCAGGCACTTTAGTCCACTATTATCATTTTCTGAAGCAACTGGAGTCCTGTTTTGTGAGTGCCTTCATTTTATTTTATTTTATTTATTTATTTATTTATTTATTTATTTTGCAGAACTGGGGATTGAACTCAGACCCTTGTGCTTGCCAGGCAAGCGCTTATTCTACTGAGCCATCTGTCCGGCCCGTGACTTCCTTTAGAAGCAGTGTTGTATGAATGCCTTGCTGTCCTGGGTCAGTTTGACCTTTCATGATCATTTTTAGTTTGAGAAAGAGCCAGCAGTCACACTGTGCCATTCTGGTGAGTCATGGAGGAGGACACGCTAAGGTTTTTACAAGGCCTCGTTTTTATACTCGGAAGCAGCAAACACTTTTTTTTTTTTTTTTTTTTTTTTTTTTTTTATCACACCTATAAATACCCTCATAAGGAGAACTTCCAGAATTGCTTCAGAAAGTTGCAAAGAATAATTGGAATACATGTGTTTGGAATTGTGGGAGGCACAATTACTCCAGGCCTCCAATACTATTGCAAGTGAGTCTTTCTAAATCCTGTGAATCTGCCACACCATGACTCCATGCCACATATCCCTTAATGGTCACCTGAAAGCCTTTGACCTATAAAATTCTCTTGGTGCATTAGTCATTAGTGACGCTGACTTCCTCTTCCCCTACCTCTGCTGACCTAAGCTCCTCCTTCTTCTTTTACCCCACTTATTTCCCATAAGTCTCCCGCTATGCCCCGGAGGTGGGACTTCCTGTCATAGCCCGGTTGCCTAGTTACTTGCGCCTTTTACCCACCAACGTCATTTCCCTATGCCTCCACTATATGTACCCAGCACCTCCCCTGAATAAACGAGACTTGATCAGAATCCTGTCTTGTCTTCATTTCTCACATCTCCTGTCCTTTGTCCCCTCCTCAATTCCCCGCTCCTCTCCCAGGTGACCTTCCTTGACTGACCCGCTGGTTTGGGACATGGAATGAGAAGAAATATTTTTAGGGAGACTAATGAAAATGTGTCTTTCACTATACTAAATTTCTTAAAGACACATGTCACCATGTCCAGTCTCAATCGTTGTCTCAGAGTGCCCTGGGGACGAGGCCGGCATGCCTGATAATTTCTTTCTATTTTATTTTTTTCCTCAAATAAAACTGCTATGACACAGACTTTCATAGAGGCACACTCTTATGTTTTTAAAATTAAAGAAGTCTCTTTTTATTGTTTCTTTCACAGAAACTCTCAGACTGTATTACAATTGTGAACCACACATTTTCATCCCTAAACCAAATTAAGGTATTTACCAGCCCCAGGCTACCGTGGTAGGAAAGGACCAGTGACTTTATTACGGAACCGTACAAAGCGAGATTTCTTGCTTTTAGGTCTATTAATTTGCTCTCTTAGTTGCTGTATCTCTTCATTTAATGCTTCAGATTTGTTTTTAAAGTCATCCTTAAGAAATTCTTCTTGGACCTATAAAAGATGAAGAATTCATTTTTGAAAATCCTCATTGATTATCCGTCAGAATTTTGTATTTAATAATTTCTGCTGTTAAGTGCATATATGTATTTCTCTTTGACCTTAGACTATTCTTTGTGCTGTGTGTGGTGGCAAACCTTTGAATCCCAGTGCTTGAGACTCCAAGTCAGGAGGATTGCTATTGATTCAAGACCACCTTAGGCTACAAACTGAGGTCAAGGCCAGCCTGAACTGCATGTTGAGACCCTATCCTCCCCAAAAGAATATTCTTTGCTATTTCCCAATGTTTGATGCTCACAGGGAGCTTATCCCAGGTCCAGGAGAGATCTGCTCAGTATAATCCTACTAGAGTCAAGAGGTATCTGGTTCCTGCACAAGAGAAGCTCCTTGGCAGAGTGCAAGCTGAGCTCTAACTGCGGTAGAATAACCATGTTCATCTAACAGAGTATGGGAAATGCTGACTTTGTATGGAACACTGATTATCGAGTGCCAGTTTGGGACAAGGGGCTTATTTTGCCTTAGTTGTACAGAATGAAACAGGCAGAAATTGAATCAAATGAAGCACTTTCTGAACTTCTTCCCATCCCCCATCTTACATCAGGACAAATCTAATAAATTCAGATCAAATTCAGATCTGTTTCAGATCTCTTTTGATAGCTGCATGAAGAATTCTAAGCATGAGTGGACTAAGGCCGTATTCAAATAGAATACACTAAGACCACCTTATAATCTCAACAAACAGCCACCTGGAACCCTGGGGGACATTATTTGTACCCTTCAGAGCCTGACTCTACAGAGGTACTAAGTTCCTACAGGCTTCAGTAGGAGTGTGGGTCACCTAAGGTTTTAGTGAAACATTTACCTTTGGATTTCTCTGGAAATTACAGTTGGAATCAAGACTGTACTTAAAATTTTGGTCTGTTCCACCTCAGGCACTGGTAGGCCCTGTGCAGACTCACCTTCAGCTTGTGCTCCAACATGATTTTCTGTTCCCTCAGAATGTTCTCCCTTTCCTCATCCATCTTCTTCTTTAGCTGAGCCACATTTTCTTGGAAGCTTCTTTCCTGGGCCTCCAAATTTTCCTGCTGTTCCTTGTTTTTCTGCCTTAGCAGCTCCTGTTCCTTCTCAGCTGCCTCCTTTTTGGCCCTTTCAGCTGCTTCCCAAAGATTTTAGAGAGGGAAGGAACAATAGTCAGGCCTGAGCTCTAAGTGCTTGAGCTCAGAGATCAAACTGATTTTGAACATAGCCAAGGGAAAATGTCTCTGAATTCACCACCTATCCATGTCAGGAGGGTCAAGGTTCTGAATGTTATGGAAAGGCACTGATAGGCTGGGGGTGAACCTCTAATCTCTTTACTGTCCTCAGATTTATCAAGTAGGAGATCTATCATAGAATAGGAAGCTCCTTACTTGAGGAAATTTTTCCTGTTCAGGCAGCCTGCTGAGTCTGTGGCAACCTGTCTACTCCACCCAAGATTAGAAACCCTCACAGTACCTTCTATTTGCTTCTCTCCATCAGTGAGAGCCTTGTCAGAGTGCAGGATGGAGTTTTCTACACTAGTCTGAGACTGCAGGAAGCTCTGGAGGACTTCATTTGCCTGGGAACCAAGAAGAACAAAACTAGAACTAGAAGGAACTTCAGGCAGAGATCCAGGCTTCTGATGAGACAGCTATTATTCAATACACCTATACATATGTAAATTTCCCCTCCTTCTTAGGATCCCACAGAGATTCCTTTACATCTGTGGTCTCAGCTGAGAGACTTCTACAGAACTCTTTACAACAACTTCCTTCCCAGCCCTCTAGCCTCTCTCAGTGCCCACCACCCATGCCAAGTTACAGCTCAGATCAGATCATGCAAAGTTCTAGAAACACAGCTCCTTTTATTTGCAATATTTCTTTTCTTCTGCCTCGATGGTGCTCTTGGCTTTCCTAATGTGATACTTAACCTTCTATTTTCTCCCTCTAGGATGATTTCTAAGATGCCTTCTGAGATTTTCCAGGTTTGTTGAGGTGGGAGTAACAAAAACAACTGCATACATTTAAGGTACAAAACATTATGTTCTGATATATGTAAATGATTTCTATAATCAAGATAATTTATATATCCCTCACCCTATATGGTTACCTTTTGTTTTTATTGTAAGAACACTTTAGATGTACTTTCTCAGCAACTTTCAGGTGTGTAATAGATTATTTTAATTATAGACACTTTCTGTACATTAGGTTTCCAGAAGTACATTACAGAATAATGTATGTTTGTATCTATTTATCAGTATTTTTCCCCCAACCCCTCATAATCACCATTCTACTGTACATGAATAGGAGTTGGACTTCAGGATTTGGTTTGTGTCACTAGAATTGAATGCCTTCCTACGTCTTTCTTAGAGTAGTGTCCTTACTTTCATCCATGGATAATGGTATGAAGATACCTTATCCATGCCATCACAACAGACAGACTTTGTTAAGTCTGAATAATATTTCATCATATTTATGTAGTAATCAAAATATTATGATACTGGTATTAAAAGTGTATGAAAATAAATAGAACAAAAATTCCAAGAAAAAATGAAATTGGACCTTTATCATAAACTTTACATAAAAAAAAAGTAAACACAAGATCTAAAAGTGTAAAACTCTTAGAAAAAAACACAGGGGAAGAAAAACCTCTTTGCCATTGACTTTGGCACCAGGCTTGGTGACACATACCTGTAATCCCAGCACTCAAGAGGCTGAGGCAGGAGTATGTGTGAGGCCAGCCTGGGCTACAAAGGGAGCTCAAGGCCAGCCTGAAGAACACAATGAAGCCCTGTCTCAAAATGACAAAAAGAAAAGAAAAATGACAACATGAGATTGACTTTGGTGATGAATGTTTGGATTTGATACCAGTAGCCCAGTTAAGAGCAGCAAAAATAAATGTGGGAAGACATCTGACCAAACAGTTCCTACACAGTAAGAGAAATAAGCAATGGAATGAAAAGGCAATATATAGAATGGGAACAATCTTTGTAAAATACATCTGGTAAGGAGTTAAGGTCCAATGCACACATGAAACTCATACAATTCAGCTGTAAAAATAACAACCTGATTTTTAAAATGGACAAAAGACCTACACAGATATAGTTCAAAAGAAGAAATTCAAAGGCCCAACAGATATTTGTAAAAGTGCTCAACATCACTAATCATCACTGAAATACAAATCAAAACCACGGGGAGGTATCAGCTCACACATGATGGACATAATCTAAAAATAACAGAGGTTGCTGAGAATGTTCAGGAAAAGGAAATTCTGTAGAACTGTTGGGGGAATGTACATTTGTACAGCCTCAAAAGACAACAACATGAGGACTTCTCAAAAAAAAAAAAAAATCGAAGTCTCCTGGATGCCACCTCAGTGCTATCACCTGCCTGGTGTGCGATCTTAGGCTACTCGTTTGGTCCTCTATGGACTACAGTTTTTTAGTGCATCAGCATGGAAGACAATGCCTGTAGCACCTGGTTTGTGTTACTCTCTGAGGCCTAAATTGGCAATCCAACCAAATCACTTAATACACTGTATACCTGGTATCAAAAGGGATGCTCAATTTCTCTTAGCTGCCCATTTACTGTGGGTACATCCCAGGTATTGTAGGCCAGCCTGGGCTACAAAGGGAGCTCAAGGCCAGCCTGAAGAACATAATGAAGCCCTGTCTCAAAATGACATAAAGAAAAGAAAAATGACAACATGAGATTGACTTTGGTGAGTCAACTGACAGTTATCACACTATTGCCAAAGGAACAGTGCTCTGTTCCTCCAAAGTAAGATCACCTCATGGAAAAGAATATAACTGTAATTGCTTCCATATTGTATCTCCTACACTTACTCCTCAAGGTATCTTTTTTTTTTTTTTTTTCATTTATGTATTTGGTACAGGGTCTCACTATGCAGCTTGGACTTGTAGAGATCCTCACATTTTTAGCCTCCCCAGTACTGGTGTTACAGGGGTCCATCACCATGCCTGGACTACTTCACTGGCTCAGCATGCCCCTGGGGGAGGGCCGGCATGGCATGTGGCACTGGGGATCAAACCCTTGTCCTTATGCTTGCCAAAGTGGTTGTTTAGTCCATTGACCTATCTTGCCAGATCTTAAACTACCCATTTTTTGATAAATAAATGAAATGGTTTGTTTCGCCTGAATTCTTAGTTCAAGGTCCTCTTTGGGAAGAATTAGATCTGGTTTATATAAGACTATCTAATTGATAGTAGACATAAAAATGAAACAAATATCAACATATTGCCACACTCTGCTTAAGTTTTAGAAATGGCACTGTGGTCTTACACCTTTAGAAGGAGCAGCTCTGACTCTAGCCTGCTGGCCGTCCCCACCCACTCCATGCTCCTCACCTTAACGCCTTTCCTGGGCAAAAGCTCATAGCCCTTTTCAACCTCCCTCCTTGCTTCTAAGTAGAGCCGGTGGCCTCCAGGAACAGAGAAGATTCCTTGTGAAATGTTGTCCATTAGGGACGCTGAGAGCTGCTCCAGCTCTTCCTGGCAGTATTTAGTAGATGCTGCCTCATTCTGCAGCAAGAAATCTTCCTTCTTTTTCTCCACAGTGCTCTGCCAATATAATGTAGGGAAACACAGTACACAGTGATAGGTTATTGCCCTAGTGTGAATTGCAGAATTATTCTGATGGTTGTCTGATATGGCTTATCTTCCCAATGACCACTTCCTCCTCTTTCCCCACTCCAGTCCTGCGTACAACCTCCTTTGACCTTTTCCGCCCACACAAGGGAACCTCCAATCAGCTCCTTACACATCACTAAACCTGTCCCTCAAGCTCTGCCCCTGGCAGAAGTCCATGAAGCCTCAGGCTCCCTGTCTCAGGTCAGAGGATCCGCCCATCTCCTGCCCTTGGTCCTCTCCGTGTGTTTAGAGTCAATAAAGGCTTTCCCTCCACCATTTCTGCTTCACTGCTGGGCCACCACTACTGCTGTTGCTTTTGTCTTTAAAACCTATCACAAAGGAGGTTTTAGAAGGAAGAGGTAACTGGGATTCTCTTTGAAAAACAACAACAGAAATCTACAACAAACAACCCACACAAAAAGCTGAAAACCCCCCACACTGCAACAAAAGAAAACCAAAAAATCAAGTCTGAGTGCCTCAGCGTGAGCTGGCACATAGTAAAGAGTCGGGAGACTTTGGTCCTAATTCCTGATTCCTCTGTGACTTCTGCAAGGTCTCCTGTGTGAGGCTCAGTATCCATCTGTAAGATGATGACTTCAGAAGATTTAAGCTTTATAATTAGTTCAGCTATAATATAACTAACAAGGACCCAAACTCTACTAATAACCAAAGGATTAAATTCTGAGTAAAAGTAAAATATCAGAGAATTTGAATTACTGTAGATAAAAATAAATTCCTGATGAACTAAATTTCCAGGAATGATTTCCACGGAATGTGGATTCTTTCACACACTATGTCAGTGACAGCTTGAGTGTGTGAGAAACAGGAACAGGTACTTTTTTTATTTGTGAAGTATTGAAAAATACCATTTCACTAGATTTCCTCAATAAGAACTAAAATACTGGCTGGTTTTCAATTGGTCTACAGAATGTAACACAACTTTCAGTGATGGTGCCTGTGGACTGCAGAATTAAGATGTCTTAGGAGAGGTCTCTTCCTGAAAGACCCCTTTGTCTGAGAATAGGACAGTGTTCAATCTGTGATTACATATGTCACAGGTGATAAGTGGACTTTAAGAAACGGAGAGCACTCTGTTTGGTATAAGGGAATCCTAAGCAGCCTTAAAAATAGTTTTCTCGGGGGGGGGGGGGGCTGGTGAGATGGCTCAGTGGTCTAAAGCACCTACTTAGAACAAACTAAGCTAAGCAAAGCACAGGGACCACGGTTCAATCCCCCAGCACCACATGCCAGCCAGTCCCGCCCCCTGGTGGGCTGAGCTGGCCACACACACAAAATAAATGAATAAATAAATAATAAAAAAATAAAAAATATATTAAATGAAGGAGCATTAAAAAATAGTTTTCTCTAGCTTTAGCTTGTTTCTGTAGCTTGCTTGCTTGGAGGGTGTAAGGGCTTCTGCAAAGCCTCTAGATGAGGCCTAACCCCATGAGACGCCTGGTGTTCAGCTTGTGCAGCAGGCAGAGTGCTTAGCCACCTTGGCTGAGATCCACTAGAAAACTGTGAGCTAACAGATGCATGATGTTGTGTAGACAATTTATTTTGAGGTAATGGTAAATTAAGTGCCATTTTCTAGAGTGCACTGCAGCCCTAAGAGGCCTGTTAACCACACTAATCCAGGTTCTTTTTATAAGGAGATGGATTTAAACAATGGAATAAGGAATGTGGAGTGTAAGCCTCTTTCTAGAAGGACAAGGCTGAGAAAGGATAAATGCCAAGGTATATTACCGCCAGCTGCTCCTGGAACTCCTGATTTTCATCCTTGAAGGAGCTCTCCATGAAGACCGCGATGGCCTCCTTCTCGCAGGCGGCGTGTACGTCCAGCAGCTCCTGGAGCGTGTCTGTGGGGAGCCGCACTCGCTGGGCCATCTGCTCGCTGTAGTGGGCGGCTGCCTTTTGCACTGCCGCTGCGTTCTCACGCTGGGCCAGAGTGGTCACCGCGTTCTCCAAGCAGGGCACTTCCCCGCTGTTGATGGCCTTCACGTAGCTCTCCACCAGAGCCCCGAGCCCTGAATGATGTGTATTTAGAGAATGCATGGAAAGTTCTCACTCATTTCACAAGCTTTAATGAGCGTCATTATAAAAATCACAACTTCTGTATACCCTAAAGGTTTTTTCTCCTTTTCTTCTTCCTCTTAGTTGCCTCTAACCCCAGATCTTACTGGCTCATCTCTGTATGAGTCAGTCTCTTTCTAACAGCATCACTGCTTTTTCCTACACACTCTTTCTTTTGTATGCAAAATTAAATTACTGATTGCAACCAAGAAGTTCTAGGATTTGCTGGAAAAACAGTTTCCCATTTAATAGCAATAATGAACTGATTAGATAATATGAATTACATAATTTGATATTCCCATTTTCAAAAGAGAATGCAAAGACCTTTATTAAAACCATATCATAACTCTGAAGATGGCACCATAGAGTATTGAACCTGACAGGGCCTATCTTATGAGAACTGAACTGTTACAAAGATCTCATTGCCACGAGGATAGTGCTGCTTAAATTTGTTTCTTAAAGCCAGAGAGTTTCCATGAAACTCTTAGCCTGCTTTATATTTTCTAACTTTATCAGTTCATAACATATGTGAACCTGTCATCCTATGGGACTTATCATTTTAAAGATGTCTCTCTGTAGCAGTAGTATTTTGTATTTTACCGTACTGATTTTTGAAATGTATGAGCCCTTAATAAACACTCATATAAGGGAAACTTTAAGCAAAATCCATTTCTATGTGTGGCATGAATATCTGCTTTTCCATTTTCCTTTATAGAAACAAACAAATTGGCAAATCCACAAAAGCTTCCCAGCTACCTCACTCATTATGAATCGCTGAGCTATGCTTTGAGATGACAAAACCAAGCCAATATGAAACAAATTAAACCAAACCAAAACATAACTCACTATTTCCAGTGACAATGATTCCTTCTCTTAGGGTTTTGGTTTTTCCATTGGTAAATATATAGGAGCAGAAATTTTTTGATTGGTCCTGAAATCTCCTTTCCAGTTGGCTTTCTGGAACATTTTCAATGTTGAATAATAGGTTTCTGTCATTTGTGGGTCGGTCAAACACAAAGCACTTCCGTACTGGAAAGAAATATCTGATACACTCTCTAGGAAAGTTGGACTTTTGGATTTTGGGATTTTTTCCTGTTTAAAAAAAAATAAAGCATTCATTAAAAGATGTCTTGTGCACAAGTAGAATGAGTCTCTCTGCTTGACTGTGTTCCTGGATCTACAGCTCCCTTCGTCCATTCACTTAGAGCAGTCATATGCTCCTCTTCCAAGTGCATGGGTAACCTGCTTGTGAGCAGAGCTGGGAGTTGTAGAGAGAAAGAGGAGGCATTTATCTCACACAAGGGAACTTACGTTTGGTTTCTTAGCCCTTATAGGGTAACCCATGGATTGGCTATGTATGAAAGAACAATTTGAAGTGCTTGATTTTTATTTGTTTATTTTTAATTAGTACCCATTTGTTCTACACAATGATTACATTTGGGAGTTGGCACACATATATAACATATCTAAATTCTTTTCATTCCCTATTCCTCTTTGCCCTCTCCCTTTCCTTCACCTCTTGATCCACTCCCATTTGAGAAAGATCCATCTTCCTATTTCCTAATTCTTTCATTTTGCTCTATCTTTGTAATTTGAGATATAGGAGAATATAAAAGGAGCCATGGGATAATTAAGCTTTATTGTGTGTCTGATTTATTTCAGTTAACACAGTGAACTCAAAGTCAATCCATTTTCATACAAATATGCTCTACTTATGCTTCCTCAAAGGAGATGAGTACTCCACTATATGCAAATATCAATTTTCTTCATCAAGTCTTCTATTGATGGACAAGAAATCAACTTTCAAGATTTAACTCTTATGAATTCTGTGCTGCTATGAGCATGGGTGTGAACAGATCACTGACATATAATTAGAGCATTTAACTCTTTCAGGACTGATTAATGAAAAACATTATCAGATAGTTCCTGTAGTGACACTCATGTCAGACATCAGATATGCACTGTCCAGTAATGTAATGCTGGGGGGCAATCAATATCTAAGTCTATAAAAGAAAAACAATGTTCCCAAATCAGTAACAATACAGACAGAAAGACACACAGACCCACAGACGCTCCCTAATTACGTTTAGAGGTTAGCTTAGCAGAAAATTCCAAAGTAAAATTAACCTACACTTCCCACTGCCTTGCAAATGTTCTGAGTTATAAGTGAGCTGTTTAAACCAATGTCATTTCAAAAATGAAAATACAAATGAAAACAGTTGTTATATCTAGATAGTACTATTTATCAACTCTGCTAAACATAATCTGAGTAATAAGTTCAAATTATTAGCAGGATAAGATATTGTGTAGGGCTGTAGGATGAAGAAGGTGATGTTATCAAAAAGGTAAAGTGAAATATTAGACAGGATTATTAGAAGCACATGTCAGTGTTTTTACTTCAGAAAACTTTAATGTATTAATCGGTTTTCTCTTAAGGATGACTCTCCAGATTAGTAAAGCATACGGTACTGAATAAAATAGCTATTTTTAATTAGTTTATTAGGGTTTCTTGTACTACTGGATTTAACAATTTCTAAGTTGATGAGTTATTTTGCTCCAAATACAACAGGAATAGAAACACTTGGTAAGTAATTGTATCAGCCTAAGAAAGTAGAGTTATTGATTGTAATCTTCACTTTTTTATGGTATTGGCTGATTTAAAATTATCTGATTCAACACTGAGCCTTAAATTTCCTTAGTGAGCTAAATCTCAGACTCTCAAGATGTTTCACTGTGAATAGCTGCTAATGCCACGGCCACCTGTCAGTCACCCACCACCACCATCTCTCAAGTGCTGGATGACAGGGCTTAGCTGACCCTATTACCACAATAAAGCTTCCTCCATCAGAGCCACACCCCAATACCTGGAATCAGCTTCAAGGCAGTCTCCAGGTACTCATCTTCTGTGATGGGGTGTCCATCTAATTTCAGCTCCAGTGTGAAATCCCGAACAGCCCAAACAAAATCTGGAAAGAAACCCACAAACTCGCTGGAGTCCTCTAATTCATCAGCTCTGGAGTCAGCTTTCGCCCTGATCAGCTGTGTTAATTCAGTCACATAGCTGGGATCTCAGCTAAGGAAAGAGAGGCACCATGGTTCCCGGATGTCCCTTAGAAATACATCTTAGCAGCATTTCTATGTGTGCTGTGACCACTTTTAACATGAGAACTGAGCAGCAAAGAGAAGAAACAGCTTCAGTTGCCATTTCTCTAATGCCAGGGACACAAGCTGGCTCAGCTCTGGAAGGATACTGCAGCTGCTCCAGGGCCTGGTGGTTGATGGTGCCCAGGCTGTTGTAGACAAAGGTGCTGCTCAGAAGCACGGCCAGGGCAAAGATCCAGGAGTCATTCTTAGAGTCACCCTAGAAAGCACATTAGAGCAGGCACTAAGGAATACACTATCCACTCATTTGTTCATTCATTCATTCACTCATTCTGTCTTTTTTCTTTCACCTATACTATTGCTGAGTACAAGAGAAATAAATTTTAAAGATAATACTAAATACATACCTTATTTTGTGTTTTGTACATTGGTCCCTCTGAAAACATTAGCTTATAAGCTGTTAGAACAAGTGCAGGATAAGAAGTATATAATTCTTTATGCCTATTTTAAAAATATATTCTAATTTTTAAATGCTTTTTTTTATCATATTCTGTAGGGACTTAAAGTTCAACATATCAATACTTGATGAAAAATACCTGTTCCATATTATGCCTAAGATGTTTGATATGCAGACAGATAGTGAGGTTAAACTTAACAGCCTAAGTGTCCAAATAAGCCACCCAAGACTGTTTTCCTGATCCCTATCACCAACTGCACCACACCTTCACATCTTAAGTCATAGATTTCATTAATGCCATGGATGACGATTTTCCCCTAGAACGTTTTTCTTAGCTCTAATGATGGGACCAAATTCTCATTTGTGCATCTGCACTGTCTCTGATCATACTCCATATTTCTTGCTTCTACAACCAACCTCCAACATTTTGTTTGCTGCTATGTCTGTGGTATTTAATACAGAGCCTGGAATTCATTTATTTAATATATATTCATTAAATCATTCTCCTAAGTATGCAAAATAAGAGCATCCTAATGTACTAAGGTATCTGAGGAAATGCCATATTCATAGCTGGATTCCCAATTTACAGTTACACCAGACAGAAGTGGAACTGAGGGGATTCTTTGCTCACCTTCTCCACGTCCCCCAGGCCCTCGGTGTCCAGAAGGACCAGCGTGTGGTTTGGCTTGGTGGGGTGGGGCACACACCACATCCAGATGCCCTTGGTTTTAGACTGCACTGTGGAGCCCAGAGCAAACCCTGAAGGGAAGGGGAGAAACAACAGTGATGGCACAGAGACCAAGCCACCAGGGCCTAGGCTGGTTAAACTTACAGGAAGGTGAGGGTTAGACTGCTTCAGCAAGGACAGCCAATCCAGTCTTTAGGGCTGCATGCAGGACTTTCTTAAGATACACTTTGTGTCCTGTTCTCCTGGTTCTCTCTCATGCTCAGACTGTGTCACATTATGAAGGTAGTGTGAATTCTGTAGAGGAAAATGGAGAGAGAGAGAGAGAGAGAGAGAGAGAGAGAGAGAGAGAGAGACTCTATAAAAACAAAGGAGACAGGAAAACAAGTGTGACAGTGTCAGTGAGGGAGTGGAAAGGCGAGTCTTGGGATCTTCAGCTTGGTAGATGGAATTTGAAGTCCCCCTGGTGCTGAGTGACTGAGCCAGATGGAAAGGATGACAGGAAGGGCGAGTGGCTGCACAGCCTTCAAGGACTGAATTGCCACATCGTCTCCTAACAGCAACAGTGAAAAGAAAAAACTTGGTGGGAAAAAAATTTTGTAATATGGAAAATTCAAATCTCAAAGTGCTCAAATTTATGTATAGCAAGATAAATATCATAAAACTATATGGTCCACAGATCAGCAAAACTTAAAAATTTGCCTTGTTATTCAATTTGTTCAATCCTTAGTTACCAATACAGTAGGATATACAGGAAATTGGAGATAATATTTGATAAGCTGTTTAATATTACTCAGCCTTCAGAAAGGTTGACAACTTCATACTCTGATTCAGAAATTCCATATAGTCCATATATCCATATATCCAATTTTGGATATATTTGTACAAGAGAAGCATGTACCGGGATATAAATGCAAGAATATTCATGACAACATATTCATTAAAGATGAAAAGTAAAAATAGCACCAACAGCATACTATGAAGCAGTGAAAATTTTAAAAATTACAGATTCATGTGATGACAAAGGTTATAGACCTCTTGTCAAATAAAAGAAGCAAAATATTCAAAAATAGATATACAGGCCTGGGATGATACCTCAATGGCATAAGCGCCTGCCTGGCAAGCACAAAGTCCAGAGTTCGATCCCCAATACTACCAAAAAAAAAAAAAAAAAAAAAAAAAAAAAAAAAAAAAAAAAAAAAAAAAAAAAAAAAAAAATAGAGAAAATGAAATTAAAAAGAAGCCAAATTAAGTTGTTTTTAGAATGAATGAAATAACCTAAATAATGAGATTTAGTGAATGTGAGAGAGTATGATTTGGGCTTCTGGATGTTGGAAGGGTTTACTTCTTGATTTGCGTAGTGATTATGCAGAAATTTACTTTATTAACTTTATTTACACTGATGCTATATGTGTACATGTTGTACATTGCAAGCCTTAAAGGATGAATCAGAAGATGTGAGAGGGTGACTGCTTGTCAAAAATTCACTATGAAAAAGAGAACAAGAAGAGAAAATTGGACAACAGCCCACTTCGCTTGTCAGATAACTGGATCCTACTGCATGTCCTTTGACCCCTACTATTTTTTTAAAGAACATGTTCATCTGTGTCTGTGTGTTATTTGGAATGAGCAGTCACCTGGGCAGAAGATGAGAAAGATGCAGGAGGAGGATTGGGAGTAACTGCTGGAACGACGTCCTGAGCAGCGAGAGCGCACGGGCTCAGGCACAGTAAACATCTGATAAGGCTGGAAACTAGTGCTCAAGAGAGTGAGTCTGTGCATACATTTCAGGGTACAAATGCAATGGTAAGAATTAGAAATTCTCTTCAGTGAAAAGCATTTAACTCTTTAAGGTGACCCTAGAGAAGGTGTAGCCAGTTTGTCCTAACTGGTTTCAAGCAAAGCCTCTGTCTGAGGATCACACTTACCGTGGTTCTGACCCGCAAGACGGTTCATGAGGTAGGACTTCCCAGTACGATACAGGCCTACAATGGCCACCACCACCACCGGTTGGGATATCTCTCCAAGAATGCTTAGGGCTTTGGAATTCACGGTCAGCTGCTCTTCGTTATTTTCCACAAGACAAATGGGGCCCTCCATGACAGATTCCGATGCCATGGCAACCTGCAACTCAGAAAAGCCCCTCTTTGGAGTACAAGACCTTGAAGTCATCTTTCATGGTTATTCAAAGCATACACATGTCAACTTTCTGCTTGTGGAATGTGGATAACCATTTTCTTCATTTTGTATGTTTCTAAGGGAAAATAAAATAATCTAGCATGTCTAGGCCTGACACAGAATGCCTTTTGTTTGTTGGAGTATCTTATGATTCCTGTAAGAACTCTTAGAAAAGTATTACCCAGTCTTTGTAGGAACAGAGAGAGAGAAGTAAAGCACTCATGACAGAGCCCTGAAAATGCTGGCATCTGGGGTAGAGGATAGAGATGAATGGTTAGGTGAGGTCCTGGGCGTCTTACAGTTCGATCTCATTCTCCGTGAGTAAGGACTGTGTATCCGGCACGTGCTGTCTAGTGTTCCAAGTGCACATCCTCAAGGAGTGAACAAAATGCGTTGATTGTAGTGATGGAAACAGATAATGAAAGCAAACAAGCAGCCTGCACACTGCGTGCACACACACGTGCCTGTCTCATACGCACATACACGCTGCACAGTAACTCTAAGTCCTCAGAAGAGAAGAAACAGGCTGGGCAGAGGGACATTCGAAGTTGAATTTATCTTTATGATAATCAGGAAAAGCCTCCCTGGGAATGAAACAAATCAAGGATTTTGCACCCATCAATATTGATGAGGACTGATATAGGGAAGCGGGCAGGAAATCACCGAGCACAGGAAGGGAAGCTGGAAGAAGTGGCCTCAGAACCCCTCTCCTGAGGGGATGAGGTACTGTCCCCACAGGACTTGCTCATCCTGTACTACCAGAAGGGGGCGGCAGTGCTTCTCGGGTCCCAGGCGGAGCTCTGCTGCATCCCGGTGCGCGCCCAGGAAGAGCAGCGCGGCCTGCAGGCGAGAGCAAATGTCGCTCTGCAGCCCCTCAGGACAGAGCCCGGCGCTCCCGGTCACGCACCCTCGGCCCCGCGGCGTCCTCCCCAGGTGTGTTCCGCCCGCCAGCGCCAGCCTGCAGCCCCGATTCCTGGGGGCCGCGGACGGCCGGGACGGCGCAAGCTCACCTGGGCGCAGGCTCTGCAGCGAGGGAAGAGTTCTCGGTCGCGCTCACCACCGCTCGGTCCAGCGGGCTTAGAGGGAAACCAGTTTTGAAAACAATCCGGATGTTACAGGCAGCTAAATATGGGCTAAAAGCGAAATCGAAACCGCATTCCCTTTTGACTGACGTTTGCGGGGTCTGCGCTGTTTCCAAGCGGAAAAGTTGGTGAGATGAGGGAGGAACCTCCCGAGCTTTCTGACACATTTCTGAAACTTCTGCGGTTCTTGCCATTTCCTAGCGAGTCCGCTGATTCTCCGTACACTCCCCGCCTGGAATCGGGTCTTATTGCTTGTGCCCGTAGTTGCCCCGCATCCCCACGCCCTTTGTGTTCGTAGATGCCCCGCGTCCCCACGCCCGGCCCAGCTCCCCGGGAGCCGGGCGCACAGTCTTCCCCCAGGACCAGGTTGGCAAAGCCACCCCGCCTCTGCACTGCTCGAGGAGGACCCAGTGGGAGTCAGCCGGCTGCGCCCCCTAGAGGAGGGAGGGGAGCGCAGGGTCCTCAGAGCTCCCCTCTACCACCTTTGTCAGGATCCCTGCGTTTTAAATCCAAAAACCTTAGGGCTTGCCAAATAGCTCAGCGGATTAAAGCACCTCAAGCCGGTGTAGGAACTCTGCAGTATCGGCCCCGCCCCCGGGGTGCGCTGATATGGCAAAGGAGACTGGGCGTGGTGGTGTGCGCCTGTAATCCCAGCTTTTGGGAGGCTGTAAATAGATGGATCACTACGTTTTCGATCTAGTAGCCACACCAGGTAAAGCCTTCCCCCAAACACAAAAATAAATAAATAAATAAATAACCCCCCAAAACCTTGAACCTTGTGACCTGACAGCATTCACTGTTGGAATGGGGCCAGCTCATACCCACTCGAGTCCCACTTGAAATGGGAATAAGTTCTTTTGCAAAGACAATTTCTTGTTTTCATCCTTTGATAGCTACAGTCCTCTCAAAATCTGAGCTGGCAGATTTGGTATCAGAAGCAGGCAGAGACTGGAGACCATAAACGCCTGTTGGGGAGGAAGCAGGATTTCGCACAAGACACAAACACGCACCTGCCTGTCCCTGCAGCTTTCAAGGGTGACCACTGTCACAGAGCCAGCCTCTCCCTTCATTCAGCGCTGCTGTTCCCATTAGGCCTCCTGGAGGGAGACAACTCCTCAGGTTCCACAGTTGGCAGGAACTCTGGGGTGAAATCCTCACCTCACAGATGGGGCAGTGAGAGCAGTGTGTACCCAGTGTGACCCCAGGCCACCTGTCCCCAGGGTAGCAAATGACTCCAGGGTCTGCAGCCCCATCACCACCTCTTTCCTCTGTTTCCTGTATCTTCTGGGTGCAGACCTGCAGACTTGGAACCTGTTCTGAGTAAAGATCAAATGCTGGAACCTCAGGGCCTGTGTATCTCAGACATTGTGTAACAGTTTTATTTTTCTATCTCCCATTTCCTCTGCCATCATCTCTTTATTCTGTTTTTTTTTTTTTTTTTTTTCCGGGTCAAAGTCTTCATCTTCCAAGGGTGAGGATTATAGTTAAAGATCAAGAAAGGCATTTTAAATAAGGGACACTCAACCTACACAGAATGAGATTAAACCAACATAGTGAAGTTTAACTTTTTGAAACAACTGTTCTACCACAAGAGGCAATGGGCTCAAGAACTAACTTCATTTAAATTTTAAAGGATTTCTGAGTGGGCAAGATAGCTGGGGCACTAAGCTTCTGCTTAGGCAAGAGCAGGGACGGGTTTGATCCCAATTGATAGGTTTTGATGGTGTCACAGCAGAGAAACAGGCAGAAGGAAAAAGGGAAAGGAGCTTTATTATAAAGGGAGAGGGGCTTCATTATTTTGGAGGACACGAAGAGAATTTGGGAAGGAATTCTCTGGATTGGAACAGGGGAGGCTGAGGCTTCTATGGGCTTTTGACAGGGTTGGGGCTTGAGGGGGATTTTAGATCTACCTGAGGAGCTGACTGGGGCCTTCCCTGAGGTGGTGGGAAAGGTTTAAGGAAATTGCACCCTGGGCTGAGGTGGAAAAGAAGAGGGGAGGTGGTCTCTGGGAAGATGAGCTGTTGCTTTTAGGGACTTCAGCCATATTGGATGACCACCATAATAATTCAGCAATTCATACTAGGGTCATAACCTATCATTCCTATTTTTTGGTTGTTATAAATGGGGCGACATGTCTCTTAGACAGCTTCCTGCTGAACTGGGGTGTCGTCTTGGGGATAAAGGGAGTTGACAGGATGATGGTTCAGGCCCATGTAAAAGTTAGTGCCAGGTGTCTCAGCTAGGACTAGAAGTTTATCATTTGTGACAGCTCACATTAGAGATTGAAGAAACCTTGAAAAATATTTAAAAAGACAGCACGTTATGAGTACACATCATTATGATTAAAGAACACAAGAGGGAAGCAAGAGGGGGGGTCTATGATCTGACTGTGTGATTTCACCATGACCGTGTTGAAGAGGAGGAGCATTGATCTTTAGTTTTTGATATCAATGTGAGGAAAAGGAGTTAGGATCATCTGTAGTAGTGCAACACAACTGTATAGATTTTGTTAAAGTAAAAATTTTGTCTCTTGTGCTAGTGTGTAAGTGTGTGGAGACACGGAGTCCATCTACCAACTGTGTTGTCTATAGTTGTTTAGAAAGGTAGACTACTGCCTGAAAAGATGGTCTCTTTTTATGTCATAAAATGCCCACTGTATTGTGACCCTGCAAACAAGTATATCGGGTAAAAGGCTGAGTTGGGTTGGGTAAAGAGAGAGCTGGGGCCCTCAGGAGGGCCTGCTGTAGCTTGTAAAAGGAGGAGTGTAAAGGAGCAACAGGGTCAAGGGGCTCTAAGAAGGGACATTTTGATGTTTTATAGAGAGACTGTACTAGAGAAGCAAAGTTGGGAACCCAGAGATGGAAGAAATTAGGCAGACAAAGGAAGGATAAAACCTGTTATTTTGTGGTGGGCACCTGAAGGTCATGAAGAAGAGCTTTGTGGTCAGCAGTGATTGCATGAGTAGTGGGAGTGAGGGTGCGTCTTAGATATTTGACTTTTGGTGAAGCTATCTGAGCTTTGGAGGGAGAGATTGTATAAGCTGATCCTGACAGAAAATTGAGAAAATTAGCTGTTTGTCTTAGTGCCAGGGTGTGACAGGGGGAGCAAAGGAAGAGGTCATTGGTATATTGAAGGAGTGGATGGGCTAGAGATCAAGGGTCTCAAGATCAGCAGCAAGAGGTTGGCTACAGAAATGAGGACTATCTCTGAATCCTTGAGGTAGGACTGTCTATGTGAGCTGTTGAGATCGGAGAGTGTCTGGATCAGTCCATGAGAAGGCAAAGAGGTCCTGACAATATGGGTGTAGGGGAATGGTGAAGAAAGCATCCCTAAGGCCTAGGACAGTTAAGTGAGTAGTGGAAGTGAGGATATGAGAGAGCATAGTATAAGGGTTTGGTGCTACTGGGTGAAAAGGAGTAACTACATTATTAATAATTTTGAGATCTTGAACTAAATGATAGGAGCCATTGGGTTTGAGTATAGGAAGAATGAGGGTATTATATGGCGAGTGGGCAGTTTTAAGAAAACTTTGGTAAGGAGGCAGAGAATGATGGACTTGAGTCTCTTTATGTCTGAGGGCTATTGGGTATTGGGGAATGTAGGGAAATGCTGTGGGATCTCTGAGGCATATTAGTCTAGGAACATCATGTGTGGCATGAGTGGGATTGGAAGTGTCTCAGAGTGTACGGTTGACAAGGGAAGAGGGATGGAGGAGCTGGCTGTATATTGAAATTGGGTTTGTAGGATGTATACTGTAGAGGGAGAGAGAGGTGAGAGAGAATTGGAGTTTTTGGAGGAGTTCTCTCCCCATGAGAGGTAGGGGACATGTTGGGATCACAAGGAAATTAAGAGTGAAGAACAGTGTCTGAAGTCAGCAAGGAATGGGCCTGTCTGAAGGGGTCATGTAGGTTGGCCATGTAGGTAGTCTCCATGCCCACCATGGAGACCGTAGACCTAATATAATGATTCTATAACTCAGGAAGAACACTATATGCAGTCTCTGTCAGCAAGAAAAGAGTTTTTTCTTTTTTACCTGAGATGTCCAGCGAGACTCGGGACTCTTGACAAAGGTGCCTCGATGTAGGCCATGGAACCCAAGTTCTGTTATTGCTCTTCAGTGGCAAGACCAAGCAGCTCAAGTATATGGATCTGACCATAGCAAGGTTTCCTGTGAGGGCAGGGAATTGGATTACTTACCCGCTCTCTGTCAGACAGGGCAGTCGCATTTCTAGTGACCCTCAAGCTTGTAGATGTCCTAGTAATGGCTGCAAGTTAGGGCAGGCTCATGCCCAGTGTCCCTGACCACACTTGGCTTGGGTGGCAGCATTGTTTAGACTCAGAATTACCTTGTCAAGGTCTTGCTTTGATGGCAGTCCCAAGCGTCGCAGCCAAAAGTTGGCAGTGTGTGTAGTTACTTTTGGTCTCTATTATTGAAGACACAGAAAGTTAGATTAATTTTCCTGTGTTTGAGGGCCAAGATTTGACTTTTTAGCTTGGCATGAATGCCAGGAACAGATAGGGATATAAAATAGGAATTAATAATAACTGTTTTTTTTTTTTTTTAGGAGAATCTCCTTCTACATTTATATACTTAGTTTGGAGCAATACATTTGATTATTAGACTTTTATCTGAGTATCTAGTACCCTGAAATATAAAGTGTAAGCAGAGAACTATTATTTATTATCAACCATGGATGTTTTAGCAGTTAAATCCCTAGAGAATGTTAATGGACAAGTTACATAATTTTGTAGAGATCATTTGACATCAATAGTCATAGTCAATAGGGCAGCATAACAGTCATATGAAATCCTCATTTTGTTTTCACATCTTTAAATGTACATAGGATACATATTACATAAGTTTTAGTTATAAAATAATTATTTGGTTGATGACCTCATGTTGGCTTGACAGGAAGGTGCATCTCTAAATGTGACAGCGCATACATAGGATATATATCACATCAGTTTTAGTTAGAAAATTATGATTTGGCTGATGACCTCATATTGGCTTGATGGGAACCTCTTATTGTAAATACCTGGAGTTGGGGCTGGGGAGATGGCTCAGTGGGATAAGCGCTTCCTTGGCAAGTGCAAGGGCCTGAGTTCAATCCTTGGTTCTACAAAATAAAAATAAATAAATAAATAAATAAATAAATACCTGGAGCATAAGAGAAAGGCATATGCTTAAGTCTGAAAGAAAATTTATATTGTAGCATACAGTATTTTAGAAGGCATGAATATGTTCAATATATTAAGTATCTTTTATGAGAAAACCTTATTTTAATTTTTGAAAAAACTTTGTCTTTTAACCAATGACCAAATTATTAAGCGTGTCTTTTAAGGAGATTATTGGGAGCTCTCTATTGATGAACAAAGGTTGGCCACCCTCTATTCATCAATCAAGAGTCCTGTCCAACAATCTTCCCCATTTTAATGGTTTTTATTTAATTATAAATTAATTTTGATATTACCTAGACCAGCTGGTAACTCAGGAGAAAGTATGCTTTTAAGTCTATATTTTAGAGCTCAAATAAAAAGGAACAGTTGTTTACAGAATGATATAAAAACAAACAAGTACATATAGGATACATGGACATCTTTTTTTTTTCTACAGTTTTATTGATAAACATATAGCAATGAGACAGTTTCAAATCAAATCGGAAGTACAGTTTCAACAAATAATACACTGCATATATTCTTCTTAGTGGTTAATTGCTGTACAAGATGCGGACTTGTGATCCTATTTACAAACACCATTAGAACAAATCATTCCATTCATTAAGACAATGCAACTATATATCTACCCCAACCACTTTGAATACACAGATACAGAATGGACATTCATCGGTGTACCCCATTTTTCCTAAGTTCCGTTACTGAATATTATAGCTGTGTAAACTCAGCAAAATATTCTAAAAGAGTCCAGTAGCCCATAATAGCATTGGGTCTTCTGTTTAACTGGTTTTTTTTTTTTTTTTTTTTTTGGTGGAATCAGGGATTGAATTCAGGCCCCTGTGCTTGCCCGGGATGCACTTATTCCACTGAGCCATCTCTCCGGCCACAACACACCAACATCTTTATAAAATGAGAGTGCACTCAAATATATTTCTGGCCAGGTTAAACTATGATGACCTTTTTAAGTTTGTAATTATGAGAGACTAATCAGAACTTTTGTAAGTCAATTAGCAGAGATCTCTTATAAGAGGAATTTTGGGGAAAAAAGTTTAAAAAAAACCCTCTTATTTGCACATATTTATGCATAGGTCTAATATAGTGCTTATCAGGTTTGAGTGGAACCAAGCCAACTGAGCAGAGTATAAGGGCAGGCACAGCACGAGAGAGGAGCACTGACAATGTGTGAGTCCTGGAACTGGAGACTGCCTGAGGGGGGGCTGGGGAGGGGTCAGGAGAGGGGCGGAAGAAGGGAAGCATCAGGCTGCGCTGGAAAGGGCGGTGTGCTCCCGCTCCGCGGGCTGTTATCTCTTATTTAGCTTGATGGATAGCAGAGGGAGGAGCACTCACTGTTGGGGAAAAAATGAGTTATTAGTTGATTTTTTAGAGAGAGGTTTTTGGAGGAAAAAAAGGACTGTGATTGGATTACAAATTAGGAGGGGGGTTGGCGAGGAATGTGAGGAATGTAGACCAGTAGACTGACAGAAGAGAGGAAGGCGGGGAGGGAGGAGAGGCAGCTCTGTAGTCCCGGAATGTTAAAGAGGGTAGAGGGTGAGTTAGAAGCAACCGCTGTGGCTGAGGCGAGGGCCATGGTCCTCTGTGGCAGTGGTGGGGGTGAGGACTCCGGTGGGCGTTCTGTGGGTGGGGGTGTAGGGCAATCTGGTCTGAGAGAGATTGTTAGGCGGGGGAGCTGTCCCTAGTTTAAGGGACTATGGAGTGGGAGAAGTTGAGAGAGGGAGGGAGGGACAACTGAGGGAGGGACGCGTCCTCAAAGAAAAAAAAAAAAAAAAAACCCGAATACTGATGATATCCTGCCCTTTGCCGGTGTGGTGACAGAACTTTGGAGAATTAGTTTTACTCTGGAGAACTTTGGATCAAAAGTTTTTGCATAGGCCACTGGGTTTTACTCACCTAGCTTATATTGTGGCCAAGCTGTCTGACAGTAGAGGATTAATCACTTAGTATTATGGCCTCCCGGAGGCCGAGGGAGCGGAGATTATGACCAGGCATCCCAATGAGGTGTCTTTTGGGGGCTAGGAACAAGTATTTCCCAGGGTGACTGGATTAAAAGGTGAGCCAAAGATTATGGCAAAAGCCCGATGTTACTTCCCACTAAAAAGCTGCCACTTTTTAGCCTGGGGTGAGTATGAGAGAGAGAAGGCTAACACCCACTTTTTCAGTCTTCGCTAGAAAAAGAGGGGAGCCGAGGACCAGATGGCTGAGGAAGACGAATAGGGACCCCGATGCGAGCTCACGATTTTCGAGGAGATGAAAATACGAGGTGGGATTCCCCGAGATGAGTTTTGGAGCTCACCTGTGTGGATTAAAATTGGCAGGTGTTGGACACAAGCTAACAAAGGCAGGTGGCAGAGGCAAAAGTAGAAGCAGAAGGCAGTTGAGTGAGGGAGCTCAAAACCCGGGCAGGACACGCCCCGGGAGCCACACTACTCACCGTTCCTGGTCACAGCACCAAAAATGATAGGTCTTGACGGTGTCGCAGCACAGCAACAGGAAGAAGGAAAAAGGGAAAGGGGCTTCATTATCTCGGAAGACACAGAGAGAATTTGGGAAGATAAGGAGTTCTCTGGGTTGGAGGGGGGCCCTGAGGCTTTTATGGGCTTGTGCAAGGGGTGCGGCTTGAGGGGGATGCTTAGATATACTTGAGAAGCTGATTGTGACCTTCCATGAAGTGGTGGGAAAGGTGAAAGGAAACTGCACCCTGAGCTGAGTTGGAAAAGAAGCAGGGAAGTGGTCTCTGGGAAGATGAGCTACTGTTTTTAAGGACTTCAACCATATTGGATGACCACCATAATAATTCAGCGATTCATACTAGGGCCAGAACCTATCACCAGGCACCACATGCTGCATTAGCCCCACCCCAGGGTGAGCTGAGCCGGCCCTGGAGTCCGGATGCAGTGAGGTATGCCTGCAATCCTAGCGCTGGGGAGGCTGAAAATAGGAAGATCACTAGGAGTTCGAGCTGTGTATTGAGACCCTGTATGAGGGAGATGGAGAGGGAGAGGGAGGGGGAGGGGGGAGAGAGAGAGAGAATGAGAATAAAAGAACCATCCCCCCCGCCCCCCCTAAGAATAAATAAGGTAGCCATATATCCATGGCGGATTGTGAAACACGCTCAAGTGAAGGATGCTAGAAAGCGTTCATTTTCCCACGACACAGGCTTCAGCCATCCCCAATCCATTTGCTTTCCTGTTGCCTCCCAGCTCAGATATTGGGAATTTTTCAGGTGAACATTTCTCTATATAATTTTCACCATTGTTCTTCAGCAGATAAAATAAATAGAAACTTACAACATTTTAGTATTTGCTTCTCGGAGAATTTTTTTCTTGGCTATCACAATTATTTGGTAAAGATTTTTTTTCAGTGTTTTATTTTTACCTTTGTTCAGTGTTATATTTGATAATTAATGATTCTTTAAAATAGAAAATATTTATGGAGCCAGGAAGATGGCTCAGTTGAATAAGTGCTTGCCTGACAAGCCGAAAGACCTGAGTTCTGCAAATCCCCAGTTTTGAAAAAAAAAAAAAAGTAAAAAGTAAAATAAAATAGAAAACATAAATAAGCAAAGAGAAGAAACAAACATTCTGCTTAAAATTTTACATGTCTGTGGGTTGGGAGAATTCACCACAGAACAGCTCCAAGTATTTAAAAAGCTTTTTCTCCCTCATGACACATATCCATGTATATGCCCCTGTATTAGTAGGATATACTCATGTTGCCCTGCCTCCCAGGGCAGAGATTGTGTACAGAAGATAGTTTATGTAGACAGTTTCTTTGTAGAGGTCACATGTCATCTGAAAAGTGATGAAAAACTGTTGAACAGGTAAGAAGTGGATAGTGGAAATCATTCTAGGCAGAGTTACACAGCATCAAACTTAGTTTCAAATAGGCATATAGATAGTACTTTCTGTGATGGTTGTGACTTTTACCTTTTTGCCACCCTTCAGACAGTGTCACCTTGGGGCTGGGGAGATGCTCAGTGGAATAAGCGCTTCCCTGGTAAGCACAAGGGCCTGAGTTCAATCCCCAGTTCAAAAACAGAAAAAAGACAGTCACCTCATGGTAGCTATAGATAAACGTGTATGTGTGTGTGTGTGTGTGTGTGTGTGTGTGTGTGTGAGACCATCCTACATATGGGTGCAACCCAGAGCCTTGTTCATTCCTGTTTCTCTGGGTGACACTTTCAGTGAGGAAAACTGCAAACAACATTTTTGACATTGGTTCTGAGAATCCCTTTGTGAGATTTAAAAACAGGTAGTTTGGACCCTATGTGGGGTAGGTGATGTCTGAATTGTGATTGTGAAAATTCACAAAAATGAAATTGTTGTTAACACAATGTTGTTAACAAATTGTTAATGTGGGCTAAAAGTGCCCACATATACATCTCCAAAACTTGCCAGACACCATCCACTGTAGGACAAGAAATTCTTAGCAACAGGTCAATCAGAAGCTTTTTTTTTTTTTTTTTTTTTTTTGCGGAAGCAGGGATTGAACTCAGGCCCTTAGGCTTGCCAGGGAAACGTGTATCCTACTGAGCCATCTCTCCAGCCCCAGTGGAAGCTCTTCATTTGAATCTTTTCTACTTGGTGTTATGTTATAGGCAGCCAAGTTATATAAAAATATAGGCAGTCAGATAGGGCCAGGCCTTCTTCAAGAAGACAAGGTAAAAAACAAGGTGACTTTACAACTTGGAAGAGACAAAGTCCCATACGGGCCATGCCTCACGACAAAAGAGGAAACAAATACAGTTACATACTTCCCTAGGCAGGGGCCTCAGGGATTGATGTCCTAAATAGGTATCAATCATCTTGAAAGAGCCCAAATGAGTCACTAGCCCAACCCCTAACAGGAAGAGACCCTGTCCCATATTTATGCCTGCTTGCTACCTGACTCACTTCCTCATTTGGTCCTGGGTAAATCAATCAACTTTACTTGAGCAACGGTGCTTGTAATCTCATTGGTTGACCATAATTTTGTCCCACCACATCCACCTAAGTGAGTCCCCATATTCTCCACCTTAGCCCCGCATGGTTTTGCCCTGTAAAAATAACCTGAGACAGCTTCTTGGGCAATCTGCTATGGGGCCCCCCTTCCATCCTCTCTGAGACAGAAGCATTTTTTCCCAATAAATATTCTACTCTCAACCTCCGTTTGTTCCTAAAATTCATTCTTTGATTTTAGAGAACACGAACTCCTCCAAGATACCGTTCGGGTAGGGAGATCATTTTCCCCCTGTATCATTATCACTTGAAGACCTTCCAAATTAACATTTATGTTGATTAAAGAAAAAAAGAAAAAACCCAAAATGGTTATGTACAAATATCTGAAATAAAAACAATACCCTGGAATATTTCCAAAGTAGTGAATTCCCTGAAGCCAAATTTTAGCTAAGGCGTCTCTGAGGGGTGCAGAATCAAGAACAACTTGACTTCTTGGTATGAAATGGACTGCTCCCTGGTGACTTATGATGCTGCTATCCAAACTGACCAGCAGAGACCACATGAAAATGCCTCAAGTGTCCGTGCACTGTTAATGGTAACCCATTGGACATATTTGTTAAACCAAAAATTTATAGTAGTACACATCATTGGGGGTCGGGGAGATGGCTCAGCAGAATAAGTGCTGCCTGAGTTCAATCCCTGGTTCTGCCAAAAAAAAAACACCAAAAAACAAAACAAAACAAAACAAAACAAACCCCCAAACCAAAACATCATTAATCTGTAGTTGTAGCAACCATGAATAAACATCACAATCATCAGGCTGAACAGAAGGATATGGACAAAAGAACTGTGTGATTTCATTTCTTTTCTGTCTGTCTTTCAGCACGCCAGCTTCCTGCTTTTCTAAATGATAAGAACTAAGGTTATTCCCAGATCTTCCTGGTAACCAAAGTCCATTGTTCATTTCAGGACACAAACTGTGAGGGCTGACTGAAAGCGAAAGCAAGGCTGTTCACAATAGGAGCACTGCTAGGAAATCAGCTGATTTTTCTTCTCAGCAGTCACATTTATGTTGCTGTCAGGCCACTGGAAGATAGTTTCAGGCACAAGTAAATTTTTAGATGAAATTTGAATGCATGAGAAGTGAATTTTCTACCTATCAGGCTTCTTTTCCAGAGCAAATTCTATTATTCTCTGAAGTTAAAATTAGAAATATTGGCTAATAATGATTTAACTTCATGTATGTTTAATAGGATTCAATTTATGAAAAACACGTGATGAGACCATAGAACCGTCTATACTCCAAGACTCACAGTGAACAAATTGCTAGTTATTTTTATTTTTTTATTTTTGAAACAAGAACTTGTTTGCAATGAAAAGGAAACATTGGTACAGTATAAATGCATATGGAGAATATAAAGTATTTTCCATCTTAAAAAGGAAATTATTTATTTCAAGAGTATTTCTGGGTAACCCTTATGGATTTGGTATTGCTTTTCTGATTATTAGATACTTATTTACAAGCAACACCTACATATGAGGGTATGATTGGGCACAGATAACTTATTTTTATATGGGCAGTTTAGACTGAAGATGCTGCTTAGGATAGGGAGCTGTATGGGCTTCAACAGAAACAGGGTTCTAAGTCAGGTCACTTAAGAGAGATGCATTGTCCTGCTACCAAATTACATAAACTGGATGGCAGGAGTGGGTTGATTTTATTTAAGGAAAACTCAGTTCAAACATTTTACAATCCGTCATGTGCTCTACTCAGACGCTGAGCCGCTTTGCCCCTCATGGGGGAGGAAAGCAGCACACATGTGGATTGCTTGAATCAGGAAGTGACTTTAGGGTTAGGAAGTGCAGGATTCTGAATCAGTAACCAAGTCATTGCTGATCTGCGTAAACGTAGGTAGAAAGTCAGTGAAGTTTAGAGCATGAGGTGGGTCAGGAAGAATAGGACAGGACACCTGGAAGGGATGATAAGTTGTGTCAACTTGAGAAGTTTAGAAATTGAACTAAGTGGCTCAGCAGGGGGCAGGGTCTGCACCACCTAAACATTCTAAGCCTGTGCAAGAGGAGCACCAGGAGATGGTGGAGCGCTACACTGGCCCTAGAGGGGCAGCCTGCTTACAGTATAGGGGACAAAAAGGGGTTTGCATTCCCCTCTCTTGCTCTTGTTGCTTTGGCTGTCTTTGGTGGGCTTAAACTGCTGTTTCCCCTGTGCCAGGCCTTACTGCCTTGGAGTCAGCTGATTATGGACTGAAACCTCTGCAAATTGAGCTATATTTACCTTTCCCTCTTTAACTTTGGAAGTCAGGCATTTTGGCCCAGCCAGGAGAGAAAAGTAACCAAGATAACATGGTTCTATGAGCAAGGTGTGGGAATAGCAGGCCCTCATGCCAGCTGCAGGGCTAAAACTTGCTGCTCTTGTCCCCACTGCAAAAAGCTCCTGACCCTGAAATCATTTCAAGTCCAGCACTGCTGCCACAGAAACCTGTTCCCCTTCCTAACTTTTCTAAGGGTTGAGGGGAGGGGGCGGCACTCCCCTGACTGCTGATAGATTCTGTAAACATTCTGATCTCCTCCCTATTATCCAGGTACAGGTATGCAGCACAATTTAATTGAGGCATTGCTACTGTAACCAGAAACCTGGGATGGAATCTTGACTTCAGGGATTTAAGCTCACTCATAAGTAGCCACCAAGGAATACTTGATGTTGGTCATCAGACCAGACATCTGAAAAAGGAGGGTTAGTTAGCTTCTTCACATGGGGATACAAAGAAGCAAGGGGAAAAGCCAGAGGCCCTGGGGGTGGCAGTCAGGGACTGTGTGAAAACAAAGGTACCTCATTCAAGAGCCTCAGAAAACCCAGGTGGTACCAGCAGGGCTTAGCTCAAGGGGACTTCTGTGTGTGTTCTATTTTTTTTTTTATTCTGTTTTTGTGGATCAAAACCACAGCCATGCCTAGACAAGTGCTCTATGAGTTACAACCTCTTTGCATCCCTGTGGGAGTATAAATCAGCCTCAGTCACATGAACAATCAAGTAGTCTACATGAACATAGCTATTAAATAGGTTCCCTGAGAAGATATTCTGAAACAAGGGTGAAGGCACACTCTATAGACCTCAAGCCAAGAATTAAAAAGTGAACCAAAATAAGTGTTTATTTTGAGAACTGTTATTGGTTTGTTGCATATTAGGCTTGAGTTATATAAGAATATCAGCACATATGTATTGTTTTCTACATTTGATGGGACCATCTATATACATTGCTTACATCTTTCTACATTTTATGATAAATCTTGAAGACTGTCATGTATGAGCTGGTACATGAGCTTTTACATCTTATGATAAATCTTGAAGACTGTCTTGTATGAGCTGGTACAAATGAGCTTGTCCTTTCATTGTAGTGATGATAGAATATTCTTTCGCATGGATGTCCTGGCAAGCACAAGGGCCTGAGTTCAATCCCCGGTTTGGTATTTTTGCTAGTAACCAACAGAAAGTTAGCGATTTTCCATTTTCTGCCATGATGCCTTGCTGCAACCTTTTATTGGAATATACTTTCATCTCATTTACTTTCATGGTAAGTTTTATGTCTATATTTTCATTAATTTGAGATTTTTTTGGTATAATGTGGAAGAACTGTCTTTTTTCTCAATTTTGTTGAATATTTTATTTTATTGCTATTTTTAATTTTTTGACAGAACCAGGGATTGAACTCAGGCCCTTGTGCTTGCCAGGCAAGCACTTATTCTACTGAGCTATCTCCCCAGCCCCATTGGTGAACATTTTATAATGTTAACTTTTTTATGCATTCAATTCCGGCATGACTCTATGAAAGTATTTAGACTTCTAGGTTTATTTTATTGCTGTTTCAATATCCAGGGGCTAACATTACTATACTATATGTCAGACTATTTGCCAGATGTGTTGTTTCTCACTTCCCTATTTTAGTTCAGATTTCCATTGACTATATTGTTTGGGATTTTTGCTATACAGATGGTACAAATGTGCTTCCAAAGGAAATATTTGGTATATTTATTTGAATTACTTTTGATGTAGTATATGTTGATGTAAGAAGCATCACATTTTAATTTCTTTTTCTTTTTTCATTTTATGTGTTTTGTACAGGATTTCACTATGCAGCTCAGACTCGTAGTGATCCTCCTGTTTTCAGTCTCCCTTGTGCTGGGATTATAGGTGTGCACCACCACGCCTGGACTCCTCGCTGCTCAGAGCGCCCCAGGGGCAGGCCCAGCATGACCTGTGGGACTGGGTATCAAACCTTGGTCTCTGTGCTTGCCAAAGCAGGCACTTAGACCGCTGCACTATCTTGCTAGCCCCACATTTTTATTTCTGTACATTTAAAAAATTGTGACTTCTAGTACTTAAAAATGTCTAATATGAGTTTTACTGACTTGTAAATAATTGAGTTGTACAATATTTGTTGATACTACAAATTTAGTCTGATATTGTCAAATCTACTTATTATTTAAATTAATCCAATTGAACATTAAATACTGTTTGTCTTGTGCACAGCAGTCTCTGATATATAGCTTTTATTTTTAACTTAATGAGTTGAAACTAACAGGATAGTCTTTAAAACTGAGCCTCAGAAAAACAAAAGAAGCCCACTTGTAGTTTGCTAAGAGAAATGTTGAGCCTATTTCATTTTTTCACTCAGAATTTTCAGCCCTGCTCCAAACAGCTTGGCGACACCTGGCACTTCTGAAATCAACACGTTGCCGATCCCATCAAAGATGCGAGCACCCAAAGACTTGAGTTCCTTAGTCGCTTCAAATTTTTTTTGTAGTCGCTGTATCTCTTCTTTCATCTCCTCAGATTTCTTTATAAATCCTCCCTCAAGCAGTTCTTTTTGGACCTAAAAGCAGAAAATCACAGTTGTCAAGGGTCTGGGATTTGCTCTCAACAACTGCAATAGCTAAGGGCATGCCTCTTTCCAGCCCCAGAGTGTTCTCTGATGAATGTGTCTGATGTTCCCACGTGTTTCCTGGAGTGCCCATGGCCCTTGCTTTCTTCAGATTCCCTCAGAGTCACCTTCATGAGAGTGAGGAGGGATTGGGCAGTGGCAAGCGTTACAGCTGTCCCCGTGATATGTTCTGGGCCCCGTGAAAACTCACTGTCAGCTTGTGCTGCAACACCACTTCCTGTTCCCTGAGTAGGTTCTCCTTCTCCCTCTCCATCTTCCACTTCAGTTGAGTCATGTTTTCCTGGTAGCTTTTCTCCTGCGCCTCCATCATTTCCTGCTGCTCCTTCTGTTTCTGTCTTAGTAGCTCCTGTTCTTTCTCAGCTGCTTCCTTCATGGTTCGCTCAGCTGAGCCAGGAAATTTTTAGAGACCAAAGAAACAACATTCAGGCCTGAGTTAAAAGACCAAATTGGTTTTACAGAAGCCAAGAGAGAATTCATTAAATGGTCCTGGTTACTGTTCCATCAGAATGTGTCTAATGAGCTACACATTTGCCCTATTATTTTTCAGATTAAAATAATCTGAAAGAGCAGAGAGATCTGGAGATCAGGAGAACTATTTTAGGAGAGGAAGCTCCTTGTTTAAGGAAAAGTTTCCTGTCCAGTTAGCCAGAGAGCCTTGAAACAACCTGCCCCTGCCCCAGGGCTGTACCTGCTAAGGCCTTTTCTCCCTCAGTGAGGGCTTTGTCCGACTGCAGGATGGATTTCTCTATAGCTGTCTGTGACTGCAGGAAGCTCTGGAGAATCTCGTTTGCCTGAGGAACCAAGAAGCAGCAGAAAAATATCAGTGAGCAAAGACTTATTCTCTTTGTGGCTAGATTATTGTTCTATGAACTTTATAATTTTGTAAAACACCCCCTGAAGTATTTCCTTGCTTAAAAGGACTGTGTGTGGTGGCTCACTCTCTTAATCCCAGCACTCAGGGGGCCTGCCCTTTAGCTCAGTTCTTTAAGTGGCTGCTTCAACAAAACAGTCAGGCTCATGTTGCTGTGGTTTGATCCCTAGAACTCAAGCCAGCCAAACCTGCCCTGAAGGCATTCGGAGAAAAAAAAAATCCTTAATCCCAGCACTAGGAAGGCTGAAGCAGGAGGATCACTGTGAATTGAAGGCTAGCCTGAGTTACAAAGAGAAACCCTGTCTGAAAAAAAAAATTGCCTGCTTCTTTTCTACTCACAGACATAATGCAAATTCCTATCCATCTTTTGTGGGACTCCAAAGACATCCACAGCAGTCTTTGTTCTAGCTTTCCATTCTTGTTTCCTGAAGTCTCCCACTACCTATCCTAGTGTTATGATTTGTGTTAGATTTTAGCCCAAAGCCTCACATGGTCATAGATTGGGCTTTTTTAGAGGTGGCTGAGTCAGGTGTGTACGATGCTGGGGTTAAGAGTGAGTGATTACTAAATCAGTCCACTAATACCACTCTAATCCTGGTAGCCTTGATATAATAGAAGGGACAAAGGAGGCTTACTTTTGCTGTCTTCTGCCCACCATCAACTGGTTCTACTCTGTGATAGCCCTCTGCCATGCCACCTTGGCTTAGAGCCATCCAATTATGGGCTGAAACCTCTACAAACCATGAGCTAAATAAGCCTTTCCTTTCTTCACTTTGGGCATTGTTTATTTTACCTTATCAATGAGAAAAGTAAGTAAAGCAGAATTTGGTACCAACAAGTGGGTACTGCTGTGCTTATACCTGAACATGTGTGTGGGGCACCATCTGGATGACTCTTCTTTTTTTGTACCTTTGATCAAACTCAGGCCCTTATACTTGTATAACTCTTTTTGAAATAAGTTCAATTATCTCCATTTTGGCTCAGCCTGTCCCTATTTCTATGTATTGGTATTTACAGAGCTGGCTAGAACTTTTCCTTATCCCTTCATTTGTCTTTAAGCAATATAAATCAGTTGCTGAGGTGCTGATGTGAAATCCTTGAAGCAAGGCAACAGGGCAGTGTTTCCCCACCTCTGTAGCTTTCAAAATCATGCCTGAGCCGGGGTGGGATGGAGAACCATGCTCCACACTGTTGGCTGGGATTGAGCCTCAACATAAGAAGTTATGAATTTCCAGGACCTAAAAGATTATATATCAGAGCTGAAGCACATTAGATACTACCTCAGCTCTGTCATACAGATTACTGTTTCTGCATATGCTTTTCTTTACATATTGCAGAGGTGATTTCAGATCACCTACCTAGCCCAGTTCCCAGCACTCCTATACTTCTCAACATTCTCACAATCATCACTCACCCTCAAGCTACTTCCTTCTTCATGAATTAATAAAACTCAGGTTTGGCCCTGGGTAGAGGCCCTTGTTCTGGTCAGCCACTATCCTAGCTGGATTTATTATCTCTTGGCTCCGAACTACAAATTTGTCTTAGTGTCTTTATTCTCACCATGAGTTGCACTGGAGGTGGTAGATTGGAATTAACTGTCTACAATTCCAATGAGTTTCCATGGCATTGAAATATAACTTCTCAGGTTGAGACGAGGACCAGGAAGGGCTTTCTATATGTGTGGTTTAGGAGCCTTTAGAACTGGTTTGTGGAAAAAGGAAGAGTCAGGAGAGGTTTAGAGATGCCATCTGAAAAATTAGAACCAGAATATCTTAGGCATACTTGATGGGGGATTCTAATCAAGGCTGAGGAGACCAGAAGGCAGACTACAAATACTGCTAGTAAAGAGCAGACCGAGGAGAGTTCTACTGGGAAGGACTGCATTGGCTGCTGGACTCCAGATGATGCGTGTTATGTTTAGACAGAAAGCTTGTCTGCATTTTGTTCATGTCCAGAAGCTTTGCCTGAGACTAAGATTAACGGTGGCAGACTAATTCATCTTGCAGAGGAAATTTCAAGGCAGTCTAATATTGAGGTGGTAGCATGACTGGCGTTGGGGGCTTCTACCTGGATTTATTTAGAAAAATCAAGAGCAAAAAGCCTAGAAGAGTGATTTAAAATGTTTTGCATTTGGCCAGAAAGGAAACACCAGTAAAGCTGTGGACTGCCATGATAAAACATAGGAGATCTAGACTGCTGAAAAGAAACAGGAAAGTAAAAAAAGGGAGCATGAGATCATCACAAAAAGCAGCAAGAATCTACCCTATGAAGCTTCAAAACTGCAAAACTGAAAGTCTTTTCTTTGAGAAGAGAGCCCTAGAACATCAAGTTCCTGAGTAGAAATGGCCTAGGGACGTTGTTACTCAGGATTTGGTTCCTAGGCACAGGACCCTTGCAGCCAACAGAGAAGTAAGCTACTCTTCCAGCTGGCAGTAAACCTTGGTGTCATCCATGTCATTTTAGGTGAATACAGAATGAAGAGTTACTGGACCAGGAAGGCTTCCAACCAGATTTCAGAAAGGCTGGGAAGCTAGGCAGTGTGCCTCTGAAGGGGCAGTGTGCGAAGCTGTGAACATGAAGGGAAAGATGCTGTAGAGCTCACTGAAGGTTGGAGCAGCCAAGAGCATAGATTGCCCAAAGAAGCTGCAAGGAGTGAGCAAAGACATCCAAGAAAGAAGCCATGGGAGCTACAAGCAGCAGACGTGCCATAGGTTGGAGGCAGCTAAGCCCACTGAAGCTCACGTCTGGCTACAGATTGCCTCAGATGCTGCACAGGGAGCTACAGTACTTAACATCTGCCCTGCTGGATTTTGGACTTACTTTGGCCCCCTTCCTTTGCATCCCCCTATTTTTACATTTCTGAATGGGAAGGTCTATAGTGTGCCATTGAATGTGGGAAGTGTTTAACTTTCTTTTCATTGTACAGGAGCTCACAGTTGAGAGTTTGCCTTACATTTCAGAGGAGACTTGGGAATTGGACTTCTCAGTAATGCCGACACCATTAAGACGTTGGCAACACTTAGAGATGGCCTAAATGCCTTTTGCACAAAGGAATGCACATGTATTTTGGAGGATCCAGTGGCAGAATGCTGCAGTTTGCATTTAGGTGTCTCTCCAAAGCTATCGTAAATGGGGCTGTTTCAAAGATGGCTCCAACTAGAGAGTATGATGCTGGGATTAAGGGTGGATGATTACTAACCAGTCCACTGGTTTGGCAATATCCTAGTCCTGGTATCCTAAAGTATGAGAGGGGCAGAGAAAGGCTGCTAAGTTCCCTTACTTGTTTTGCTACCTTCTGCCTGTTGTGAACTGTTCCTTCGCTGTGATGCCTGTCTGCCATGCCGTCCTGCCTTTGAACCAGCTGATATCTCCATAAATTGTGAGATAAATAAAACTTTCCCCACCTAACTTATAGGTATTGGGTATTTTGTCTCAGCAATGACAAAGGTAATTCAGACACCCAGATTACAGCTAGCCAGATCTATGTACATCCTCAAAACACACTCTTTGTTGTTTGTATATTTTAACATTCTTTTCTTCTTTCAGGATACTTGCATCTTTTTCCTTCACTCAGGTTACACTCTGATAATTCACCATTGACCCTTGATTTCCTCTTGTAGCAAGCTTTCCTGGGCAAACTTTAAATTTTGAATTTCTGACAAATACACTGAGATACCCTGTAAAGGAATGCTTGCAACTACTGCCTTTGGGGCCTGGAACTCATTTATTCATCTGGACATTGCATTTCTCAACTGTAAAATGTGACTGTCAGTAGTACCTATTTAAAACATTGTTCTGATGAATAAATTATAGTTTCAGTGGCACAGCCCCTGCCCAGCGGCCAGCACGGTCCCCAATTAAATTATAGTTTCAAAAGTACTTTGTAACTTTAGGTTACTGAGTACACATTTAATATATGGGAGTGTAGAATATGTCAATATTATTAGATATTATTAGTAATATCCTCGTCATTTCAGCTGCATTATTATTTCTATTTTCTGTTTGTGACAAGATGGCAATGTTTATGACACTAAATCCAACTGATTGTATTAGAGGAAAGATCATCAGCATTTTGCAAAAAAGACTGTGCTGTTAACTTTGAATCCCCTGTACTCAACTCCTCAAAAGCAATCTCTCTCTGTCTCTGTCTCTGTCTCTGTCTCTGTCTCTCTCTCTGTCTCTCTTTCTGTCTCTCTGTCTCTGTCTCTCTCTCTCTGTCTCACAAACACACACAATATACTATATTGTTTGAAGAAGAAAAGTTCTAATTCAGCTGGGATTACTGATAGTACACTCCATTTTGGGGGGAGGGATAGTTCTCATTTCATCAAAAATAACTAATTATTGACATAAAAGCTAAAAAGATAGAGTCACCAACACGGGCTATAATCTATTCCCTTACATGGTGAGTGTTCTTATATTTTAAGGAGGAAAGCTATGCTAATTAACTGCTATCCATGCCCCATTCCTATTTCTTACTTCTCACCTTCACTCCTTTCCTGGGCAGGAGCAGGTAGCTCTGTTCGACCTTCTTTTTCTCTTC
>NW_004524685.1:87639-92352 GCF_000260255.1 Octodon degus | reverse complement strand
TGCTCGCTGTAGTGGGCGGCTGCCTTCTGCACTGCCGCTGTGTTCTCACGCTGGGCCAGCATGGTCACCGCGTTCTCCAAGCAGGGCACCGCCCCACTGTTGATGGCCTTCAGGTAGGTCTCCACCAGAGCCCCCAGCCCTGAATGAGCCAAATAATTTAAGGACAAATATTAAGTTACTGTCTATTTTTCTATATCATTTTGGAATCGGGGCTCCAAAGATCATCAAAACTGGATTTAGCACAAAATTTCTTTTTCTGTTTTAAGAAAGTCCTTATTTTAATGACATTACTCATTTGCCTGTTCAGTGTTTTAGTGTTTACAATTCATATAATTTAAATCACTGCTACCCACCAGTGGGATAATGATATCCTCCTCGTAACAATCTAGTACAAACTGGAAAAAGATTAGATTAGACAAAAGAAGTTACATGTATGAGACCAAACGCCCAATTTTTGGACCAAGTCCCAAATGACAATATAAATCTGGATATAAATATTATCAACAATTTCTGGGCAATAATGGAGCACTAAACCAGGTGAGCTGTTCTCAGGGTAAGGTACTGTGTGTCTGCACAGGTCAGAATCAAAATCCATAAGTATACATGAGATTATATTGAATTTTGGCCTCAAGCCAATGGATTTTCAGGAAGCTTTGCCTCTTATTTATCTTATTATTAACCTATCACTAATGCAAACTCACAAAATCAATTTTTTTACTCTATGAAGAGAAACTCTTGCCCTATAGTATTTATCTCAAACACAGATAATCTCTTTAACATATTTTTGATGGGAACATTCATGTCTAGCTCTGCTTACCTGTCCCATTGGTCAGCATGTGTCAGTCCCTGATAGTACAAGCAGGTGGCACAAGCACCCTGCCCCATGGGACAGTCCCACATGTACTGTGGGTGGTTCAAGCAGGCAGAACATGCTAATTTCAGCTTGTGCTTATGACATCAGTAGAGTAACTCCTTAAAATACATTAGACTTTACTAAATCCCCATGTAGGGATGATTAGGAAACAAGAATTTATATGTGTAGTGTTCATTTCAGATGAAAGAAACATTGACTAATGCAAGGCCCGTAAAAGCTTCAGCACATATAATGAAAAGCATGTAAGTGTTGGGGCCAGAGTGACTTACGGTTCCCAGTGACAATGATCCCCTCTTTTAGTGTCTTGGGGTTTGTGTTGGTGAAGATATAGGAACAGAATTTTTTTGATTGCACTTGGAAATTATAATCCAGCTGGTCTTCTGGCAGTTCCTCAATATGAACTAAGAGTTCTTTTTCTTTTGTAGGTCGATCAAAGACAAAACACTTTCGCTTTGGAAAGAAATTTTTGATACACTCCCTAGGCATGTTGGCATTTTGGATTTTGCGACTTCTGCCTGTAAAAATAAAAAAAAAAGTATTAATCTTTGAAAGGACAGCTCTCAGCCAAGAAGATAAAATATTTTTATTTTCACAGATCTCAACATTACTCCATTCCCTTGCTTGTAAACTTCCTTTAATTCAATCATGTGGTAGCTTACTGTAAATCAACCTAGAGCTGATTGTTTAGGGCAAGGAAAACCCATTTCTAGATAGAGGCAAAAGACAATGAAGTAATTCTGACTAAGAAGGTCATCTATCCATGGGGTAGGGCAATTCATCTTCAGCCTCCCTAGTAATTATACAGAGGTTTGGATTAATGTATTTAACAAATGTTTACTGAATGATCAGCTAATGAAAAAAAAAAGAATACAAGTCCTTTTCTGATCTTGTTATAGCCTTGACAGAGATGAAATATGGGTCCTAAACAAGGGGATACCAGAAAAGGTAATGATGCTTCTAGGAAAATTGTCAGGAAGAGGACAAGTAATATTCAGGCCAGGACAGAAATTTCAGCCAAATATAGGTATATGTTTTGTGGTTTCTTTCTTTGAAAACTTTTTAAGAATAAAGTTAATTTAAGGGAATGGGGAGATGGCTCAGTAGAATAAGTGCTTCCCTGGCAAGCGCAAGGGCCTGAGTTCAATCCCTGGTTCAGCAAAAAATAAATAAATAAATAAATAAATAAAGTTAATTTAACTTTAATTTGAAGATTTTACATTCCTGTGTCAGAGTTTGTTGCACTTGTCATTAAAGAATGACTGGATGACACACAAAAAGTGTTCAGAATGAATGAAACATTGATATTTTAAGTGCCAAAACTTGTTCACCTTGCTAAATATAGTACATCTAATAAATCCATAGGAAAATTAGTATTTGTAAACCTGTCAAATGAAAAGCATGATGCTTTAAAAAAGGTAAAATGAAAGATTTAGCAGTGTTACTAGAAATGTGAATTTTTCTTAGTTATTTACTGTATAAATACCCCTATTCTGATGGATGTTAACTCACCAAGTGAAACACATTATATAAAATAATTACCCTTTGAGAGGAACACTATAAGTCTGAACTGCATAGTGAGGCCCTGTGCCAGATACATTAAAAAAAAAAAAAAAAAAAGAATTACCCTTTGAAAATTAGGTCATTCATTTCACATGATTCTGTATTTATCAAATTTCAATTTTTTTCTAAATAAAACAGGAGAAGCACTTAATAAAGAACACAATATATAGGACTTTGTATGTAGTAGCATATAGTACAATCTGGATTGTTTTTCTTTTTCTTTTCTTTTCTTCTCTTTTGACAAGGTCTCGCTATGCAGTTTGAGCTGGCCTTGTTCTTACTTTTGTAGCCCCTAGGCTGGTCTTGAACTTGTAGCAATTCTTTGGTCTCAACCTCCCAAGTGCTGAGTTTATAGGCATGTACCACTACACCTGGTTCCAGGGCCAGGACAGCATGCCTGGGGATGTGGGGCCTGTGATTGAACTTGGGTCCTTGTGATTGTCAGGTAAGTGCTTATACCTCTGCACTATCTCCCCAGCCCTTATTATTTTTCATGTTTTCTTAATTGGTCTAAGATAATTTGGGTCAATATGTGCCTTGTTTCTCAATGACCTGAAACTCTAGCATCTAGAAAATTTTCAAGTAATAATAAAACTTGGGGCTGGGAAGATAGTTCAGTGGCTTAAGTACCTGCCTGACAAGCATAAGGTCTTGACTTCAATCCCCAGTACTGAAAAAAAAAGTAACAATAGCTCTAGAAAAAGCATCAACAATCACTTTCGAACAGTCACCAGTTTACCATTAGTTTAGAGCACAATCCAGTCTCAGATCAACACCTATGTCCAATGTTGAACAATAGGGTTTACTGGATCCCATAGCTACAATGAAAGTTCCCCAAGCAGGCCACACTCCATGTACCTGGAATCAGCTTCAAGGCATTCTCCAGGTAATCATCCTCTGTGATGGGGTGTCCATCTAACTTCAGCTCCAGAATGAAATCCCGAACAACCCAAACAAAGTCTGGAAAGAAGCTTACAAACTCATCAGAGTCATCCATCTCCTCAGAATTTGAAGTGGAGTTTGCCCTGATTAGCTCTGTTAGTTCAGTCACGTAGCTGGGATCTTGGCTAAGGAATGACAGGCACCATATATATACCTAATTTCTAGATCTCAAAAACCAATTTCTAAGCCTTCTCTTCTGTTTTAGGCACATTGCACCTTAAGCATAAGAACTGAGTCACTCAATGGTACACACTGACTCAGCTCCTGGAAGGATACTGCAGCTGCTCCAGGGCCTGGTGGTTGATGGTGCCCATGCTGTTGTAGACAAAGGTGCTGCTCAGGAGCACGGCCAGGGCAAAGATCCAGGAGTCATTCTTAGAGTCACCCTAGAAAGCACAGGGGAGCAAGAAACAGGAGAGCCTGCTCTTCATTCTTTCACTCTATTACTTAGTCACTACTTCAGCTGACATATAGCAGGATAGTAGGATGAAGAGCAAAGTTCTGAGTAGGATCTTTAATTTGTACTTTTTCTTTGTCTTTTCAACCTTGACCATTATCAGGGCCTAAGTTTCTTTAACAAAAATGAATGTTATTTTCAGTGTGTGTAAAATGCACGTACAGTTATTAAGTACAAAGGTACACAAAAATATTTAGAGATCATTTTATGAGATTTACAGGTTTATCAGTAAAACTAAATTCGACAACTAACTAGGCATCTATAAAACACTGCAAAACATTGAGCTATGTGAAAATAAAGTTTTATGTGGCAGTCTGAAGGGACAAACATGGAGACACAAATGTAATCAAGACAGTCTTTTTTTTTGTGTCACTTTTGCTGGAAATGAAATGATATATTACTACGTAGAAAAATGGATAAATTCAGTGAGTGGGAACAAGCGCTGTGCAACTTCAAAGCAATGTAACTGTGAGCCTGGCATCCAATGATCGATTACAGTCTCACTACAGCTTCACCTTAGAGAACTGATACAGCACATAATTTCAGGGTTCAGGAAATCATCTATGTGGAAAATCAGCCCCAGCCGAGGCAGAAATGTGACAGGGTTATATAAATGTATCACAGTTACTCCATTTGTCTGAAACAATGGGAAGGTAGGTGATGTTGAAAGACCAGGTTGGAAATGAGATTCACTGTGAGATGTGGTGGGCCGTGGAAGTCAGGCAAATGGAAATTGATACTGTCCGCATCGCTTTAGCGTCAGTTTTGTTCTATGGCCAACAGCAGTTTACAGTGTGGAAGTTCTCTTTTGTACATATATAGCATGGATTCTATGCTAACAGGATGTGGTCTGAAAAGCAGGAAATCTTTTAATTTTTTT
>NW_004524685.1:84818-86184 GCF_000260255.1 Octodon degus | reverse complement strand
GCTGCAAGGAAAGCCAACATTTTGGCCCTAGCCTTCCAAGGTCAATTAAGACTCAGGACATATGAGAACTTGTACTGTAACGTCATGTAACTCAGTAATGTCCCAAATTTTCTGATCAAGGACATTATGGGGCCAAACAGGAAAGTGATCGGGGGCCGGGGAGAAGGCTCAGTAGAATAAGCACTTCCCTGGCAAACACAAGGGTCTGAGTTCAATCCCTGGTTCCTCCAAAAAAATAAAAAACAAAGAGGAAAGTGATTGATGATATAGAGTGTGCCTAAGTAGAGTCACATGGAGAGAAAACATTCTCTCAGGCTTTCACAGAGAGCACATTGGCCAAGCAATGGCCGTGACTCATCCATATGGCTGACACTGACAAAGATTCTACAATCTGAGGTACAGGATCTCAGGATAAATCCTGAGGGGACTTCACTGACCTTATCAGATCCAAAAGCTACAACTCTTGTTGCATAGGTCTTGCTTTATCTTGGTCTTAACCATCCAGCAGGAAAGTATAAAAATGAAATATAAGAAGTAAAGCCATGTTGTTATGTTGAACTATAGGGGACTCAAGTCAATAATTTCTGACATTGCCAGTCAAGTGGAAGACCCAAAACTATTATGGATTACTGGACTATTTTAGAATATTTTGCTGAGTTAACACACCTCTAATATTCAAATGATGGAACTAAACAAAAAAGGGGATACAGATAAATGTCCATTTTGTATCCGTGTATTCAAAATGGTTAGAATAGATACATAGTAGTATTCTCTTAATTAATAGAGGGATTTTTAATAATAGTGTTTGTTAATAGGATATCATGTGTGCATCTTGTACAGCAAATAGCCACGAGGAATAGAGTATGCAATGTGTTAATTATGGAAACTGTCCTACCAATTTGATTTGAAACTGTCTCATTGCTATTTGTTTCTCAATAAAATTTTGGAAGAAAGTACAACACAACGATTTCTGCAAGATTCCACTGTGAAATTTCTAAATCTTTTTTTTTCTTTTTTATAGTAATAACAGCCAAAGTCTGCATCACTTCTTTCAAATTAGGCCCAGAGTAATTTGAAATAAGAAGGACAAATGATTCATTGCTTTGAATACGATTAAGATCAAAAAAGGTTAAAATCTAATTAATACTTAAATCCTACAAATCCAATCTAATACTTAAAATCCTTTTTGACATTTTTTGGATACCTAAGGTCATGCTTTTATAGAAATCAGAAGACAGGTTTCTCTGAAACCCAGACTTGAACCGATGGTGAGTTCCTGGCTTAGTTGAGGTTTTTCTGAAGAATAAATAGATGGGGGCTGGTGAGATGGCTCAGTGGTCTAAAGCACCTACTTAGAACAAGCTTA
>NW_004524685.1:69448-84718 GCF_000260255.1 Octodon degus | reverse complement strand
GCCCCCTGGTGGGCTGAGCTGGCCACACACACACACACACACACACACACACACACAAATAAATAAATAAAATAAATTAAAAAAAAGAATAAATAGATGATCTAACTGTACTTATATTCATGACTTCTATTTCTATCCCCATCATACGTACATACTTTACCTCATAGCTCTCTGCTAGGTGTTGAACTGGACCCTCTGAGGCCCCCCAAATGATGTGCTTGAGGCCTAACCTGCAATGCTTCATAAAATGGCTTTCTATGGACACGGGGTCTTTACAAGGTGGTCCAGTGCAAGTGTAGTCATTAGCTGGGCTCTAATTGATGTGACTGGGGTTTTAGATACAGAGATAAATATATATCACAGGATAAAAACAACTGATCATGAAGATGGTGCTCAGAGGGATAAGTATTGCCATGAAACCACCAAAGTTAGGATGCAGGCATCAAGACAAATGTCCTTCACATTCCACTAAAGGGCGAACCCTGATAATAGCTTGGTCTTGCGTTTACAGCTTCTACAACTGCGAGACAATATATATCTGTTATTTTTCTTTTTAGCGAGGGAAAGGTTTATTCAGCTGACAGTTTGTACCGTCTATTTTTTTTTTTTTAAATGTGGTACCGGGGATTGTTGAACTCAGGACCTTGCGTTTGCCAGGTAAACGTTCATTCTACTGAGCTATCTCCCTGACCCCAAGCTGACAGTTTGTAGCGTATTCAGTCTATACTCAGCTGGCTCTAAGGCAGAGTGGCTCATGGCAGAGGACAACAGTTCATGGGTGTGGGCAGGTGACAGTAAAGCAACAAGAGTGTAAAGGGAGGAGCCGCGGCCACCTTTCCATTATTTAGCCACCCCAGTTGTGGCACTTTGGCACATTAGCCTCAGTACACTTATACAGTCCTACTGACCTTACAGTTCATGGCTCAGAGGTTATTTCCTTTGGGAAGCATTTTCTAAAGTATATGACCAGGTTAGATGCCTACTTCTGTGCATCCATGGGTCATATGCAGACTGTCAGAGCAGATCACCAGAGCTGAGATCACCGTTTTATAACTTCCACTGAGTGACTTGTGTGGATTGATGAAGTTTAAGTTAAAAATTTGAGGGTAAATATTAAGAATAAATATTAAGAGATTCTTCTTTCTTCCTTAAACTGGCCCTAGAGTACATGTGGTCATCTGGCAGGACTAGTGCTTCTACATATCTTCATACTGATCACGTTAAGTGTATGCTGACCCCTGAAGTAGGACCTACGCTTTACCTTTCTTTAGAGTACTTAAGGTATCTAGTAAGAACCCTGCAACTCAGCTCCTCAATAAATATTTACTGGGCCGAGGAGATAGCTCAATGGAATAAGCACTTCCCTGGCAAGCACAAGGGCTTGAGTTCAATCCCTGGTTCTGAAAAACAAAAAACAAAAAACAAAAAACAAAAACCCAAAATTAAATACTTACTAAATTATATAATTCACCCAAATTAAAAAAAATAAGATTATCTTCTCATAATATGCACAAACATGAGCTACCAAAGAAGTAATTTTAAAGAAAGAGAAGTTAGACTCATTACCAACCACGGGATCTGTAGTTTACAAAAGTAAGTAACAGAAATTGATTTATGTGGAAAATGAAGAGTAAATGGAGAATCAAGGAGGAGGCTCTTCTGAGGCTGTCTGATTTACCTTCTCCACGTCACCCAGGCCCTCAGTGTCCAGTAGGACCAGGGTATGCTTTGGCTTCTGAGGGTGAGGTACACACCACATCCAGATGCCTTTGGTTTCAGACCTCACTGTGGTACCCAGATGGAACCCTATGAGGGAAAGGAAAGAAAACAACTTGGCTGTAGTACATTCTGAGACTAGAGACTGAAGTTCAGCCTCAAATGGTGTGGAGCTCAAGGGGGGTGGGGGGCTAACTGATCTTCACAGGCAGAAGGGATTACTAGACACTTGGGGGCAGATTTTCTTGAAAGCAATCACAAGCAAATGAAATGAACTAATTTTTAAAAGACAGGTATGCAGTTAGCAAAATAGATGATTTAAATGACAATATCTAAAAAAGTGTTAAAGCTTATTCGTGATGAGCCTTATGACATACAAATAAAGTAACCACATGAGCAAAAAATAAAAATCCTGTTTTAGTGAATTCGTATATAGAAATGGACAGTTCATAACTGCTTCTACTAAGCAAGTAAATGGCACATAAAGCTTAAAAAGCTATTTGCTATCATCTGTGAATATTAAACATGCACATTCCCTCAGTATCTAGCAATTCCACTTCCATCAGTATTATACAAGGGAAGTCTGGGTAAAAATGCCTGTATCTGGTAATCTGAGCAACTACTTAGAAGATAACAATATGCAAATAATAACTATTGTTAATGTTTTATCATCTTGTTTTGAAATTCTGTATCATTTTGATTATTTTTTCTCTTTAAAATTAAAAAAAGTACTATTGTGAATTTCAAAGTCATGCATAATAGTCTTGTCTTAAAAGGTAAATACACATTAGAAATAAACCAATATTCACCAAAATACATTAATACATAGCACTAACTTTGTAAAAATAAAATACTGTAAATTATTAAAAGTAATTTAATGGATTCATGTGACAAACTGTATGCTTCATAAATTTCTTAAGTTAAAGAAGCCAGAGACATAAAAATACATGTATTTATGGGACTGGGGAGATGGCTCAGTGAAATAAGCACTTCCCTGGCAAGTGCAAAGGCCTGAGTTCAATCCCCAGTTCCACCAAAACCCAAAACAAAACAAAACAAAAAAACCAAAAAACCAACATACAATATGTGTATTGACATAAACTAAAAACACACTCTATATATATATATATATATATATATATATGTGTAGTGAATACCAACACATTATATTAGTATATTTTCATAAAATTTAAAGTTATTCAGATTGCTATTTTCAGAGTCATATATAGATTATAAAACTATTTTGAAATATTTTGTTGACACATCAAAACAAAAATATTGATAAGCAATAGGAGGAAAGGAAATGGTGTGATTTGAATGCTTACAAAGTTTTACTTTACTTGCACAATAATAAAGATTGCTTATATTCATTAATTATACTGTGTATGGTTTTTCTGGACTCATATATTTCACATGTTTTCAGAGGCTCAGGTAGAATAGTGAGTATAATTTATTAAAGTCTCTCTATGAAATGGAGCAGAGAAATAAAAATGCAGTCACTGAGATATGAGACCAACATAAAACATAATTTTTTCTTACTTTTTTCCTTCCTTCTTTCCCCCTTCTACCCTTTCCCCTTTTCTCTCTTCCTTCATACCTTTTGTCTTCTCTCCTACCTTCATTCCTTTTTATGAAATAAGACACATTTAACTGTTCTCGTTTGTCTCTTGGAATGATGCTACAATTTTAACCAAAGTGATGTGTGAGAAAGAACAGTGACAAGAGCTGAGCTATGAAGCAGAAGGTGGGTCATATACAGACTGTTAGAGTGGCTCATTACAGTTGAGATAACTTCTTTTTTTATTAATGTATTTGGTTGTTACAGGGTCTCATTATGCAGTTTGGACTCATGGTGATACTCCTGCTTTCAGCCTCCCTAAGCGCTGGTATTACAGGCCTGCACCACTACACCTGTGCTCTGGCCAGCTCAGCTTATCCTGTGGGCGGGGCTGGCATGGCATGTGGTGCCAGGGATTGAATCATGGCCCCTGAGCTTGCCTAAGCTTGCCTAAGCAATACTTTAGTCCACTGAGCTATCTCACTGGCCCCAAGATAATTTTTTTTTTTATTACTTGCATTGAGTGACTTGTGTGAATTGATGGGAGTTCAAATTAAAAATTTGATGATAAATATTAAGAATATTAAGAAATTCTTCTTTCTTCCTTAAGATGGCCCTAGAGTACATGTGATCAGCTGGCATTATCAGTGGCTCCATAGAAATGGCCCCGTCCTCAGGTAACACTCACCATGATTCTGTCCTGCAAGACGGTTCATCAGATAGGATTTTCCTGTCCGATATAGTCCAACAATAGCCACTACCATCACAGGATCAGTAATTGATTGAAGAATCTTTATTGCCTCTGGGTTCGCAATCAGTTTCTCTTTATCATTTTCCACTAGACAAATGGGATCCATGGTCTTGGATCCAGATTCCATGATAACCTGCAAACCCAAAAAAGCTGCTCAGTAGGACGCAAGATCCCAAAGTCATCTTTTCTGTGTATTTGAGGAGCATATGTGCTGAGCTTTGTATTGTGGAACATGTGTATCAACTTCTAACTCTGCAGAATGTAAGAGATCTTATATGGGCAGTCTGTCATCCATCATACCCAGAATCCCTCATGATATCAAAGCTGACAGGAGCATTACTTGTATTGACTCATTTATTCCAAAATAATGTCCTGGCTAATAAATCCCTCTTTAAGAAAATCTCTGGTATATGTCCTTTATTTAATTTATCCTTCTAGCAATTAAAAAAGAAGCCTAGAAGTTAGAGGGTATTAAACTTCCTTTTCGAATATAGTAAAGTCAAACTAGGTATGCTGAACGAAATCTAATAAGTCTTACAAATTGGCCAGTGGAGCAGAAATTGAAAATATGTCTCAGTTCTATAGTTCCTGCTAGAAAAAGTTAGCTAGTAGAATTGACTTCCTCAAATAACACTTATGTCTTTATTCTTTTTAAAATAAAATGAGAAAGCAAAGGAAATGGACGGAGTTCAAGAGCATTAATATTTTGTATCTAACTACAGGCATACAGTCCCATAGGAAAGGAACAGTCAGGAGGAGGTTTGAGAATTCAGAGCATAATTGCTTCTTTAGACCAGGAGGAGCAGTATCAGTAAAGAGGAAGAGGTCAACAGCATTCAGTACATACAGCTTATGTAAGAGGACCAAACATATCTTTAGATTTGTTAACGTAATTTATTTAACAAACATCAATTCAGTACCTGCCCTCTGCTGTAAGGATTCAGTATCCAGTAGTAAACAAAATGGGCACAAACTGCTCCTCATGGAATTCTATTCTCATGAAAATAGAAACAATAAATTAAATTAGAAAAATATGTACATTGTCCTGCACAGAAATACAAATACATAAAAAGTGCTCTGGGAGAAGTAGGAAGGGAAAGGAGACAAGGAGTGTTGGAAGCTGAATTTATACAGAGTAGTCAGGGAAGACCTGCTTGAGAAAAAGACAAAGGAAGGTGAGCATCAGCCTTGAGGAGGTCAGATGTAGTGCTCAGGGACCAGGCTGGAGGGCAGAGTAAGAGAAGAAACAAGGGATAAAACTAAGGTCGTCTTTCACAGTAGTACAGAGGGTATCTTTTAAGTGCCCAGGCAAAAATATGACTCTAGAAAGTAAATTAATTATAAAAAAGATATTCCTATTCATCAGACAAAAAGGGATAGAAGTCTTAGGGTGAGTGTTTGAAGATTTTTCCAGATTTGACAGAACTCCTAAATCGGGGAGAGGCGTTATTTTAGATTTTTTCATTATACCGAGTGAGGCATTTTGTGACCTCAAGGAACACAGGCCAGCAAAAGGCTTTGACTGACCCTTTAGCGCAGGATGAGGCTAAGCAGCCTGCTCCTAGCCCTCCGCCAGGGTGGGGTTCCTCTACTTCACCATTCCAGGAGTGCTGGAGCCAGGACAGGAGGTGGAGCTCTCCCACCAGGTGTGTCCTCCATGCAGAGGAGACTTGCAGGTGACTTGCACCCTGCACAACCATTTAGGTCTTCACAGTGTAGCAGAAAATGCCTTCCTTGGCCAGTATACTTGGCTGCCTGCATGACAGTTCTTGTTCTAGTTCTGGTTGCTTGTCTCTGAGAAAAGGCTGGTCACTGTGATGCGTAGCTGGTCACTACCATGCACATTAAGAAACCAATCCCAACTGCCAAGCCATTCCACCTCTGTGCTTCCTGCTTGCTTATCCCATTGAAGCCCAAGACCACCTTAGAGATCAGGGCCTGCTATTTTGGGAATGACACCAATCAGTGTAGGTCAATGTAAATAAATATGCCTCCAAATCCTGGGGGTCATTCAGGCATTTCTGCTGTCTGCAGCAACAGAAGAAAAGCACACCCTCAGCTCTCAGGCTTTATGGATGGGCTGGGTCCCAGCTAAACAGAACCCCTAGTCTTTGGATAGTCTTTGGATTTAGGTGTTTTTTTTGGTGGCACCAGGGATTGAACTCAGGCTGTTGCACTTGCCAGGCAAGCACTTATTCTACTGAGCTATCTACCCAGCTCCTCCAAGTCTTTGGAGCAGACTAAATGTTGACGCTGCAATAAAAATCTTCATGTCTCATTTGATGACATATACTACAGCAATTTCTGAATAATGACTCCTCCATAAATTTTAAATATTAATGAATTAATATATATCATTATGTCCCATTAGTTACAAATTAGGTTAGTGGAGTTTATTTATTTATTGCTTTTTTTTTAGGAGTCTACAGGGTGTTCAGGGTCTCCACTAGATCAGACTCTTAGTGATCCACCCGTTTACAGCCTTCCAAGAGCAGGGATTACAGGAACTCACCAGCAACTGCCTCGCCCCTGGGGAGAGGCCAGCATGGCAGGCCCAGGGATGGAACCCTCCCTCCTCCCCCAGCCTGCTTGCATGCACTTTAATCCGCTGAGCTATTTGGCTGGCCTATTTATTTACTTATGTATCTGTTCAGAAGAAAACAAACCAACAGGTTTCCTAACTTCCTCTGTACAATTTCTGTAACTTCGGAGAACTGGATTTATGACAAAAAACATAAGCTTTTAGCTACTGTATCATAAAAAGGAGAAATTAGAGTGTTCTTCCTTTCAGATTTGATATTTAAAGAACCATAAGAAAAGGCTGATGAATGTCAGCAGAATTTTGTTCCTCCAAAGGGGCCGGGGAGATGGCTCAGTAGAATAAGCACTTGCCTGGCAAGAGTTTTGTTCCTCTCTCTTTCCTGGTGTGTGTGTGTGTGTGTGTGTGTGTGTGTGTGTGTGTGTGTGTGTGTGTGTGTGTTTTCTGACTGTAAAGCAGGACTGCGGTTTCCAAGCAGAAAAGTTTTAAATCGAAATTAAGTAAGCAGAAGGAGACACAGTTTTAGTGGATTGTGTGAATGACAAAAGGTTTCCGACAGTTCCCTGTGGACTGCCTGTCGCAGCTCCCTGCCCCAAATTCCTGCAAGCACCACCGCCCACGCGGATGTGGCTCTTGGAAGCATCACACACTACAAACAGCTCCGAGATCAACCCGCCCAGACCTCAGGTAGGATTTTAACCTTCCTTAGTGACAGTGAGACTGAATCACTTCACGCGATTTCTCCCACCCGCTGCAGGGCGCAATTAGGAACCACCCGAAGGCCTGAGAAGGAGGGCGAGAAGCGGCCCCTTTCCTCCTCCCAGTGGTGCCTCTGCAGCAGGGTGATGAATTTTGGTCCCTGGGCTGCAGATAAGACTCCAGCCCTCCCTCCGCGGACACCGCCTGGAGAGCTGGCAGCCGGGAGCACCCAGGCATGGCCCATCCCTCGCTGCGCCCCAACCGGCCGGTCCCTGGAGTCCAGGCTCAGTGGGTCTCAGAAGCGCTCACCTGGTCGGGCTGGCGCAGCAGGGCCGGCTGCTCGCTTTGCGCTCGGGCTGAACCTGGCTCTCCGGAGCTGATCATCAACCGAATACCGCAGCCCACAACCTATGGACCGAGATAGACTAACACTGAAAGCGAAACCACATTTTTTTCCGGGAAATCAGCCCTTCAGCTCTTGAGGCTTTTCCCAATAAGCCGAAAAAGGGAGCAAGTGAGGGAAGACCCTGTAACTGAGAGCTGGTGTGGTGTATGCCAAGAGTGTGAGGCCAGGGAAATTCATTTTTTAAAATTTCTCTTCAAATGACACAATAGTGTAAGCTTTGAGCCTACTATCGGAATGCCACCCAGTGTTTCCGAGTTTGTCTGCATTGTGTCATGTTTAAATCAGGTTAAATGCCTCTCCTCATTTAATATTTCTTTATGGTGAGTACTTAGAAAATCTAGCTTTTTGAAATGTGCAGTACATTATTGTCTCCTGTATAGTCAGCATACTGTGTATCACAAAATTGGTAGTGATGTAGGGCCTAGATTGAAAAGGCTTGGGGTGAGCCAAATAGCTCAGTGGACTAAAGTACCTGCAAACAGGCACAGGGGCCTGGTTCAGGCCTGCCTCTCTGCTGGCCCCGCCCCCGGGGCGCACTGGCACAGGGATTGAGAATTGAGACAGAGCATGCTGGCATGCACCTGTAATCCCAGCTTTTGGGAGGCTGTGAACAGGAGAATCACTACAAGTCCCATCTAGTAGTGAGACCCTGAACACTCTGTACACCCTTCCCTTGTATTTAGTACAGGGTCTAGATATATTACTGAATTTCATTGCCTTAATAACTTTATTAAGAATAACTAGTAACATATAAATAACATTGTAATAATTGTAACAAAACAGTGTTAAATGTTCATGGGAGTTTTATTAGCAACAGAGGAGATTTTGCAATAGTTGACATGCAATAAATCCTAAGTAAATATTAACCTACAATAATAGTTATTTATAGTGTTAATTAATAAGCAAGTTATATCTGTTTCTTCGGGCAAATTGCAGCAAATTATCAGAGACTTGGCGACTCAAAACAGCAGAAGCATACTACTTTACAATTCTGGGAATCAGCAATCTGTGAGGCTAGAGTCCTTGTATGAAATTCTCAACCTGAAAGCTACTGAGTGAGTTCATGTTCTCTAAAACTGAAGAATGAATTTTAGGAACAACGGAGGTTAAGAGCAGAATATATTTATTGGGGGAAAGAAAGCTCCTGTCCGAGGGACAAGAGGGGAGCCCGAGCGTGTTGTCCCCAGGAAGTTGTCTCTTCCAGAGACTTTTATAGAGGAAAACCATGCAGTAAGGTGGGGCTAAGGTGGTGGAGAAGACATGGGAACTCACTTAGGTGGGCATGAGGTGGGACAAAACTACGGTGAACCAGTGAGATTACAAACACCATTGCTCAGGTAAAATTGATTAAATCTAGTACCAAATGGGGAAGCGAGTCAGGTAGCAAGGAGGCATGAATATGGAACAGGGTCTCTTCCTGTTGGGGATTGGGCTAGTGACTCATTTGGGTTCTTTCAAGATGATTGATACCTATTCAGAATATCAATACCTGGTGCCCATCCCTGGGGACATATGTGGGCTGCATTTGTGGTTTTTTTTTTTTTTTTTTTTTTTTTGTTCCAAGGTCTGGCCCACACCAGAAGTACCTGTCTCTTCCAATGTTGCAAAGCCATTTTGTCTTCCTTATTGTCCCTTTGAGGGTCAACCCCTACTTAGCTGCCTGCAACATGAATGTGGTTATGGAGGAGGTCAGACAGCAGGAAGAGGAACAGAAGAAGGACGAGCTGGCCAGACTGCGGAAGGAACTGGTGCACGAGGCAAATGCAATATGCAAATACCAGTCTGTGGAGATAAAGTCCAGTGACCAGTCTCTGACTGTGCCTGTCTCTCCCAGGTTCTCCACTTGATTCCACTGCTGAGCTAAGCTGCGTAACGCTTGTTACTTTACACCAGGCACACAGGGAACTCATTTCTGCAGACTTACCGACCCATGCATTCTGACAGCTGTGGGGCCAGTTCTGTGGAGAAGTGTCTCCATACATTTTAAGGCTAAAGTGAGACTCACTAAACATCTATGCCTTGATGAGACCACATAGTAGTTTCCTTTAAACATCAGTTGACCCTTAGTTAGAATTTCAAGTCTCTGTGTCAGCACAGTGCAATTTGTTTTTTCCTTTATCCCTTGCATATATATATATGCAGTTGGCCACTGAGTAAATAATCAGTAAATAAAGATAGATAAATCTTGAAAAAGGAAAAAAAAAAGAGGTCCACAAGCCATCATACCTGACTGCCAAGGCAGCCACTAAAAGTGAGACTACATTCTGACAGAGAGGTACCAGAGCTCAACCTCGGCACCCCAGATGGTCCAGTTGGACTAAAGGGCCCTGGGCCTGCCTCCTCCCTCTGGCTAGACTGTTACCTTTACCTGTCATATCCACAGAGGAGCCCTGAGTAATCACTACTGAAAGAAATCCAGCCTATTTCTGGACATTGGCGCAGGTCTCTTTGTCTTTCTCCAACCCTGAGAAAGGTTGTCTACTATGTGTTTTGTGATAAGTGTATAAGTTAGCCTGGTTGATTTCTGATGTTACTCAGGTATTTCATGCTGATAGTAAATACAGGTGTAAAAAAGAAAATATGCCAAACTGTACTTAGATTACCTAAAAGCAGTGACAGTATAAATAAGGTATTAATCTGATTTTCATAGAGCTCAAAATTTAGACATAACTATAACTAAATCTAGATGGATTTACAGCAAACTGTTAGACTCCATATTTAAAGAGATCCAAAAGCCAGTTGGGTTACAATTACTAGTCCTTTAAAGAATTTATAAATTTACCTGTTATCTTGAATGCTCATGCTTTGATTATACATGTTCTAATTTCTCAGAAAATTTGATCCTAAAGATAAGAAACCCTGGTAATCATGCAGGTAAAGTCTATAACAAATATGCTAGATTAAGATTTCTTTTACTGAGATCGACCAGACTTTGTCTATGGAGACACATATTAAGGCCTTAAGTAACTGTCCACCTCATACAGCTCAGGTGAGCTGAGCTTTTTGAGGGTTTCCTGCTCTATAACAAGAGAAGCTGTTCTCATGTTCCTTAGGCAGGGCTCCCTGCAGGAGGCCTTAAAGCAAAAAGTTTTACCTTGCTCAGGAGGCCCCAAATATCTGACACAAGCCCATACGTTAGAAGGGTTTGCAGGGATGAATTTGTCTCAGTTGATAAAAATTGCTCAGAAAGTGTATCATAGTAGAAAAGAAACAAAATAAAATTATAGACAGAAAATGACAATAGTGATACTAGCAGCCTACAGGAATGACGGTCAGTCAGAAAACATGGAAAATGTTTTGCTTCCCTGCATCTAGACAGAGAGAAAGGACCTTTCAAACAAAAAGTGTCCAAAGCTGCTAGAGAGAAAAAAAAGAAAAGTGTTCATGATGGAGTCAGAGGAAGATCCAGATTGAGGTGGTCATGGGTCTTCCCCTCTCAGCCTGAGGGAACCCATGGTAACTGCCAATGTAAGGAGAAAGCCTGTTAAACTTTTAATAGATGTTCATGCAGATTTGTCAGTAGTTACCCAGCCAATGGCTGACTTGCAAACTGGAGAACATTCAGTGTTTTCCCTAGGTCTGGAACAAGATTAAAAAAAAAAAAGGTTATTGCATTCCAGATCTGCTAAGTTATTACTGCATCCTGTTGATGTTGTTATTTGGCCTATGTATGTTTAATTGTTTCTTTGGCTTTGAATCCTCCAGATTTAAAGCTATTCTACCTACCCAAGATAAAAATGCCTGGTGTCTATTGAGGGCCTTTAGGTAGATCCTCTGGAGAATATCTCTGTCTGCTGGTCAACAACTATGACCCCTTTCAGCCTGAAGGAGCTAGAGTGATCATTGCCCCTGATTCCCTCATGGCAGTGTAGGTTACTTCTTCAGAGGGGGAATGTTGCAGGCAGTCGAGTTAGATAAAAATATTAGAGGCAGTCAGACAGGGCTAGGCCCTCGAGGAGACAACACAGAAGACAAGAAATGTTATACCTGTGAGAGAGATGGATGCTCTCTGCTGTGGGCCAGACCTCAAGACAAAAGAGGAAACTCCCTGGCTAATACTACAGCTCGAGAGGAGGCATGAAAACCGGTGGGGCCACGGGAGATGTTGCCTGTCCTCCTGCCCCGAGTTCTAGAAAAACCAACATACTCAGGCTCTATTGCTAACTAGTGTTCCTTGCTGTTTGAGTAGATTAGCAGTGGTGATCCCATGTCAAAATAATTTGATGTTACCTCATCACAAAGGGCCATGAGTGCGTAAGACTCGAGAAATTTAAACATATGCTGATATTTAGTGTTGTCAAAAAATTGGCTCTAGAGATTCATCAAAAGGAAAATTAGAGACTATTCTCAATGTTTCCTTGTATAAATGACCTGATAGTTGCCTTAACTGGACCTGTTCTCCTGTTTCTCTTGGCCCTGCCTATCAGGGCCAAGAGACCTGATAGTTGCCTTAACTGGACCTATCTCCTGTTTAACTAAGTATGTTGAACAAAAATCCTGACAGTCAAGTTAATGGTACTAGGGCTGGCCAAATAGCTCAGTGGATTAAAGCACCTACAAGCAGGCACAGGGCCTGGGGGTTCAATCCCCGGGGCCTGCCCTGCTGGCCTCACCCACAGGGCATGCTGAGATGGCAGTTGAGACTGGGCATGGTGGTGCATGCCTGTAATCCTAGCACTTGGGAGGCTATAAACAGGCAGATCACTATGAGTCCAATCTAGTAGTAAAACCCCGAACACCCTGTAGATAATTTCCTAAAATTAAAAAAAAAAAGTTAATGATACTTAGAGCACAATATAGGTCCTTAAAAGTAACTGAGGAAACAATGATTTGATTCCCAGACAAAATCAATGGGGCATGTAATGAGTCAACTGACTTTTGTTCCATAACTATAGAAAACTATTAGGTTCTCTCATGCTTCCTATTATCTACTGTATGAAATGAGTTTTCACCCTCTGTTCAAGGCTGTTCAGTAATGAGTAACTGTCTCCCTCCCTTTCCTAATCCAGAGATGACTTCAAAAGGGAGTAAATGGGCTTTCCTCTTTTTTACCTTGGTCTCTACAAAGCTGCATGTACTCAAGTGCAAGATAACCGGAAACTAAACAATGCCCCCAGAAAATGTAGGTTGAGTAATGGTGACACTGACCCTGAAAGCATGATCCCATGTCAGATGATGCATTTGTTTACCAAACCAGATGTGGTTGCATGATTTAAAAGCGCCCTTTCCTGGGCTAGCCACTGTTCCATCTTCTGTGTGACAGCTGACAGTCCTGAGCTCAGCAATAAAAGGCTCTTTTAAGATCTTGTCTGACTTCTGATCTGGTTGCTTCCTATTCTGTGCAACCCATAATACTCATGTGAGAAGTTCAGGTTTCTAGCCCTGAAGAACAGGAAAGGTGCAGATATTAACACTAGCCTACTTTTCTTCTGTAACTAGCTAACTCTTATTTGGAGCAGAATTTCTATAACTAAGAATTTGTTCCATGAGTAAACTGTTATAAGGGAGACACCACAGAGCTTTGTGTAATATTCTATGACTTTCCAACATGGATTATTATACTTAAATAAGACAAATGAACAGAAAGTAAATAAGACAGTGTTCAAAAGGTGTGTTCTAATTCCAGTCTTAAAGAAAACTAACCCATAGACTTAACTAGTGGGGAAAATAAAAATCAAAGTAGTAGGTTTGTTTTCAAAATTCTTTAGAGTTAAAAATGTTTACTTATATCTATATTCTTATGTAATCTATAATTTCAAAAAATTCCGCATGCTTTCACATATGACTACAAAGGAATGCTATTACTTAAGTTTAGCACTAAAGCGAGCATAAAATTACATGAGCCCTATCAAGTTATTGCCACATTTTCCAGTATTTCTCGTACTACCTACTTACCATCTCTAAAGAATTCTAAACATAGAATACACAATTACTAAGTTTAATATGAATGATCTCTTATTACAAAATGTCCCATTTAAACTATAACTTTAATAAGAGGAAAGAAAAATGAAAAGGCTCTCTCCCCCTCTATCCTATGGTGTAAGTTTCATGCAGATATTTCCTTTGATCTTCTGAAAGATCTCCAATTCATTATAATCTTATTTGCTTTCAGCTTGAACTTTCTTTGCGCAGGTGGTCTGCTGACCCCTCGAGTCCGGCCACTGCCCAGACAGGAGCATACACTGCCTCCACTTTACCGCCAGTGCGCTATCTGACGGCATCCGGCACATGCCCGCAGTGGGGAGGGTGGCCCGCTGAGACCGAGATCTTGGCCAAGGTCCACGTGAACCATCCTGTGGGGTCACCGGCCTCTACTTAACTTAAAGGACAAGTTGATAGGAGGCCCTGCTGTGATTTAAATGTCATCTGTCCCAAAATAAAAAAAATTCTTATTGCTTTGTGCCTGCAGTGAAAAGGAGGAAGAGAAGCTTGGATTTTCCCTGCTGTATCAGAAGATGCGCCATCGTCGCCCGCGGCGGCGGCCTCCGGACTGCGCTGCCTCCTGGAGTCGCCTGAGCTCCTCTTGCTGTCTTTGCAGTTCAGCTGCAGCGGCTGCCCTTTGCCTTTCAGCCTCTTCCTAAGAAGTGGTGAAGAGAAAGTGTAAAGCTTAGCAAAAATAAAGTGCAGCTTCCTTCTGGTTGCCTAAGTCAGTGACTTGTCCTCACTTGTTTTAATCTACTTTAGCAATGTCCCTGTCGATCATTTTTCTAGCTCCACAAAGATCATGCTTGCTATTCTAGGATTGTATCCCAGTATTCCCTCTTCCTTTAAACTACACAATTTGTTTGAATAATCTTAGTCATAGTTGACTTCAATTCTCATTTATGCACAGGAGGAGGATAGGTATTTGTTTTTAATCAGAAGAAACTAATTTTTAAAAACAGCCCCTAGGTGGTATCCAAGGTGAGGAGAGGAATCTGAACCTCTTATGAGCCTGTGTTCCAGGTCACCAGATTTTTAGAAACAGAACTAGAGATTAAAAACACACACACACACACACACATTGCCCATACATACTGGTGTTTAGAAAAGAGCATCAATCTCAAGAATGTCTTGGAGCAGCTGCTGAGCAGCCAGTGCCTGCAGAGAGGCTGGGAAGCAGGGCGAAGGGTTAGGGCAGCCATGGGCTCAGGAGGCTACTCACAGAGGAATTGCACACCAGGTTTGCAAGGGCAGCAGTGCTCTGGAGCCGGCTCACTGGCAAGGCAGTCCTGACAGCTTAAGGGCTGTGTGATATCAGGATTTAGTCCTCACTTTGGGACCTCACTTGCCTTATCTGAAGCCTGTGGGCACACTGGTTCTGCTCCCCTGTGAATGGAGTAGATGAGGGGGGCTTGCAGGGGTCTTTCTACGGTGCTGGACACATAGGGGCTGCTGCTGCTCAAGCTACGTCCCTGCTGCTCTGGACTGGATGGAACAAAGTGCAAGTCAGAGACGGCCAAGGGAAGGGCAGGGGCAAAGTGAGGGCCCCGGGAACTGATGTAAGAAAGCATCTGCAATCAAGGCAAAGCATTTTACAGAGCAGTTAACAAGATTAAAGCCTACTGTGGGACAGAAAGGCGTTCGTTTTTACTTAACAATTTATAGTACTTGTTCTGTAC
>NW_004524685.1:60420-62798 GCF_000260255.1 Octodon degus | reverse complement strand
TGAGTTTGGGGGATAATTATTTTTGTCAGAATCAGATAGCTACAAGTGCTAAAATCTTGATTTGGACTGAAGTTTGTCTAACTCAGAGCCTTAGGCTAGTTTCTTCTCTGTAAAGACAGGCTTGTAGCAGTGAATTTATATGCACTCAGGAATGACTTAGCTCAGTGGAAAGATAATTCTTCCAATACTCTTTCTACCTTGTAAGTATATTTTCTCAATTCAGCCTTCCCAAACCTCCCTATTAAAAACAGAAAGGAGAAAAGGGGGTATACTCTGGTCAAGAAGAAGTACAAATTTAGGAAAAAGAAGTCAAAGCCAAACCCAAGACTCCTCGTGTAAAGAATGTTCACAGATGAAGATACTAGTTTAAAAATAATCTTTCTTTCTTACCTTCTGTATGTCTCCTAGACCTTCGGTGTCGAGAAGAACGAGGGTGTGGTCTGGCTTCTCGGGATGAGGCACACACCACATCCAGATCCCCTTGGTGTGGGCCTGCACTGTGGAGCCAACAGAAAAGCCTGCATGGAGGAAGAAGAGGTTCTCATAGACAAGGGAATTGGGTATGCTCTGGATAATTGTTATCGTAATTAAGGAAAGCAAGAGGAAGAGCTTCTAGCAAATACAAGTATTGATTAACTTTCAGTAGAACACTGAAGAAATAATACCAAATACCACATTAGGATTTGATGGCATTTTAATCATAGTATCAATGCACTAAAATTTTAATATTTTTTGTATATGGAAATTATTTAATTGATGTCTTAATCCTTATGAAAGGAACATATGTTTTCCTAAGAAGATCTTAAGACAAATTAAATAAAGCAAAATTGAAGTGATATATCAGGGACAGTGAACTGTCTGTCATATCCCAGGAGGTAAAACATCACAGCCCCAATAGTGGCTTTGAATGTTCATCTCCAGCTGTTTCTCTCTTCACATGCCTATGCTGTGTGTTGGCATCATGGATGGGTAGAGGGCTCAGCAGAGCCCTGCTGGCAGCACTCACCCTTTTTCTTGCCAGCCAGCTTGTTCATCAGGTAGGATTTCCCCGTGCGGTACAGGCCCACGATGGCCACCACCACGACAGGCTGGGTGATGGCAGCCAGGATCCTCAGAGCTTCTTCTTTAACCACCAGCTTCTCTTCGGTGTTCTCAATGAGGCAGAGTGGCTCTGGCATGAGGATCTCGAGGGCCATGGCTGAGAAGCTACTATGTCTGCAAAGGAAGACAGAGGATTAAATGGGATGGCTTCTCTAGTGTGTAAGCAGAGAAAGTCATTTCACTTACTAAACCTGGAAATGCATTGTTCCCTAGCATGGCCTAAGTTTCTCAAGAAACTTAAAATAAAAAAATAAGGCTGGCGAGATAGCTCAGTGGACTAAGCACTTGCTTAGGCAAATGCAGGGACTGGGGTTAGATCCCCAGTACCTCATGCAGTGCTGGCCCTGTCCCCGGGTGAACTGAGCCAGTGACAGAGTCTGGGCAAGAGGGTGCATGCCTGTAATCCCAGCACTGGGGAGGCTGAGACAGGAGGATCACTATGAGTCTGAACTGTGTAGCAAGACCTTGTACCAAATAAATAAATAAAAGATTTTTAACAATTTAAAAAAATAAAAAAAGAAGAAGCAAAGAAGTCAATAATAAAATTTGTCCCAGCTGTTCATAGATTTATATATAAGAATTTGGTAGACATTGAGAGATCTAATTTCTAAGTATCAGCTATGGAAGATTTCAATCTAAATTATCCTACTCATTTGTCTGACCTATGCTCCTGAGTTGATTTCAGGTTATCATTATTTGTTATATTACATTTGTTGCTTTTATTTCATTAGGCAAATATCAAGCCAAACTGCTTTTCATCAAATACTGTCACGCCATTATGTAACACAGTCTAACACTTCACAGTATTAAAGGTGCCGTGTTTGACTTAGTAATGATTAAACTGTGTGCAATCAGGTAAGCAGCAAGCTTATTAAATGCAGACTACGTTTACTTCATGGGGAATTAGACACAAGCACAGGTATAGGATATCCTACAATTTTAAATGACTTTAAACTGTTTTTCATCATTTACCATCTTAAAACTAATTAGAATTCATAATTGCCATTTAGCATACCTTTGCCTTTGTTAAAAACTAAAGAAAATTGTTAAGATTACTTCCTGGAAGTTTCAAGAACTATGATGGTATGATTTCAGGAAAAAAGAACTATGAATGAGATGTACTGAAATAGCTTGCTGATATGAACCAAAGAAATAAGTAAAAACAAAAGTTGAAACTCAGAGTAAACATTGAAGAGGTTTCAGGAAAGCAACAATATATTTTCAGTGTAGTCTTCTTGTACTTTAAGAGTTGATCTTTTTTTACACCAAGGACATTT
>NW_004524685.1:58780-60320 GCF_000260255.1 Octodon degus | reverse complement strand
AGAAATAGACTGACTTCACTTGGGCTTTCTTTCCTGGCACTTGTTCACTGGGCAATGTCCTGTGGGTTGGATTTGTTTTATTTTATGTATTTGGTACAGGGTCTTACTGTGCAGCTCTGAATCATAGTGAACCTTCTGTTTTCAGTCTCCCCAACACGGGGATTACAGGCATGCGCCACCATGCCCAGTCTCAGTGGCCAGCTCACTGTGCCCCCTGGGGTGGGGCTGGTGGGGTTGGTGGGGCTGGTGCAGCATGAGGTGCAGGGGATTGAACCCAGCTCCCTGAGCTTGCCTAAGTGGATGCTTAGTCCATTGTGCTATCTCATTGACTCTGGGGATTGGATATTGTCTCTGTTCTATTGCCTCTTCTGTTATGAGTCACTTATGTCAACAGCTGGATTTCTCAATGCTGTCCAACAAGTCTCTAAATCTTGTCACTCCTTAGAACTCTCTTCCTTTACATTTTTTTATCATGGCTCCTATGTGACGTACTTGTTGGGTATCCACTTATCTTACTAAGGACTTTTATCTCCAAACTTAAAAGTAAAATGAAACACACAAAACTAATCTGGAATAACAAAGCCAAAAAAAGAAATGCTTTCTTCCAGAAATCCATTATTAACACTGCTAAACTTTTTCTTACATTTCTTCACATTTTTCTTCTTTGTACTTTTTTGGCACTACAATTTTCTCTTCTTTCCAAGGTAGCAGATCTACTGCTGTAAACGAGCATTTATTTGCTTTCATTTTCAGATAATATGCTTAAAAAGTTCAATGAAATGCTAGTATGATACAACTAGCAGGTCCATCAATGGAAATCAAATGTAACTTTCTACAAAGCCTAAATGTACATTTGTTTTCTATGTGGTTGGGTCTAGTCTTGCATTGTTTTTATTTAAAAATTTATGGTAATCAGAGTTAGAAAGAATTTATCCTAGAATACACATCACAGGCTGAGTTATAAATGGCAGAGTAACAGTTATTTAAGTGGTTGGATCACAGTGAATATGCAGAGATATTTAACTCCTTAAATGCATTAAAGGTACCATCCAAATATCATTTGAGATACCATACAAAATACTGTTATTAATAGAGATACTCAGAATTAATATTGCTAGTAGTAAGGAAGTTGGAAAACTCAAACAGATTAGTCCCCTCCCCATAAATGACTTCACTCCAAAGCATAGGAGTTCAGCAGACCCAATATCTGCTTATAGATTTAACTTAATACAGCTTTTGATTTTTTGGCTAATTGTTGAAGGCCATACTTCAAAGTTTTCACATCTTTCTAATGTAACTGATTCCCACCCATGCTATAATCAAGCCAGGCAATCAGAATTCTGCATATATAAGCCATCAAAATTGTATTTGAAGTGGCTCAGAATGAAAAAAAAAAATTGGTGTCAGTTTTAAATTCATTGTGAAATTACCTTTTTCCGAGTCAGGTTTCCACTAGATATTTTTTAACTCCACATCTAGCATTATGCCATTTGCAAATGGATTTGCTTCCATCAGCTCGTACTGTCCACTCCCAAGTCTT
>NW_004524685.1:28717-29295 GCF_000260255.1 Octodon degus | reverse complement strand
TGTTTTTTCATCATATTCTGTAGGGACTTAAAATTTAACATATCAATACTGGATGAAAAATACTTGTTCCATGTTATGCCTAAGATATTTGATATTCAGACAGATAGTGAGGTTAAGCTTAACAGCCTAGGTTGCATGGTAATAACAATAAGCTTGTCTTCTGGATGATTAACAACTTAAGTTTACAGACCAAAATTAGAGAAAAGGAGGGCTGCAAGGAAAGCCGACATTTTGGCCCTAGCCTTCCAAGGTCAATTAAGACTCAGGACATATGAGAACTTGTACTGTAACATGTAACTCAGTAGTGTCCCAAATTTTCTTATCAAAGAGATTATGGGGCCAAAGAGGAAAGTGATCGATGATGTAGAGTATGCCTAAGGAGAGTCACATAGAGAGAAAACATTCGCTCAGGCTTTCCCAGAGAGCACATTGGCCAAGCAATGGCCAATGACACATCCACATGGCTGACACTGACAAAGGCTCTACAATCTGAGGTACAGGATCTCAGGATAAATCCTGAGGGGATTTCACTGACCTTATCGACCCAAAAGCTACAACTCTTGTTGCATAGGTCCTGC
>NW_004524685.1:25344-28524 GCF_000260255.1 Octodon degus | reverse complement strand
TACTTTGAGGTTTTGTTTTAACAGCAGACATTAACAGCTATGCAGAGTTCTTTAAAAGGCACAGCTGTAAGAAGTGATAGACTATTTCAATGACTTGCTGAACCTTGCAATTCTCTTTCCATCCCTTCCCCAATCTTACCTTAAGTTGTAAAATCAGAAGCAGAGGTCTCTTAGAGCATCAAAGAAAGCCCTTTGGAGGAGGAGGACTTGGTCACAGCTCTAACAGTTGTCCCTGGATTTGCCTGTGAGCATTTGCTGTGTGCTTGGAATTTCCTTTCTCCTCCTAAGTCCCACCTCCCGGCAGTTAAACCTGAATATGAAATACAAAGATAAGGAAAGTCTGATGGGGATTCCTGAGCTTTTCTAAAGGAAAGTGAAACCATAACTGACTAAGCAGTTAAAAGGGGGATTTCCTAAGCATTGCTTCATAGAAGATTGGGACTATTTGGCCTGATTTTCCCCAAATTCTATTTTGTTATACCAAGAGTACTTGGACATATTTTACAATTTTTGTCAAGTGTACATTATTTTATCTGGCTTGAAATTACAGTATTTATCTCTACTTTGGAAACATACTGTTGGAGGAAAAACTTGATATAGTTTTTGAGGACTGGTTTCTGAAATGTTAGGTACACTGATGTTTGATAGAATTTATCGCCTTTACAGTAGACTTCGTAGCTTAGAACTTTAACTTACAAAAAGAAACAAAGTTACTGATACTTAATGCAGGACTAATGCTGGCAATATTATTTTTTAAACATTTTTATGCTCCCTGTGCAATGCTCACAACTTTACATAGCTTGTCCTATTTTAATTCTCCCAGTATTTTAGACAGATAAATTGGGTAGGAGTATTATGGTCAATCAGACCAGACTATGCCCTCAAGGGAGTCAGTCCCGAGGATAACACATTGCAACTGTGGCTGGAGGCGCATCTGTTAAGGGCTGGGCCTCAAGATACAGGCAGAATGACCAGGCTACATACCTCCCCAAGGATAAGATGAATGGTATGACCTGGTCCAATAAGTCTAGTTAGCTATCGGTCACTCCAGTGGGTGACCAAGACCTCTTAGCCTTTGCTAAAAAAGTTCTTTGTTCTTCCATGTGTACTTGCTGTGTGACTTGCTTCCTCACTGGCTCAATATTAGCTAAGCAGCTATACATGTAATGTTATTGGCTGATCATAGTTTTGACCAACTTTGTACCTGCCTTGTGATTTTATATCATCTTCATGAATTTTCTCTGTGATACTTTGAGTCATGGGCTCATTGCAGTCCACTTTTGGTCCCTTTCCTTCTTCCTAGGAGCTAGCTCTCAATAAAAATTTCCTACTCTTAACCCCTTTTGCTCCTTAGAATTCATTCTTCAATTTTGAGGAACACAAACTTGGTATAGCTGACAGATAGCAGCTTGAGAACTACATTTATCTCCTCTATATCACCAGCAAATATTTCCCCCCAATTTTGCAAGGATATGGTCTAGAGAAATAGAATGATTTGTCTCAAATCAGAGGGATACTGATAAATTGTTCTTAAGATTCAAGCTCAAGGACTGGGGATATAGCTCAGTGATTCAGCACTTGGTTGGCAAGTGCAAGGTCCTGAGTTCAATTCCCAGCACCAGAACAGACAAATCAAATCAAAAACAATGGAGATTCAGACTCAAGCACTTCATTATGTATGTGCTGAGAAAATCGTTATTATAATCAGTATCATAGCTCCTTTTTGACAAATAGATCTGGACAAATTAAATGCAAAATTTTGGGCTGAGGACAATTGCACATGATAACTGGCTTTTCAGCAGTGGTACACGGGGCTCTAGAGCTGTCTGCTGTTACGGTTTGGATCTTACATGTGCCTGAAAGTGTTGGCCCCTGCTGACTCAGAACTAGGAGGCAGTAGAGCCTTTAGGAATGGGGCTCATTTCAATGCATATTACTTCCTTGAGGGGAGTATTGAGCCCTAGCCCCTCTTCTCTGCTTCCTGGTCACCGTGAGGTCAGTAGTGTCTTCCACCGTAGGATTCTGCCGTGGTGTACTATGCTGTCTTCGGCTGAATGGAGCATGATCAAGAAGCCATAGACTAGACCTCTGAAACTAGGAGCCAAAATTAACTTTTTTTTTTTTTGCTGTTTTTATTAGGTGTCCTATTATAGTGAGGACTATAAGTTCACTAACACACCAGGAAAAGAAGGTAATGGAAAGTGAAACATAGCAAAGTGTGGTTATAGTTCTACCACTCTGGGAGACTGAGGCAGGAGAACACAGGATTGATTCAGGAAATAATTTATGAGACATGATATCAAAGATTAAAACAATTTAAAAGGACCAGTGATATAGTACAGTGAAAAAGCCGTGAGCTCAATTCCCTCAACATCTGTCTGTCATCAGTTTTGTTTTGTTTTGTTTTGTTTTGTTTTTGAGACTGGAGACCTGGGGTATGAATTTTGTTTCGAACTCAGTGCCCTGATTGTTATACAAACTTTTCCCAAATATTGGAGATCTGTCTCCATTTGTTGTCTGTATAGTAAAATACATTTTAATATTGCCTAAAATGTAGATGGTCATTGTACAAGTAGCTCTTTTTGGTAAATTTCTTTTTACTAATTATATGAACAATTGAGTTGGAATATTTGAGATATTCAGTATCTCAGTAAGTGTGCATTTGAGTGAGATAGATTTAAAAAGAAGTACTTTCACTGGCTTATTATAAGACAAGCATGATAAATACTAAAAAAATAGGATCAAATAGAAAAATGAGCAACTTCAATTCCATCATCCAACGATTAAGATTATAAGAATCACGATTTTATCAACTTTTTTGACTTTTAAGATTGATATTGACTAGCTTAAATAAATGGAAATAGAAAATCAATTTAGATTTCTTATATCTAAAGTGAACAAAAAAATCTTACATCATTTTGAAATAAACTTCGATGAATAAAAAATTTGTGTAAGTGTAAAAAACTCACGTTTTTCAATTAAATAGAGCCAGGCTGCTTGTAATGACATGCCAGTTGCTGCTATGCTGTCTCTCAGGTAGATGGTTGTTCAAAAAGAAGGGGGTGGTGAATGAAATCAAGAGACAGGAAAAGGAATATTGTGGGACTGTCCTGCTTCAAAGTTGTATATCGTTAGACTTTTTGACTTACGTGTAAATATAAGAAGTATATACTTCTTTAT
>NW_004524685.1:22617-25152 GCF_000260255.1 Octodon degus | reverse complement strand
CGCAAGGAAGCCAACATTTTGGCCCTAGCCTTCCAAGGTCAATTAAGACTCAGGACATATGAGAACTTGTACTGTAATGTCATGTAACTCGGTAGTGTTTCAAATTTTCTGATCAAGGAGATTATGGGGCCAAAGAGGAAAGTGATCGATGATGTAGAGTGTGCCTAAGGAGAGTCACATGGAGAGAAAACATTCTCTCAGGTTTTCACAGAGAGCACATTGGCCAAGCAATGGCTGTGACTCATCCACATGGCTGACACTGACAAAGATTCTACAATCTGTGGTACAAGATCTCAGGATAAATCCTTAGAGGATTTCTCTGACCTTATCAGACCCAAGAGCTACAACTCTTGTTGCATAGGTCCTGCTTTACCTTGGTCTTAACTATCCAGCAGAGGAGTATAAAAATGAAATGTAAGAAGTAAAGCCATGCTATTATGTTGAGCTCTAGGGGACTCAGGTCAACAATTTCTGACATTGCCAGTTAAGCGGAATACCCAATACTATTATGGACTACTGGACTCTTTTAGAATATTTTGCTGAGTTAACACACCTATAATATTCAAATAATAGAACTTAACAAAAAAAGGGTATACGGATGAATATCCATTTTGTATCTGTATATTCAAAGTGATTAGGATAGATATATAGTTGCAATTTCTTAATGAATAGAGGGATTTGTTCTAATGGTGTTTGTAAATAGGATACCATGTCTGCATCTTGTACAGCAATTAACCACTAGGAAGAATGTATGCAATGTGTTAATCATTGAAACTGTCCTACCAATTTGATTTGAAACTGTCTCGTTGATATTTGTTTCTCAATAAAATTATGGGAAAAAAAGAGAATAGTTTCATCAGAAAAAAAATTTAAGTAGAGTCTGTTTTTTTCTTTTCTTTTCTTTCTTTTTTTAAAATGTATTTGGTTGCCACAGGGTCTCACTACACAGCTCAGACTCATAGTGATCCTCCTATTTTCAGCCTCCCCAGCACTGGGATTAGAGTCGTATACCCCTATGCTTGGAATCTGTGGCAGGCTCAACCTGCCCTGGGTGCGGTCCTGGTGTGGCATGTGGCGTGTGGTGTGGGGATCGAACTGCAGTCCTTACATCTTGCCTAAGCTTGCCCAAGCAGGCATTTTAGTCTGCTGAGCTATCTCGCCTGCCCAAGAGACCATTTCTTGTTAGTAAAAGTATTTCAAAATAAAATAACAGCAATTCATTCTTTCACATTCAATTTTATCAGAATCACTGCAAGTTTGCCTCAAGATTTCACAATTCAGAGAGTATCATTTAAAGTAAAAAATATTTGGAAAAAAGAAATATAATTCTCCACCTTGAAAATCCAAACCACTGAAAATCCATTCAAGTGAAAGCTGTCAGACAAATGATGAAAAATGTCAAGTAGCTTGACTAGATTTTGGACACAGTCCCTCCCCAAGGGTATGTGCACTGAAAGTGTGGTCTCCAGTGTGCTGATATTGTGGTAGTGGGATCTTTAAGAGGTGAGAGGGGGCCAGAGAGATAGCTCAGTAGAATAAACACTTGTCTAGCAAGCTCAATGGCTGGAGTTGAATTCCCTGCTCCAGGAAAAAAAAAAAAAAAAAAAAAAAAAAAAAAAAAAAAAAGACAAGATCTACTGGGAAATCCTTAGATCAATAGTGATTAAAAGGATTGGATATTTCTTGTGGGGTCCCTGTTTAGTTCTCACAATTCATTTTTTTTTATCCTTATCTCCTTAAAACCTCTCCTTCCCCAAATAGGCAAAACAACAAGCAAAGACATAAAATGTGCTAGACACCCATGTTACTAGATTTCCAATGCTTCACATATTCACTGTTATGATTTATTTCTAAGTGTCTACTTTCTTCAAAGACTCATGATCGCACAGGTAGGGATTTGGGGAAATGATTAGATTGTGAATACATGGTATTCACCATTGGGTTAGTCCACTGATGAGTTTATAGCCAAATGTGATGTTGGGAGGTAAAGCCTGGTTGAAAAGGTGTATCGCTGAGGGTGTGGCCTGGAAAAGCACTTCATCCGTCTTCCGTTCTCCTTGGTCTTTCTCTCTGCTTCCCTCCAACATGTGCTGAGCTGCTTCTCCTCTGCCTTATCCCCCACCATACTGCCCTGACTTGGAGCCAGCCCGCTATATGGACTGGAAACTCTGCAAACTGTGATGCAAGTAGATCTTTCCTCCTTAGAGGGCATTGTGGGTGCGAGGCATCGAGCCCCAGGAAACAGAAAGTAACTACAACACTCTCACTATGACACTGCAAAGTCTTAAACTGTCACCATCCTAGTGAGTATGCAGTTTTAGTAATTGCAAAGTTGGATTTGCCTTTCTTTGACCATTAATGATAACTGTGTAAATTAAGCACTTTTCCATGTTATGGCCTATTTGGCTTTTCTCCTTTGGATATGCTTTTTCAAGACTTTTAAAATATTTCTAGCAGATTGTCTAGGTTATTGTTTCTTTACATGATTTTGTTTTTGCTTCATTTGTAGAATTATTTGCATATTCTGAATTTGAC
>NW_004524685.1:21399-22277 GCF_000260255.1 Octodon degus | reverse complement strand
AAACTGATCAATTATTTGTTTACACTTCAGGCTTTTTTTGACTTATTCTTCATATTATTCCTATTTACTGAAGGATATAAAGACAGTGTCTTGTCTGTTTCTCAATATTTTATTTTTCCATTGAAATTGCTATGAACAATTTACCTGAAATTGATTAGTGAAACAATAGGAGTTTTATTGAATTGAGTTTTATTTTTCATCTATTTTTTTCCACTTCGATTTAAATTGGCCTGGCTCCGTGTAGTGAAAATAGCATCCTTTCTCCGTGGTTGTACTGACTCACTACCCACATATGCACCAGTCTACTCTTTCTCTCTAATACTTTGCAGGAATCTGCTCCTCCATGCTTACAACAGCAGTATCTTATAATCATCACTCTAACCTTTGTTCTTACTCCAAACTGCCATGACAGTCCTTGGTATTTTGGATTGTCCCATTAATTTTCACCCTCGACTGACAAATTTTCCCCAATATCCATTGGGATTTTGCTCTGAATTACACTGAATTTAAAGATAAATATGGAGAGAACAACATTTGAAAAATCATAGATCTTACAATCTGTTACCTAGATATGTCTGTCCATCTGTTAGACCTCTTTAAGTAAATTTTAAGTAAACTTTTTAAAAGCAGCAATGTGCATTAAGGATATACACTTCGTAAACATACAATTTTATTAATTTTTCCAAAGCAAGCATGTATATTTGTCAACATTCAAATAAAAAATCAAGACATGGCAGAACAGCCCATAATATCTCACGTCCCTGAAGAAGTGCCTTCCACCTCTCTTCTGTGAATACACATGGACCCAGTGGAAAAATATGGTATCTATAAAGAATTTGCCAAAGGCCACTCGTGCTTTGTTTATCCTGGATCATCTT
>NW_004524685.1:0-18209 GCF_000260255.1 Octodon degus | reverse complement strand
ATTCTCTTAATGAATAGAGGGATTTGTTCTAATGGTGTTTGTTAATAGGATATCGTGTCTGCGTCTTATACAACAAATAACCACTAGGAAAAGAGTATGCAATGTGTTAATTATTGAAACTGTTCTACTAATTTGATTTGAAGCTGTCTCATTGCTATTTGTTTCTCAATAAAAATATGGAAAAAAAGAAATTCTATTTCTCAGCCCAGAAAACATGACTTCATGAACGTGAAATCACTGTACTCTAGCATTTGTTTTAATCATGATCATCAGCCTGTCATGTTAGATTTTGCTTTGGTAGCTCTATAACTTCAAGCCAACCTCTGTCTTTGTAAGGTAAATATGTTACACAAAGAGGATTTTACTTTGACTTGCTTTATAACTTTAGTGATTGAGTTAAATTTTATTGTAATAACAATTATTTCCTTGATATTATAATAAATAGGAAATAAAAATAATTACTAGTGACTTCTGATTCTAGTAGCATTTTAATTAGATAACTTGAGGTTTGCATCACTATATAATGGAAAAAAGTTAAAAAAATGGAGCAACCGTCTTTATCCATTGTACTAGCTTGCTGTATCTATTGTAATACTGAAACAAAATTATGTATTCCTTTCTTCAACTTCTAACATGCAAAATACATTGATTCTTTATCAACACCTTCCCCATATAAACTGCTTAATCCAAAAGGATTAAGTCAGTCTAATATCAATGTTCTATGCAAAAGTTTATCTAAGTATCACTTAAAGCAGATATGGATAAGAGTACAGGTATTCATCTTACAGACATTTTCCTCTGTAGTTATGAGCTTGGGAAACCAAAATATCATGAGCTTGGGAAACCAAAACAGGTATGAGATAAATATTCTCATTTTAAAAGAATGAAATCAGAAGGAAGAAAGGGATTTATTTTGTCCTAAGTCAGAAACCTTGCATAATACATTCCATTACTATGAGAACAATCTGCTTTAATCTCTGTTCTGACCTCTGATTTCACTAATGTAGTGCATGCATCCCCTGAACTCATGCAGGCAGAAGCCCCTAGCACCTCAGCACATGATGGCAAATCCTCCTGAAATTGAGGAGTTGGTGGCCTTGATTCTTCAGCTTATGTCTTCGGAGATTATGTGGGCAGCATGGATCCAAAGGCTCCTGCCTTTGTGGCTCCACCCACCAAAGCATTCTTCATTTCATCCTGTCTCTCAGTGACATCTAAACTAGTGTTTTATACACAGTTGGCACTCTAGTCTAGCCAAGGTGACAGAAAGGTGAGAAAATAACAACTGATTCCATTTCCAGGAGAGGAGTTCCATTTTTATTAAGATAGTTCATGGCCACACACTTCATGCCTTTAGCAAACAGTCACAACTATTTGGATAGAAAAGAGCATAGCAGTGCCCACTACCAGGAGTGATACTCTCAGAATGTCAACCTTGTGGCTTTTGGGTTCCAAGGAAAATGTGACTCACATGGGCACTGAATGGAACATCAATGTCATCCCATGTGTAGGAACACCTGGACCACTCTTCTTGAAGGAAGAGCAATCTTCTCCATTTGGTTATACTTAGCCCTACTTCCATGTACTGATAGACACAGAGCTGGCTGGGACTTCTTCTTATCCCTTCAATTGGTTTTAAGCCTTGCAAATTGGTCCAGCAGAGGTGTTGAAGTGTAGTCTTTGAAGCCAGGTGACAGGACAGTGTTTCTCCATGTCAGCAGCTCTGCAAAGCATGTGTGAGCCAGGGTGGGATGGAGAGCCACACTCCATACTGTCCACTGGGATTGAGCCTTGACATGAGAGGTGATGACTTCCCAGGGCATAAAAGATTACACATCAGAGCTGGAGCTCTGACCCCAAAATACTAGATACTATTTCAACTATATTATGTAGATTACTCTGTCTGCATATCCTCTCTTGTATATTGCAGAGTTGATTTCAGGCCTCCTACCTAGCCGAGCTCACACCACTTCTGTACTTCCTTCCCTTCTCACAGTCATTCATCCTGAAGCCACCCTCTTCTTCACAAATTAACAAAATCCAGGTTTAGCCATGGGTCGAGATCTTTGTTCCAGTTAGCCATCATTGTAGCTGGGATCCCCACAACTACAAATGTGTCTTAGTATCTTTATTATTGCCATGAATTGCCCTAGAAGTGGTAGATTAAAATTAACTCACTAAAATTCCAATAACATTTTCATAGGTTTGCAAATGCAAACTTCCCAGACTGCAACAAGGACCAGTAAGGACTCTGCACACTCACAGCGATGGAACAAAGCAAGGTTAGAGGCAGTACAGAGCATTGGCCCACCATAGCTGGAAGTCCTTGCTCTGCAGCCAACTGTAGCTATGCACTGCATACACTCTATTGTGCTTCAGGAGAAGGAGCCCATCCCCACATTAAGATTACATATAGTGAGCCTGGGGTTTGTCAGGTGCCATGTGCCCCACACTGGCAAAGCAGAACTGAGAAGCATTCTTTAAGCTTGCAGCAGGGAAACGAATTCACAGACATGGCAATGTTCTCAGCACAAACTGGGAGAGGTTCTTAAATTCCTGAAAGGAAATGTCCCACACCCAAAGGCATTCTTGCATTGTCTTGAATAAATCAAAAGGCTGCCCATGCAAGACTGCATGTCCTTACAGCCTGCACATTTCCTAAACCTGCTTGGTTGTTGAAATAACAGATAAAGCACTTGGAATTTGGCAGGGAATTCTGCTTCAAATTTGGAGACAGAGTCAGGTCTGAGTCTGAAGTGGCCCTTCAGTAAGCCATCCTGCTGACCTTATCCAACCCTATTTTGCTTTTAAAACCTCCTTGCCATTTTGAGACAACACATTGCACATTATTGGGGCAACATGTTTCCAGGGACAATATGATATATAGATCCAAGAAGGTAACTAGGCATCTAGGTAACTAGGTGCCCAGGAAGATATTCCTGGAGAATAGTCCTAACCAGAAACCCCACGTGCCCGGCTTAAGCCAACCAGAGTGTGGAGGGAAGCAATGGAATGAGATATACAACTGATAAGGTTCTAGCAGAGCAAGAGGGTTCTGCAGTTCAGAAAATCACTGTCCCTGTTACAGATATACACATAATTTCTTAGTTTGATGTTCATAATAGTACAGTACCACAGGTGACTGAGTTATAAGGACATGAAGGTTAGCTTGGTTCACAGTTGCAGTTCAAGGCCAAGTGGACAAATCCAGTGATAGATTTGCTGGAAGACTCTGGGCTGTGCAAGGCATGACGTGATACAAGATAGGGCATGCTTGAGTGTGTTCTTGGCTCTTTTCCTCTTCTTATGAAGCCAGGAGGATTGAGTTGTGGGGATCCCATCCTGCTGACCTTATCCAACTCTAATGACCTCCCAAAATCCTTTCTTGAGTATTATAATTAGATTCAGTTTCTAACCTCTAACTGCTCACACTGAGAATTAGATTTTCTCAAAAAACAAACAGTATTTCAACCACAGCACACTTCAGGGTTTATTGACAATGTGCTCCCACATGGCCAGCACATACCTGAGGTGTATTCTGCTATTACTACTTTGGCTAATAAGTTTAGTAAGTCTTATTGATAATGAAGTTTGAGGTGCTTGAAGTTATTGTGTCTGGGCTGGGCTATTACTATGAAAGCACGAGACAAGAGAAACTTCAGCCTGGTAGGACAAATCAGTATTGCTTAAGTTCACATCTGTTTTCCATAGCTGTGCTGATTCTTATCAGGACGTTTCGTACCCGGATGACAGAGGTTTCTATAGGAAGAATAATAGGGAGAGCAAGCTCTTCCCCACATCTCTCTTGATCCATACTCTTAAGAGAGCAATTACTCCTGCCCACTGACCTGGATAAGGGTTGCATGGTTATAACCACCCAGACCACCTGAGTCCTGAGGTACAACCACTATGGGGAACACCTCCTCTAATTGGTTAACCAAAGACTTTTGGCCCCAATAGTCCAATTCAGGAAAACATGTCACATCCTCAACAAATTTAAAATAGTCCCTATATGGAGGGATCAGAAATCTTCAGGCATTATCAGGGAAACTTTCACGCGTTGATATTCTGCCATCTCTTTCTCCCTCTTCATTGAGAGGCACCAGAAAGTTGCATTGCCCCCAACGTTGAAATGGATAACTGTATTATAATGCTGTTATGGCCCAAACAACAAACTACCCCTAGAAAGGATATTTAAGCAGAGAAATGAGATAAACAATGGTTGAGTATACTGAGATTGGCATTTTGCTAGTGTAACCTAATTAGCCTCTCTGATCTTTTACTGCCTCCAAGCTCAGTGTTTCCCAACACGCAGTTCTACTTCTCATGTGTCTCAGTTAATTTTTCTCATTGCTGAGACAAAATATCTGGCCTTGAAAGTTTAAGGAGGAAACATTTATTTAGCTCACAGTTTGTAGACATTTCAGTTCATAGCTAGCTGGCTCTAAGGCAGGGTGGCATGATAGAGGGGCGTCACAGAGGAGAAACGGTTCATGGTATAGAAGGTGGAAGGCAAAAGGCAGCAAAATCAGCAAGCAAACAGTGAGGACAGCAGCTATCCCGTATATCTTTCTATGCCTTATATCTTATCCAGGATACATGCCTTTGGGGTAGGTTCCTACTATACACATACAGAACTCTTCTGAAGAAATCAGTGGACTCGTGTAACAATCACACACTTTACTCTCAGTATTGCACACTTAATCGAGCATCACACATTCTAGATCTAGCTACCTCTGAAAAGCCTCACCTATGATCACACAAGGCTTTGGGAGGACATCATCCCAGTGGCTTTTGTTGGGGAGATAGTATCCAGTGTTGCATTCTGGTGGTCTTTATGTAATTATTGCTTCATCCACCCAGCTTATCATTTCACTTGGAGTAACAGAGAACACAGATGTGCATCTTATGCCTTGGGATATATTCATTGCTGGGTAGTGCATGACATAATACTGTGCTTTAATAGACTGATCCTGCTCTATATATCTCAAGTCACAGCCAAGGTATTTTTATGCAATAGTGGTTCCTGTGTCTGAGTGATGCACTCGAAATGGTCCCATAATAGAAGATGTCACTGTTGGTGAGGCACCATCAGAATCCATGGCTGGAAAGTCATAGTTCATTGTGATCAATTTGCCATCTTTGTGTGGGAACTAAGCTCTGGTTAATGTGGGTTAGTTCACCATATTGTACAATTAGACATCCTGCAAAACTCTCACAGCTGTGCTGCTCCTTTGACTTCTGCTATTTCTAGGGCAAAGCTTCATGACCCATGCTGTTCTTACAGCTGAAGTAAGCTTCTTGATTCTGTTCTGTTGTGAACAATTAAGGCAATTTGGTGAGCTTATGCTACGCTGGCTCCTGAGGTCTGTTTGCACTGCTTTTTGAGTGGCCCTTTGCTATGGAGATCAGCATGACTGATGAAGAGATCTCGTCTCCATGCTGCAAGTTGTTGCCCGAGTCTCCTCCCCCACAGAAGGGAGCTCTTCATGGTCCAGTCATTAATCTGCCATTCATTTCACATATGTAGACCTGTAACAGGAAATTGCTGTTGGAGCTGTTACTACCACATGGTATTTGGTCTACTGGGAAAAGTGTTCTTGTCTGGCTTCAGTCAAAGGCAGAGAGCTTTAGAGCAAGTGGCCATAGCAGCCCGGTGGACTCCATCAGCTTTGAGTTTTGTAATTCCATCCATGAACCAAGCTGTACATCTTTAAATGATGGTCTCCATTTAGCTAAGGAAAGTTAGTACCTAAAGCCAATTTACAACCCTCCAGCAGCCTCAGGTAATTTATGTGTCAAAAATTCAGTGGGTTGATGCACTCAAGTAGTAGTCCTTTTTTGTCACAAGCTTGTTTGCAGGAATACACACCACTGAGACTAGGTGGTTGAGCTCCCTAGGCACATGGTACTGTATGCTGCCTGACCTGCAGAGCCTACTCTTTGTGGAAAATCAATGCAAAGTTGACCTTTCTGCAGGTAACTTTAACTAAAGAGGCCAAACTCTTCCCTAGTTATGGTACATATTGTCTCTCATAGCCAAAACAAGATTACTATATCCTGAGATTGATTAGTGTTGGTGGGAGCTGCCAAAGACCAGTGGTTCTTGCTTGACGTTATTAGGGACATTCTTCTGTTTATTGCTCAAAGGGCTCCCAGGAACTACATTTGTTGGGCAAATCCCTGAACATCATCAGGGTTGATCACTCAGTCTGTGTATGCTGTATGTACCAAGGCAGGGCTGACTCAATTCTTAGGCTGTCAGCAGAGGAGGAAATGTACTTCTCTTGGTAGTTAGATTTGTTGCAGTTCTAGCCCTACCCATTCATGTTGCATCACAAAATTGAGCTATCCCATTGAAGGTGTACTGCTGAATGAACAAAACCTAGTCCTAGCCTTCATCTCACAAGAAACAAAGAAGACATTATCCAGATCTATAGATAACAGCACATTGATTCATGAAATACTTTAGTGAACAATCATTCAGGAAACTAATTTGGCCCAGTCCAAATGTCAACTTATATGGTGGGTGGGGCATGTCTGTGGTTCAGTTAAAAGGTTAGTTTGCCAGGGGACCCATAATTACTTCCTGATTTCATTTTCAGTGGATGGAACCAATATCATTTTTGCTGTTCTTCCTGGTCACTTATAAAAGGGACTTTTATCCTCATAAAAATATATTTTAAGTCAGAACACATTAGATTTATAAACATATAAATCAAGGCCAAGGTGAATGACCTTGATTATATTGTGTATTTCCCATTTGTGTGACTTTCAAAGACAGTCATCATTATTTTTCTCCCATGTAATTACTTTGCCTGTAGTACAATTGGTCTTTTTTCTTTATTTTTCCTCTTAAACTATCTTACTATAAATTTTTATTTTTATGGAAGCTAAAAGAAAACAATGTAAATTTTGTGGTCTGTACCATGTTTTTTGCAATTGATCAGTTCTGTTGTGACATGAAAACAAATGTTGGTAATATGTACAGGAATGAGCATGATTGTGTTCTGATTAGACATCTTCTTATAACAACAGGACGCAGGAACAATCATCCCACAAGCCAGAGCCTGCCAATCCCTGTTATGCACTCTTACTTACTCCTTCCTTTGAAGTAACTACAAAAAACTAGCATTCATTCTACTTAGTGTATGAAATACACATATCCTTTGGTCAGCACATTTTATCTTTAAAAACTTTTGGTGAAACTAAAATGTTTATGTATCACTAATAGATAACAACACAGTACTAATTTCTAGTTTTTTAAAGAGAATTCATTTAAAATCCTGATCTCAGGCTATGCCAAATCCAACTTAATATATTGTCAGGAATATATTGTAATTTAATTAGAGATAGTATCTCTACAATCGTTCCATGGGTTGTTCAATCCAAGAAGTTTTGTCATTTGTAGTAGTCTCAATCAAATTTCTTAGATGATTTATCTCTGTATTCATTTATTCAGATTTCTTCTTAAATCTTTCCTTAATAAAATCCTTTCATATATAAAATAAAGAAGTTCATGAGTATGGGAAAGAAATGTCTTGTAAATCTCTACTACTTCAAGTGTTAGGTTTATATTGAAGAATTTTATTGGATTGACTCTATTTTCTGCATATTGTGGTTTTTTTTTTTTGAACTGGGAATTGAACTCAGGCCCTTGCGCTTGCCAGGCAAGCACTTATTATACTGAGCTGTCTCCCCAGCCCCTGCATATTCTTTTAAACAGATAATATTCAGAACAGAAAATATCTTCTGAGTTGGAGCCGGTCAATGAAAGTATTTATAATTTACAGCTTTGTGAATATACTTATCTAGGTCTGGTGGCAGAGACTCCTGGTGGACTAAGCACTTGCTTAGGTAAGTGCAGGGGCCAGGGTTCGATACCTGGTGCTGTATGTGGCGCTGCTCCCACCCCCAGGCGCACTGAGCTGGCAACGGGGTCTGGGCACGGTGACACATGCCTGTAATCCCAGAACTAGGGAGGCACAAATCAGGATGATCACTATGATTTTAAGCTGTATAGTGAGACCCTGCACACACACACACACACACACACACACACCCTAATACACTGATCTTTACTCACCATGAGGGTTTGATAGGGTGCTAAGCCAGGCATGAGTACAAGGTTATAATGTTCTAACAAGAATGCCAGATGGGAGTGATTCACCAGGCCACAAGTTTTGGTCCTATTGCGAATTTCATATCTTAGGGCTTATCATATGTATGGTCATAAAATCTGGTATAAACACATTCAGATGGCAAAAAAGAGAACTTTCCCCCAAAGGTTTGGGGTGGCATGAAAAGATATTCAGTTATTCAAATCTAGATATAACTTGAGCAAATTTAAAAGGTATTAGGTCCTTATATTTCTAAATCCACGTATATCTGGTAGTTATACCAAAAAGTCTAGGTCAGGATCTTTGTTGGGAGCAGGGTTTCTGATAATTGCTAGTGACCTTGAAACATCCTGGTGCTGCTTTTATTAAATAAACTTGGGTGGAATAATTACATGATAGTCCACAAAATCTTATTTAAGTTAGCTCAACCCAGACTTATCAAAACAGAAACTCAACTCTTGAGGAAGTTACTACTATCCTTCAAACTCATAGGAAGGCTGAAGATATCCTGGATTCTTCAGAGTTTCAAAGTACAGTGAAACTAAAGGCAACTAAAAAAGCCAGGATCCTGCATCCAGGTGAATCAAATGCAGTAAAAGGCAATGATGCTCCCCTTTGTCATTCTGCTTTAACCTTCTGTAATTCTCTCATGAGGTGCCAAATCAATCACTGTTCAGGAATTACAAGGATTCATACCAAATTCACCTTCATTGTGTTCTCTAACATCACCATCAAACCTCTTGATTCCCTTCTAGCTCCTGTTTCAGTTGGTCTGTGTTTGCTGAGACTCATCTCGAGTGCTGCCATCTACTACTGCTGCTCATTCTGCTTCTGCCTTAGCAGCTTCTGTTCCTTCCTGACTGCTCAGTTCTGAGCTTCTCAGCCACCCAAGGTATGTTTTAGAGACAGAAAGAAGGCTTGAGCTCTACTCTCTTGAGATCAGAGACCAAACCAAATGTAAAACAGACTCAAGAGAACAGAGAGTGTAATGCAGGCTGTGAATAAATAAGGGCAAGAAAAATGGGCAGTTGTTCACCAAGAGCAAAAAGTATCAGCTGTGCAAATGAGTAGGTACTGGAGATCTATTATGGAGTATAGGGCCTGTAGGTAATGATACTGGATCGTTTATTTTAAACTTACTATGAGGCTGATCTTATAGGTGCTCTTACCAAAAAAAAAAAAAAAAAAAAAAAAAAAAAAAAAGAAAAGCCCAGAACTGGTAGAAAGAAAAGCAAAATTTGAAATGGAAGAGTGTGTGTTGATGACTATATATCTGTTTTGATTGTGGTAGTGTTTACATGACTATATCCAAGTTTTTAAAAGTGTGTTGCAGGACTGGCCAGATAGCTCAGCAGACTAAAGCACCTGCTTAGGCAAGTGCTAGGGGACTGGAGTTTGATCCCCATGCCATGCTGGCCATGTCCCCAGGGTGCGCTGAGACAGTGAATGAGACTGGCTGTGGTGGTGTGCTCTGTAATCCCAGTGCTTGGGAAGATGAAAACAGGAGGATCACTAGGAATCTGATCTGTGCAGCAAGACCCTGTAGACTCTGTACTAAATGCATTAAAAAGTGTATTTCATTGTGTTATGAAAACAAATGAATTTAATCACATACGAATAACATATTAATATAACCACTTAGAAAGAAATAATATATACTCATGGTAGGAAATCAAAGGAATAAAAATAAACAGGTAGAGCACTTCTAACTAATTGATAAATGAGGGTAGGGAATCTCAAAGACTTCTGAGACCCAGGGGTCAATGGCAAGGGCAGGATTAGGAAGGCTAGAGAAAAAGTTTTGATTATTTGGTTGATGTATTGCCATCTACAGAGGATACAGTATGCAGGAGACGAGGCACATTTCAGGAATGTCTTCTTGATGAGTCTTTCAGAGAATCCTTCATCTATACTCACATCAGAGAGCTGTGCCTCCCCCCTGAACCTTCTGCCACTTTCTTTTGGTAGTGAGTGATTTATCTGCCTATAGGATGAAGTTTTCTTTTTCATCCTATGACTTCTGGAAGTGCCTAAGGCCTTGTTTGCTTTAGAAACAAAAATGAAGAAAGGAATTTAGATTTGCACTTAGGAGATTTTATTCAAACAAATTTATCCATGTCCCTTTTTCATTCTCCTTAAAATGCTCCTAAAAATGTGTGAGTAAAGTCTGGCATTTTATAGGTTCTAGAATCAAGATACCTAGAAAGCACCAACTTTCCAGTGAGCACTCCAAGAATACAGAAGTAGGACTCCAGGAGCCAAGAAAGTGCTCACTGATCAATTAGAGGATACAACAAAACTAGTGAAAGTGAAGAAAGAGAAAAGAATGAAGCAGTCTTAACAGATATGCTCAGCTCTCTTGGAAATGGCCAGTGAGACTGGAGGTGCTGTCTCCACAAATGAAAGGTAAACCCAGAAAAGGTGGGCAGCCCCAAGGAAAAACAGCAGACCAGCAGTGCAAGCCCCAAGAAATCTCATGTTGTTGTAAGCTCAAAATAAGGCATGTAATTCTCTTCTCAACTTGATTCCTTCATCATAAACTAGTGTTGGAGAAGGAATTCACTGCAAGATTTGCCATTTTGGCAGTGAGATCATCAGCAGATATTTTGGGATGGGATTTGTGGTTTAAGACTGAGATACTCCAGAAATCAGAAATCACAGAACAGCTTGGCCTCAAAGTCTCTTATACTACCACAATGACGGGAAGAGAGATGGCCATAAGAGATGGCCCATGTTAGGGTTGGTATCTAGTTGTCCCCATAAAGCCTTATGCAGTCATTGGGCAGACGTCTAGACTTTGTGAATAGTTCATGATCCAGTACTGGGATTATGAGTAAATAAACTTTTTCTTCCTTAATTTTAGGTATCTGGTATTTTGTCCAACAATGAAACAAGGTAACAGACAACCTAGAGAAGGGGCAGGCTAGTCACAGATCTCCTGAGATGTTTAAGTAATGCTGAGCCCTAGTTGGAAAGGCACACGAAGATTCTTAGGATCACTGTAGTAAATAGATCAAAACAAACACCTAGCAGGCTTACATTCAGATAATTAATTCCTGATTTTGTGTATCTCTTAATAGAGACAACACAGTGCTTCCTCCCCCTTCAAAAATAAACTCCAAAAATCATAATTAAAGTCAAGTTTCCCTATCATGATTACACTGACACTTTCTAGCCTCTAGAAAGAATAGCAATACTTTAAATTGGTTTTTCTTTGAATGGGATTGCTATAGATTACATGGTTCATGTTGTAAGGGTGCTAATATTATCAGTGGATTGATTCATTGAAGAGACGACAGACTAGGATGAAGTCAGGTCTAGTTAGAAGAAGTACGTCACTGGGGCAGGTGTAGAAGGTATGCCATTTCTCTAGCTGTTTCCATCTTCTTGCTGCTTTCTAGCTTCTGTGAAGTGAGCAGCTCTCCTCTGCCATGATGTTTCTGCATTTAAGCAAGCCAGTCATGAACTGGACCCTCTGAAATCATGAGCCAGAGACCTTTTCTCCTTAAAGCTGTGCACATCAAGTATTTTGTCTCAACAACAGAATGATAATGTAAAAACACAAGGATGAAATAAGAAAGTATGAGAACAGATAAAGTGTATAATGAGCATTAAGCTTGTTTAACAATAAATGATATTATGTGCTCATTTATCAGTAAGGGGCTACATTATATACACAGAGGCAGTCACAATCAAGCACGCAATGCCGGGCAATCACAACGTCCTGAGGTCTATACTCGGTAATCCAAAAAAAAAAAAAAAAAAAAAAAAAAAAAAAAAACAAGACAAATAACAAAGCATTCAAGTCAACTGCAAAGAAATCACACACTTCTCTGGGCTAAAAGGTGTCATATACTTTGGTTATTTTATTTTTTTATGTGTTTGGTACAGGGTCTCACTACACAGCTCAGACTTGTAGTGATCCTCCTATTTCCAGCCTCCCCAGTGTTGGCATTATGGGCTGCATCACCACACCAGGTCTCAGTGGCTGGCTCAGGGTACCTGGGGGCAGGTCCAGTGTGGAATGTGGTGCCAGGGCCTGAAGCCCAGTCCCTGTGCTTGCCTAAGCAGGTGCTTAGTCTGCTGAGCTATGTCACTGACCCTACTTTGGTTATTTATAAGGGAAGCAAAAATAAAAATGGCAGCTTTTACACTAAAGGCAATAATCTCATAATATCACATTAATTTTAAAACATATGCAACAGAGATGATAATATATTCAAAGATTTTACATGTTAGAGAGCAAAACAAATCACTGTTACAATAAATCCTAATATTGATTAAATATACTGAATGTGCCAAAGGGGTTACCAAACCTATTGGAGTTAAGGTTTGAAGGTGATAGGGAATTTCCCTGGAAGTCTTCCTTTGAGCATTAAAAGATTTGTAAGTTGCGGATCTGCACAGTGATATATGTGCATCTATGTTTATAGCAGCACAGTTTGTCATAGCTAAATCTTGGAAACAACCCAAATGCCCATCAACTGAGGAATGGATAAAAAAGATGTGGTTTTTTTATACAATGGAGTATTACTCAGCTATAAAAAAGATAAACTCATGGCTTTTATAGGTAAATGGATGTAACTAGAGATTCTGCTCATTAGTGAAATATATCAGAGCCACGTGTGTAAACACCATATCCTTTCCCTAGTATAAGAACCTGAAAGAGTAAATGAAATCTGAAAGGTAGAGTGGGAACCATAAAAGTGAAAGAAACTATTCCAAGGAAAGAACAACTGGGATGAGGAAAAGGAGAAAAGAAAGAAGGAAGGGAAGAAGATACACACACACACACACACACACACACACACACACACACACACACACACAGGCTAGCTTGAGTAATTGTTCTGCTGATTCCTGCTGGTCTATTGAAAGGAGCAGTTAACACTTTTTTTTTTCTCTTTTCTTTTTAATTTTTTTGACAAATTTTGCATGCTTATATCTGATAATCTGAACAACTACTTTGAAGATGACAATATGTAATATAATAACCACTGTCGAATTCCTACCGAGGGTTTTTTTTTTTTATGGTTTTTTGATGGCATCCTCAACTTTCTCGTTTATTATAATCGTGCTTCACCACAACTCATTCCTAGAGTTGACAAACTACGTCTTCCTTGATTGACCTACTCAACACAGAATAGTATTGTCAAAAGGGGAGATTCATACAGCAGACACCGTAGTGTGTGACATCAGTAAAGCGCTCGATTAAATCTTCAGTCAGTCTGTGTTCTCTGCCATGTGTTACTCACATAATGTCAAGAGCCAGTCGCAGATTATTCATTGCTTGGGGAAACATGCCTTGGTGTAGCTGCAGTTTGCCAACTTTCACTACTGAGGGGATGGCTTCCTGGGGAAAAATATCTGGTAGGGCTCCGTGGTGCGAATGCGTAGAACAGCACCTCCTCCGGGAGGCCAAGGGTGATGCAAGCCTCCATGCCGCAGTCAAGCGCCTTCAGCCGGTAGATACTGATAATCAGGAAGCCGGTCAAGTTGCTGCTTAGGATAGACTGGCACGTGGCCAGAACCCGCTCCCACTTCCGGTTTGTCTTCATATCTTTAATTTCTTTTCCCCTGGATTCTTTCACCCCTTTTCATACCTGCTTATCACTAGTTAGCATATCAGCATCCTTGTCCTGAATTTGGCACCGAAAACAGTCACAGTCAAAGCAGTACTGATCCCTCCACTGCTTAAGGCCTTCCTCAGTGGTCGTCAGCACGTCCAGACAGCAGATAGTCTCTCACCCCGAAGTCTCTGAGGGCACGCGGTAGGAGGCGGGGCCCACTGATCACGGTGGAGCAGGTGGGGTCACAGCTGTGGCTTAGCAAGGCCGTCTGGGGTACAGGCCAACGCCACCTTCCTGCAGCTCGCATGACAGATGGTGAAAGCGTTGCAGATCACTTTTGCAAAGGCTTCAAAAACGTCGAAAGAAGGTGGCAGCTGAGAAACATCCCGTTTCAGCATCTTTTTTCATGAAATGCTGAAATGTCACTGCAAACTGCCTGCGGCCTTCTTTCTTATCTTCAGTCAGTTTGTTAATATTTGATTCCAGATCATAGTGAATAAAGTTTCTCTGGCTCAGCGGGTGCTTCTTCCGTAGGCCTGATGACAACTCTGCCAAGAAGTTTCACTGAGTCGGGAGTGTATTTGGGTTTGCAACTTTTGAGACACTTGCATTCCCACTTGTGGTCCTGCCAAGCTCTTTTCTGACACTTAGCACTACAGTATTTGGGAACTGGGCATTGAGAATATCTCGTCAGCTTTTCCCTCCCGAGCAGGCAGTGATCGCAGAAAACACCGCGACTCCCTCGCAAACCGTGTATGTCAAGGGATCCCAGCGGAAGAGTAGTTCTCCCGGACCAGCTGGGCCATGGCTATAGCCCGTTTCCCCTGTCCACGGTCGGTTGTGAACTTTTCCACCTTCAGCGGCTCCTTCCTCTCAGCTCGGCCAGCACCTCACGACTCCACTGCTTACCTCAGCTGGCTTCTCGCATGCTGTCGGGACTGCTTCCTATCATTTTGTTTAGTGAAGTTCTGCATCTTTTATTTTTTTTTTCCTTTTGATTTTTTTTTTTAACCAAAAAACAATAGGAAGCAGTGCAGCAGAGCATGGTGTTCTAAAGACAGGAAAGGGAACTCTTTCAAGGAGCAGGAGTTAGTAAGTCATAAAAACGTCAAGAAAAGAATTTAAAAAACTAAATGAAAATTTTTTTTAAAAAATCAGAAAAAAATGGGAGTCATTAATAAGTTCAGAAAGGCAGGTTAATGGAATGGTGGGCTTGAAGACCAGACGGACAATTGAAAACAAGGCTGGTAAGAAGAGAAGTGGGAAAAAGAAATTCAGATAATATATTTTTGCTTGAGGAAGTTAAAGAAAACAATGTGTATTCATACCTGGATACAGAGTCCAAGGAGAGAATGTATTTATTAAAAACAAAGGAAATTTTATATCAAATTATAAGAGGATGACAACAGTCAATCAGTAGTGTGAAGATGATGCCTATCCAGTGTATTATCTACTTAATAAGAATAGTGCACTAAAAAGCAAAATACTATATGCAAAGATCACTGCAACAGCTCAGCACTGAAGGAACTATTAAATGATGCTTTTCCTTTTATAAAAAGCTGAGATAATGGATATAAATCTGTCATTTTGCTGGTGGGAATTGGAATTAGATTTGTTTGACAAAGGATCTGGAACCTCCTTGTGTGACTCTAGGAGTATGGTTACCGGAGTGACATAAACAGCTCTACTGAAGGACATGACTCACGTGGTTTTGTGGCCAGGGCATTTGTCAAGTAGAGTTTTCCCATACGATGAAGTCCTTATGTCGTGGCAGATCATAGTGAGCAATGATAAGTCTCTGAGAAAGAGGCCAAGTGCTTGGAACAAGGACACTTTTATTGTAGCCTCACAGTCAATGCCCTGACATCAGGTCAAGACTCTCAGATCCTCAGTAATGGCCTGAACATTGCTTTCAGGTCATACACTTTTCAGGTATCCATAGCAACCACATTTCCACACTCACATGAATGTTGTAGAACTGCCACACACTTGTTGCAAGGTTTACATTCTGGAGACTCTGCAGACCACCTGCCAGGACACAGGACATCGTGGTTTAACATTTGCCTTATTTTCGAAGCTGTTTCCTCTTTTACTATTTTTATGGCTTTGTTTTTCTAAATGGGTTTTGTTATGGTTAACTACGGGGCAGGGATGAGAGGGGGTGAGTTTATTTACAGTTTAAGTGAACTTAAGTGATTTTTCTTAAAATGGAGTTAAGGAAGACAGTGAGGTCTGTCTTGTCTCATCATTATGATAGCCACAACTACCACAGGCTGAGAAACCTTAGAAAGCATCTTCAAAGCTTTGTCGTTCATCAACAACTGTTCATCCTTGCTTTCCACCCCACACTGGTATTGCATCCTGAGGAAGCTGTTACATAATCTCCCCTACCCAAAGATGACACATCTGTGAAGATGGGGACGCTTCCTGTTATGTGGGACTGAGCTTATTTTTGAAAGAAAGTCAAAGGGTGTGAGGGAAGCAAATTAATTATCAGAAGGACAATATCTATGAATAACACCAGGGAAGTTAGCCAGTGTAGATTGCAAAAAAGATGAAAATTGCCATAACTACTTTTTCTGAACTGAAGAAAAGGGAACAATGATAGTTTGTATTTCATGACCAAAGTGCTGAACTGCATGCATTTGTCTGCATGCAATCAATTCTACGATGGCATCATGAAAGGGAGTAATAGTTTTATGTGGCTATCAGCATATATAGCCATTGTGAGGGACCCTGAGACTGCCAAAGAACCCTAGTGGGCATATACTGAGTGAGGAAAATAATTAAAAATGCTGACAGAGATGGTCAACTCTAGAGATCTGAGAATTAGAAAGAGCCAAATAACTTTATCGAGGGCAGTTTTAACTTCTGTTGTAATTCTTCTTCTTTTAGAAGTAGGGCCTGAGTCTCCCTTGAGAATATCAAAGGAAGGATTTAATTCCTGGGTAGTTAGCTTAAGAGCTGGGCCAACCCAATTAATGCTACCAGATAAAGTCTGAACATCATTTAGGGTTGTAAGATGTTTAACTCAGATTTGATTAGTTTGGGCACAGCATTTCTGTCGAATAAAGTGTGCCAAATATAACAAAGGTACCATAGCTTGCACCTTTTTGGGAATCATCACTAGACCTGCATTACAAAAGGCATCATAATGGATTGGATAAACATTTGATGCAAGATGGAGGGGCTTCACATCTAGAGGAATGTCATCTATGTAGTGGATAAGGTATGCACTTAGATAGGCCTGCAAGTACTGGCAGAAAGGCGCAGCCACTAACTCTTGGCACAAGGTTGGACTATTTGCCATTCCCTGTGGCACACACCACTGGAAGCAGTGCATAGAATCCTGACTATTAATACAGGGTAAACTAAAGAAAATGTTTTTGTCTAGAGGGTAGAGAAGGATAGAAAAGAAATAGTATTTTTTAAAACTCAATCACCATAGGAGAAAAATGTAAAGGAATAGCTACAGGACTGGGAAATCCAGATTGCAGTGTTTCCATATATTCCATGATGTGACTGACTACCTATTAGTCCAGAAGCAATCTCCATCTTTCTGACTTTTTTATTTCAAAAATCGGAGTAGTTTGAGGGCTACTGTAGTATTCCAGGTGCCCTGTCATCATCTGTTCATTAACCATGGTATGAGCTGCTCTTATCTTCTCCTGAGGGAGGTACCACTGAACAACCCAAACAGGGTCATCAAACATCCAAGTGACCTTGGATGGCACCCATGTGGTTGGAGAAGAGAACAAGGCCCTTCCTGAAAATGTGAGGATGAGTAGCATATGCCAAAACAGTTCCTTTTGGAATAACTGGAAGAGGTTTTTTCTCCTTTGATTATTTTTACTAAGTCCTTGAGTGGAAAGGAAACCTTGTTACAACATCTGATGAGTCACCAAGGAGTTAGGATTGGCCCCAGATGTTCCCATATTCTGTAATATTTTATGACCCTACAGATTGAGTTGTATATGGGGGAGGACACAAGGAGAGAAATATCTAGAATGGCCTTCTTTTTAAAATTTTTAATTTATTATTTTTATCATTTATTTATTTATTTACTTGATACAGGGACTTGTTATGCAGCTTGGAGTTCTAGTGATCTTTTCACTTCAGCCTCCCTAGCTCTGGGATTATAGACATGTGCCACCATGCCCGATTTCGGGACCACCACAAGGCACCCAGTGTTCTGGGGTAGACATTGCATGCAGTTCTGGGGATTGAACCTGGCTTCTTTCACTTGCCAGGCAGGCACTTAGACCACTGAGCTATCTCTGAATACCCAGAATGGCCTTCTGTATCCCTCCAAGTCAGCAGTTTAGCGCTTCTGCATGGATAAGAAATCTTGCCCACCCCTTGCTAATCTGTAGTGGATACATTCAGGGGCCATGCTTCAGGCCACTGGTGCTAAGTGAAAACTGAAACATCTGCATTTGTGTCTACTAGCCCTTTAACGTTTTTCCTTCAGTAGTCAATTCTGTCTTGGGGTGGCTTGTTTCACCTGTTGAACCTAGTC
>NW_004524684.1:9586694-9588947 GCF_000260255.1 Octodon degus | reverse complement strand
GGAAAGTGATCGATGATGTAGAGTGTGCCTAAGGAGAGTCACATGGAGAGAAAACATTCTCTCAGGCTTTCACAGAGAGCACATTGGCCAAGCAATGGCCTTGACTCATCCACATGGCTGATGCTGACAAAGGTTCTACAAACTGCAGTACAGGGTTTCAGGGTAAATCCTGAGGGGATTTGACTGACCTTGTCAGATACAAAAGTTGCATTTTTTGTTATATAGGTCTTGCTTTATCTTGGTCTTAAGCATCCAGCAGAAAATTATAAAGACGAAATATGAAAAGTAAAGCCATATTAATATGCTGAGCTGCTAAAGGCTCAAGTCAACAAGTCCTGACATTGCCAGTCCTATGGATAACCCACTACTATTATGGACTACTGGACTCTATTGGATTATTTTGCCGAATTCACACACCTATAATATTTAAATGACAATGGAATGCCCTTCTCTGACAAAACTAAACAAAAAAGGGGGTACAAATGAATGACCATGTTGTGTCTGTATATTCAAAATAGATAGGATAGATATACAGCTACTTTCTCTTAATTCAATGAGAAGAAAAATTTGTAGTAATAGTGTTTGGACAGGATATTATGTCTGCATCTTGTACTATGAATAACCACTACAAAGATAAAAATATGCAATGTGTTAATTGTTGAAACTGTCCTACTGACCTGTTTTGAAACTGTCTCATTGCTATTTGTTTCTCAATAAAATTAATAAAAAAAAAATGCTTGCCCTGAAGTCCTGGCAGGAAGCTTATGAAAACTCAGCACATAGCATTGTTTCTCTCTTATGCAAAAGGCAGATGGTAATTGAAAAGCAAAATAAAGGATAGCAGGGAATGTGGAGACAGATCTTTCTCAGATGGAAGGCAAGTGGGATGGGGAGGGGAGAGGGGTGATTAGGCACTAAGCCGCGCTCTGCACATGTGCCGTCTCCATGCAGGAGTGCAGGCATTCTGCACTGCATACATATACTGACAGAAATCATATGTAAGGCTCTTGAAAAGAAAAAGAAAAGCATAATAAAATAAATGAAGTACTTTTATATGATAAGAAACTTACTGTCTTTAAAAATCTTGTTTGGTTTAAAGTGATTAGATGCTAGGAAAAAGTTTGAAGCATGTGCAGATAAGGTAACATCTCGGCCCTCATACTAATTGCAACATTTTTCAGCAAAAATAGTCAGACTTACGCTGCATGTATCACATGTTCACCCTGTGAGATCTTAGTTTGCTTTTTTAAAAAATCATGCTTGGTGCAACAACATGAGTGAATCTCACAGGCAGAGTATTGTTCAATCATAGAAGAAATCCTAATCAGAAAACACACGGTTCAGGTCCTCACAGACGAGGAGCAGCTGATGCTGGAGCACTGTGGACAGTGCACAGGGACGCCCAGGCTGCACAGGAGGGGCGCTGTGTGGAGCAATGGCTCTGGGGGCGCACAGTGCCCTCTGCCCCCCACCACACCTGCCCAACTGTGCACATATCCTCACGGCTGTGCAGCCTGAGGGACAGCACAGTCTCCACAAGCACTGAGTGAGGAGCCTTCACAGAGGCATGAAGCTGCGATGACACTGCTGCACCTACTGGACGAAAACTCAAAATTACACAACAAAGCAGCACACAGGAAGACACATCTTTCAGGGAAAGCTGTTGGGTAAGAAAGACACCCCATAACAGGGACGGAGACATCTATTTCACCAGATGCACACGTTTCAGTGGAGGAACGCAAGAAAGCGAGGCAATTCGAGGCACCCTAAAGTATACAGCTGTCTTGTAAGAGATGCCAGAAGTCTTAAAGTGGAAGAAACATCTTATAGAAAATCAATGGAATGATTTGAATTCAATAAGAGCCAGGATAACACAAACATTGAAATTAAACTAGAAAGACAATGCAGGGTGAAATGACAATTCAACAGAGAGACGGGGGTTCTAAAAGAAGGCAGTCAGAAATACTCAGCACGCATTCCTTAAGTCAGATAAAAATTTTGGTCAGCAATGCCAGCTAGAGACTAGATTTGGTAGAGGAAAGTGTGTTAGAATTTGAAGAGAGATCTTTGAACATTACTGAGACAGAAATGAAGAAGTTTAAGGACAAATGAAGGGAGAATGAAGAATTTGGGACACCACAGAAGGATCAAATACATGTGCCACTGGCATACCTAAAGGAAGAGGAAGAAGCTGGAAGGGCGAGTTCAACCCACCCAGTAGCCAGCCCACCCAGTAGCCAGCCCACCCAGTAG
>NW_004524684.1:9577805-9586529 GCF_000260255.1 Octodon degus | reverse complement strand
CCACCCAGTAGCCAGCCCACCCAGTAGCCAGTCCACCCAGTAGACAGCCCACCCAGTAGCCAGCCTATCCTACAGTTCCACCTTGGGGCCATCTTACCATGGACTGGGTTCTCTGAAACCATGAGCTACAGTACTCCAGTCCCCTATGCTTGAGTGGCAGATGTTAGGTCCCTGCGGTGGGAAGCCTGACTAACACAGAAGATCAGTGCCAGAGAATTGTGGTCCTGGCTATGAGCCCCGACCACATGCAGCAGAAGTCTACAGAAATGGCTTGTGGGAGGAGCTGGAGCCTTGGAGAGGCCACCTGGTGAAGCCCTGAAATCCTTCAGCCAAGACGGATGGGGGAGTCTGGCTGCACCTAGGCCTGCAAAGTTGCACAGGACCTGCTCAAGCCTGCGTGGCAGAGTGGGACGGACAGACCTCACTGTGAGGGGTGGTGTGAGAGCAAGTGGAAGGCTTTACTCTTTCAGAGCCATGTATCTCAGCCTCAGGCACTGTGACTGGAGGCTGGGGTGCCCTGAGCCAGTGGATCCTCAAGGCTTCGAGACTCAGGCACCAGATCTGCTTGTACCAGTACAGCCTGGCTGGAGTAGCGTGCGTGGAGCAGGTCTCTACTTGCTGAGGTTGGGATGGGGCACAGCCTTAGGACTCTGCCTTGGCACTCAGCACATGTCTCCAGAGACCCAGCCCAGGGCCCATCCCAATCCCCTGCTGAGGGCTCGTGGACAGAGCCTGGAGTCCCATGCCTGGGAAGCCCGGCAGCCCCACGCTGTCCCCTCCGTGCTGCCCAGGGCTGGCCACAGTGGTCTTGAGCCAGGAGCCCCACCCAGCGTCACACAGCCGCAGCACCACATGCTCCAGGCAGAGCTGTGCTGGCCCAGCAGCTGGTGGTGTGTGCAGCTTGGTGGTGCTGTGCTCGCTGTCCTGGCCCGTCCCTCATGCATCTGTGGGACGAGGAGGATCCCAGGGCCTGACGTGGGCCAGGGACTGTGGCTGAGACCCCTGGGCAGCCACAGGCACAGCAACACGGCTTGGGGCGATGGGGCTGGGGTCTCGGCCTTGCTCAGAACAGTGGTGACACGTCAGCAGCAGGCTCAGGCACCCTGGACCAGGTCACCATCGGGCACTGAAAGAACAAAAGAGGTGGCAGGCGCAGCACAACCAGGCAGCCTGCAAGGAGATGGGGAAACCCCAAATTCGTTAGGTGCTCCGCAAGCCACAGGAGCTTTTGGGAAACCCCGAACTCGCCTGACCGTCCAAGTTCAACTGACAGACTAGAAGGCAATGACAGGCAAATCACTGTGGCCCAAGCCCTGGACAGAGAGTCACAAGCTGCTTGAAGGAATGTGATAGAGTGAAGAAACACAGAGTGAGGATGCCACACCAATGACAGACTTAATGGAGAGATGAAAACAAATTTAAAATAATCAAGGCTGGGGACACAGCTTAGTGGCAGGGAACTGCTTAGCACGCAGGGCTCTGCACGCAGCACACAGAGGGCTGTGGCACAAACAGACTCCTGACCTGGAGGTGCACGAGACAAACTTGAAACATACCCAGGCTTGCTGGTGCACAGCCGTCACCTGAGGGGTGCCGGGAGGTTTCTGAGGCAGCAGGGCCCAGAGCTGCAGCCCAGCCCTGGCCACTTAGCGACCTGCTGAGACTGGCCGTGCAGCTCAGGGTGAAGGCCCTGGGGTTGGTCCTTAGCACTGAACAACAACAACAAAAGGCAAGACCACACAGAAGGAAAAGCGAGTGAACCTGAACACAGGGAAAGAATGAAAAGGGGTGCAGATTGCCAGGAGGGAATAAAAGATGGCTCCACGTGATGACAGCAAAAATTTCCCAGACTTGCAGGACCATACAACCACCCAGGAACAAAGATCACAGTTAGCGCAGGCTACCCCAAGGGCTGCGGAACTGAGCTCTCCAAGGCGCAAGGGGAAAGACTGAAGGCAGTGAGGAGAAGAAACAAATAAGGGTGCGTGTGCGTGTGCATGTGGGTACGCATGCATGTGTGTGCGTGCATGCTTGTGCCTACGAGCGTGCATGTGAATACTCCTCCTGGAGGCAGCAAAGACCACTGAAGACCTGCAGAGAGGCTGGTGCAGAGGCCACAGGAGGAAGGAAATGGAAACAAACAAGAGGACTGCGGGGGCTGGTGAGATGGCTCAGTGGTCTAAAGCACCTACTTAGAACAAGCTCAGTCAAAGCACAGGGACAGCGGTTCAATCCCCCAGCACCACATGCCAGCCAGCCCTGGTGGGCTGAGCTGGCCACACACACACACACACACACACACACACACACGCACACCAATAAATAAAAAAAAGAAAAAGAAAAAAGAGGACTGCGGAACCGTCACGAAAAAAGAGGACTGCGGAACCGTCACCTCGCAGGGGGAGCTGTCCTCTAGCCCCCTGGCAGGGGGAGCTTTCCTCTAGTGAGCTGTCCTCTACAAGGCAGGGGAGGGAGCAGCATGGCCCCTTCCCCCCATGGCCCTGCAGGAGAGCCCAGGAGCCCTGCAGAGTGGGAGGAGCCACGTAGGAGCAGCCTCACAGAAGACAGGAAACTTAGCAGTCAGAGAAGTACAACTAAGCGTGACTTCGAGAATGTGCACGGTCCACAGTGCTAGGATGAGGACAGAGCCACAGCACCGTGGGAGGACAGAATGCACGTGCAGGTTTTGTTGACGCACCTTGTCTGTTTCTCTTCTGGATCTTATCTTTGTGGTCATGGTGGGTGCTAGCATTTGACAGTGGCATGTCACAGCTATATGTGGGTGCTGTGAGCAACACAGGAAACATAAAGCCCAAAGTCCACAGCAGACAGGTGACAAGTGACGATTGGGAGTCAGAAGACACCGGCCGTAACAGTAAGTCATTCATTCACAGCAGAAGGTAATAATGGAGAAAAATATGAGGCCGCAAGAAAATTAGTGAACAATTACAAAGTAGCTGCAGCAGGGCTTTACTTAGCATTCATTTACTTGAATGTAAATGGATGAAATTCTGTAATTTAATGCCATAGTGATGGATGGATAACATACCTAGCTCTGCTGCTGAAAAATTATCTTCTCTCAGGACAGAGAGAGAGAGAGAGAGAGAGAGAGAGAGAGAGAGAGAGAGAGAGAGAGAGAGAGATTGAGACAGAGAGAGAGAAGCAAAGGGATGAAGTAAAGCATTCTGGGCGAGAAGATAATCCAAATTTTTTTGAAATCAGTAGAAAGTGGACTCATGACATAGTAACAGATACGGATGGATACAGCAAACCAGTTTTAAGAGGGTGGACAGCAGAAATCAACCTCAGCGGTCTAAGTGCCATCTGGCAAGTGCAAGGACTCGAGTTTGAGTCCCAGTACTGTATGGCTTGCTGTCCCCAGAACCTAAGCACACAGTGCTGGCCACTGAAACTGGGCATGGTGATACATGCCTGTAATCCCAATGCTGGGGAGGCTGAGACAGGAGGATCACTAGGAGTCCAAGCTGTGTAGTGAGACCCTGTATAAAAATAAGGGCCAGCCAAATAGCTCAGCGGGTTAAAGTTCCTGCTTAGGCAGACATGGCAGCTGGGGTTCAATCCCGTGTGCTGTGTTGGCTCCGCTCCCGGGGTGCGCTGACATGACCATTGAGACTGGGCATGGTGGTGTGTGCCTATAATCCCGTCTCTTGGGAGGCTGAACACAGGCAGATCACTATGAGCCTGATCTACATAGTGAGATCCTGTAGACCCTTACTAAAAATACAAAATAAATAAATAAAAATCAACTCCTCTGACAAAAAAGTAGAAAGCTGAAACAACCCATTTCTGTTGCTCAAAGAACTAGAAAAACAAGGAAATTCAACTAAAGTTAGTAGAAGAGAAACAAAATTAGAATCAGAAAAAAACTAACTAGGAAACAAAAAAGGGAGGAAAAAGAGAAAACACCCAACAAATTGAAGAATTGATTCTCAAAACAAACAAACAAACAAACAAGTAAAAAACCAACCCTTCAATATAACCTGAGGGCTCTTTTATAACTGTGTGTCACATTATCATGCAGTTTGTATTTGTGTTCTATTGCTAAGGGAAAATCACAAGAGATTTGCCCGGTGTTGGAGGGCAGTGCCCGGGTGTCTTCTGGGCGAGCGCGGGCGCCGCCGCGGCCTCCAGGCGGAGCTGGCCAGGCAGAGCCGGTTGTGCGAGGGCAGCGAGCGTCGCCGGGTAAGGCTCTGTCTGCACAGCTGAGCTCGGCGCAACGTCCTGCTCCCCGCGCAGGCTGCGGGATCGCTGCTCCACGCTGCGCTCCTTGCGTAGTGCAGTGGCGGATGGGATGGGCCTCCTGGCTGAAGGCACGGCCGAGATCAAACGTGTGGGGAGCGTTTTCTAAAATGAGATTTAAAGTAAGCTCTGCCACACATCTGAACAGGATCTCACACTTACTGAGCGCAGCAACACGCACTCTGCCCACAGGCTTGCACTGGATTCCTTTCAAATAATGTAATTTCTATTTATGTGAAGCTCTCCCTTTCCTTTTCTTTCCTCTGGAGAAAGAACACACTTAAAGGCAAAATCGGAAACTAAGATTAAAAATAACCCCAAAATATAATCCAGGGTGTGCACACCCGATAGCACGTGCAGACTAGAGAAGGTAATTTCCCCAGAGTGTGCTGTCACACGTCAGAAGCTAACTGTTTCCTGAGTCTATTTTTACACCATCTGACTAGATCTGAATCGCTTCCCTGCTGCCTTGGAACTCATCCAGAGAGCTCATACCTTCCTTTTGTTGTATACTGAAATGTGGAGGGAACATCATTAAAATATAGACATGATTTCATGAAAATTATTTTAAAAAGATTAATTAACTACACCCAGTCATACTTATCCACCACCAAAATGAAAAGACAGGAATTAATTTTAATCTTAGGATTCTTTCCGTAATCATCTGATCAGATCCTTTTTGCAAGGAATATACATGGATGAGCCCCATTGCGGTCTTTTCTTGTTATTTCCTGCTGACAAAACTAGACAAGTTATTTAAAAGCAGTCATAGATTAAGGTTAGTACAAACTGAGGTCTCCCCTACCCAGAAGGGGGCCTGAGCCTCCGCCGAGCGCGGGCACCGCCGGCTGCTGCTCTGCGCTCGAAGCTGGGACCTTGCAGCAGAAATTCCACCCCCGGGCCTCGGCAGAGCAGAGCGCACAGAAAGCACGGAGAGGCTCAGGTGACGGCTTCCATGTGGCGGCTCGCACTTCAGTCTTGGCTGGGTGGACACAGGGTGTGCGACCACGTAGGTGGGAGGTGGAGTCCCTGGGGGTCGCAAGCCGGGCAGCGCTGCTCCCACGCCGGACCCTGCAGGGACCCGCACCGCGTCCTCAGGGAACGCGGCCTCAGGGGAGGCAGAAGAGACCGCGCGTCGTGGTCTTGGCGTGCGGCGTCCTGCTACTGTGCCGAGGCATCTCATCCTCGCGCGTCGGGACCCCATCATAAAAGTGCAGTCACCCCGTGCTTGCGCTCAGGCGAGGCCCCGGCCTCAGGCCCGTGCGGGTGCGCTCGGCGCGCCCTGGGTGTTCTCTCCGCGAGGCGTCTCCACGCGGGCGGACCCGGGTGGCCGCAGTGCGGAGCCGGCTGGCTCGGAGGCCCGGCCTCAGCTGGGTGCTTGGGTGCCCCTCACTGGCACTCTGCGGAGGGGATGGGGGCAGCCAGGAGGCGGCGCGGGAGGGACAACAGCGAAGGGAGCTCCCTGGGAGGAGGCCCGCCAAGGGACGCTGCGGCCACCGCGCTCCAGGTCAGGCCGGCATTCCCAGGGGCGTGCGGCTGCTCGTCACGCCCTGAAGAACCGGGGAAAGGAAGGGCTGCGCGGGGCACCCGGGCCACGTTTCCGGAGGGACTGCGGATAACCTCTGCCCTTGAAGGGCTGGCATCAGCGCAGGAAGGGGATAGAAGTGTGCAGAAGACAATGCGCTCGTCAAGCAATTCATGCAACGCAGAGAAAAATTTCAGAAAGTAGAATTCCACTCAGCCTGAGCCAGACAGCGAGCGCACGGCCCTCTGACGGAAGAACTTCCCCGCAGGGCGAAGCAGAGCTGCGCGTGGCTGGACGTGGCCGGCTATGGGCGGCCACTGTCTGCAACTGACAAGGGGGTCGCGTGGCCAGAAGCAGAGGGCCGGTGTGGTGGCAGCGGGAGAGCGCTCTGTGGGCAGGCTGGGAACCGTCCACAGCAGCGGAGGTCGCGTGATGTATTGACCAATGCATATGGGAGCCGCAGTGCGGCATGAGAGGCCACGGCGGAGCAGACGCAGGAGCGAGGAGCCCAGGCTGAGCCCTGTGAGGTTTCGCTGGAGCTGAGAGCTGTGGAAGGAACGTGGTGGACCATTTGAGTCTGTGCCTCACACGCGCACATCCCGGGAGAAGAGACAGAGTCAGCAAGGCCTAAGGAAGTCCTGAGGATGGATGTGGCCCTCGTGGTCCGCAGAGGAGGCGGGGAGTGTTTTGTGACTGCAGAGCAACGAAGACACCCTCGCCATGCCCTCGGGCTGCCACCGCAGCTGTGCCCACAGTGGAGTCTCACTGGGGTCTCCGCCACTTCCTTCAATTTATGGTTTTCAACAGCCAGCTAGAGGGGGTTTACGGTCTCCCCTTTACGAGCCACTGTCGGTGTTCACTACTTCCTGCAAATCCTTGACTTTATGCATTAAAATACTTAGCAAACTTTGGGGAATGTTGCCCCAGAGCTTGGCTTCTTGTGTTGGGGTGCCTGGTATTTGCCTCTCACTCCAAGAGCGTATTGCTCCTGAGGTCTGCTCAGCACCTCGCTTCTTCATAGCGATGGTTCCTGTGCTCATATCTTCAAGTTTGTCAGCCTTTTCCTGTGCAGTTTCCATTCTGTTGTGAAGTTCATTCAGTGAATTTTTTGCTTTAAAATTTATGATTATTTTGTAACATTAGCTTTGAGATTCATTTGAATGTTAGCATTTTTAAAAACAGTCCTTAAGGTTGTGCTCAAAATGAACGACACCAAAAGCAGCACATGGACGCAAAGCGTTCGTTTCTTGCCAACTTCTTTCCTCCTTCTTTCCTGCTTCTGTTCATCCCCTTGGTCTCTGCCACCTATGGGTTTTGTTTTTGTGCTCTTACTTTTCAGCATTTGGCAGTGTTATGTATGAGAAATTTAGTTTGATGAGAGTTTTGGCTGCACTGAAAGCAAGGATCCAGTTGTTTGCCTTTCAGACTTGTTTCTTAGCCATGACGAGGACCTTTTGCGTTGATGGTCCCCAGTGCATCCTGCGCTTGAGATGCCTCTGCTGCCGCACACTCTGTCGTGTCCCCTGACCAGCGCTGCCGCTGGTGGGAGCAGCAAGCTGTACGGAAGGCAGAGAAAGAGCCGGCTTCCTCGTGGCCTCCAGGTCGCCCCCTGGGTGTTTACAGACTCTCCTGCTCCAAGCTGTCACCAGTGTGGGGCACGCCCCTTCGCTTCTTTGGATCCCTCCTATTATCCTACCCAAACATGAAATCCATACCATTACCCGGCTCCTGCCATGCCTCCGTGCTGCCGAAGGCTCCTCGGCACAGCACGCCCCCGCTGCCCTCTGTCTGCCTTCCTGAGACCACAGGTTTCTGTATCTACCACGAGACACCCCCAGACAGGGAGCCTGCCACAAAGGCTCACCTTGGCTCCAAGTGCAGTGGCTCTGGGCTCAGACTCCCGGGCCCCCTTTCTCAGACTTCTGGGAGCACACGACGGAGCAAGCTGCTTGCATCACAGCTTGGAAGCAGAGGGGAGAGACGGCTTGGGTCCTCCGTCCTCCTCCAGGACAGGCTCCAGTGTTGCGGCCCCCTTCGGCGCCCTCCTTCAGCTCACACCCTGCTGAGGCTGCCATGGCTGGTCCCAGGCTTCAGCGCACGTCTTCCGGCAGCAGCGCTCTGCCTTGCCTGGCTCAGCTGGGTCGCAGGGGCTGGAGAGGCACGTCCGAGGCTGCGTGTAAAGTGTGCCCTGGCAATGCGCACAGGGAGCAAAAGTGTGTTTCAAAGTATTTTTAACTACAGTGCAGTGTGTCCGGTTGCAGCCACCTGCCCCGCAGCCTGCAGTCTGCACGCATGCCATGCCTGTCTAAATTTAAACGTGCCTTATTACTTACTCTTTGATCCTTTCAAATGAGTTTCTTTTGGGTCGCCAGCTTTCACAGTGAGTTCTAAGCACAGGTGCTGGCAGAACATGGGGTCTTCATTTCTTTTAAGCCTAGTGACCTGGGGTTTCTGAAGCATTAGGGGATTATAAACAACTTGGTCTCACAGAGCACTTGCTTAATGCCACATTTTAGAAATTTCAGGATAATGCTCTTCTTCTCTCTGGGGGACAGTGCTGCCCAGAGCACGGTGGTGCAGAGCTGAAGAGGTCACATGACTGCTGGTCCTTGGGGGTTCTCGGGGCATCTCTCGGAGGGCCACAGACAGCCAGTGTACAGGACAGAGGAGCTGTTATGAAATTGTAGAACACAAGGAAGCAAGCAATGTACTGGGATTTTAATCCAGATTTTCCCTTTGATCCTTTCTTCCTTCCATTTGTCTTTGATCAGTGCTACCATTTTTCATTTCTATTGCATACTTTTGAGTTAGTTAGTATATGAGCACAGCCCTTAATGTTCACATTTCATGGTTTCAGTTTCATCTTGACTTTCCTGTTAAGGGTGTGGTTCTGAAGCTTGCCATGGAGAGGGGAGGAAGAGGGGGAGGGGGAGAGGAGG
>NW_004524684.1:9538284-9577263 GCF_000260255.1 Octodon degus | reverse complement strand
GAGAGAGAGAGAGAGAGAGAGAGAGAGAGAGAGAGAGAGAGAGAGAGAGAGAGAGAAGACTGGCTTTACAATGTGTTTAATTTCTTCTTAAGCCAACTTCTACCTTTTCACTTTTTTCTGGAATGTGAAGGATGTCATTGGTATTTTGATAGGGACTGTCTTGAACTGTAATTTCTTTGGTTAGGGTGGACATTTTAGCAATGTTAATTTCTCAGGAGAGGTCTCTCTACTTGAGTACTCTTAATTTATTTCCTTGGAGCTTTGTCACTGTAATTGCACAGGTCTTCCACTTCGCTGCTGTAATGTATTGCTTGTGTTTCGCAGGTATTTTGACTCATGCTGCTTTTATGATTTCGTGGTATCGTCTGTATATGAAAGTGGTGCTTATTTTTGCAAGTTGATTTTTTCTTCTTGCAGCTTTACTGAATTCATTGCTGAATTCCACCAAAGCAGTCCTGACTTCAGCAGAAGGAATAAAGGTGGAAGCCAAAAGCCGACCTCAGAATAAATCACGAAGCGAACGGACCCAAGAAGCGTGTTGCTGGGGTAGAACGTGCACGCTAGACTTACGGGGTACTCAGGGGTGAGCCCACCCCTACAGTTATTAGTGCAGGAGGTGCCAGGGACATATGCCACCGAGGGGGCGCCACACAAGACAGGGGCCAGGAGTACAGGACATTCACATGCAGATTATGGCTTTGTCCCTTTCTCTCAGCATTTAAAAAAAAATCAACCTAAAATTCATCAAAGACCTAAATGCAAGGCCAGCAGGTTGAAACTACTAGAAACAGACTACGAGAAACAAGTTTCGTGGAATTTTGCCAATACTCAAACATGGGCACTGGGAATGAATTTTTGGATCAGACTACAAGAACACAAGCAACAAAACAAGAACAAAATATGGGATTATACAAAAATGAAGATTTTACATAAGAAATCAAATATTGAGAGAACAATAATATGTTTGCTAGCTGCTCATCTGACAAAGCATTACTATCCAGAATAAGTGGGGAACTCAGATAACTCAACAGGAAATAAATGACTCGAATATTGAAAAGCGTAAAGCACGGGGAGAGACACCCCTTGAAGGAACTGAAGTCGGTGACAAACTTGTGAAGCCATGCTCAGCACCATCAGACATAGAGAAAATGCAAGTCAGAACTACAGTGATGGGTCACCTCCCTCACGTGACGGGCTGTCACCTCCCCATGTGAGGGGCTGTCGCCTTCCCCATGTGAGGGGCTGTCGCCTCTCCATGTGAGGGGCTGTCACCTTCCCCACGCGGGAGAGTGGCCGTTGTGGAAAAGAGAGAAGCAGGAAGTCCACGCTAGAGGAGGAGGAAAGGCCAGGCGGAACATCCGGGCCGATGTAAGCAAGCACAGTCGTATATGCCACCCTGGGAAAGCTCCTGAGGGGGCTAAGAAGAGACCGGGCATGCCACAGCTGTCCTCCTCCTGGCAGTGGAGGCCACGGAAAAGCTGTAGAAGTGTCAAGGAGACACTGCCCAGCCCTGTTTATGCGGCATTATTCACCACAGGGACGACGACGAGGAGCCAGCCTTTGGGCCCACTAGAGGGATGGGCGAAGAAAATGTGGTACACCCAGGTGCAATAGAATTCAGCCCCAGGGAAGAGTCAGACCCTGCTATTTGCATCAAAACTGATGGGCCCAACGGACAATACGTGATTAGTAGAGGTTGGGAGGTGACAGAGGTAGGAGCTGGATAGCCAGTACCAAAAGCCGGGCAGGCAGACAGTGGAAGGGACAGCGCTATTTGGCACAGCAGGGGACTGCGGGGGGATCTGTCTTGGGCTTTGCAAATCAGCAGAGGACAAGTGCCTGGGGGCAGGGCTGGGAACGCTCCTCGGACCAAACCTGGCCACGTGGCACACGTGCCACAGGCTGTCCCATGGTGCCACTCAGATGTGTGCGGCTACCACGTGCTAGCCAAGGAGTTCTAAAATTGATCAGATGAAAATGACACCTTTGATGTTATCATTACTATTTTAGTCGTGAATTGAATTATCACATCATACTCCAAGAATGTAGACTTAAAATAACAACTAAAAGCAGCCTACTCGAGAGGCCCTCACAGCGTCTCCCTGGCATAGCTGAGGTGGCGTCTGCACTTTTAGTAACATTCCGTGTGAGTGCGTGTGGTGTGAGGAGGGCTTCAGGGCCTAGGGAGGACGGCGATGTGCGCCTGTGGCAGAGTCCTCGCCCGCGGTGCGCTGGAGCCTCTGTCGGCCGGGAGAGCGGAGCGCGGGTAGACGGCCGCCCGCAGCCTCGCGCTTCTCGGGGCGAGCCCGTGTGTGCACACGCGCGGCACAGTAGTGTGCTTGCTGCAGGAGAAACATGGTGCTCGCGAGGGAGCCTGTACAGTGCGTTGAACTGAAACCATGACTTTCATGAACGGAACAAAGTAGAGCGACACTTTGCTGCAGGCTCCTTTGATTTCGAAGGCCACTTTGGTGTGGTCGTCAATGTCGCATTGCGAGGACTACAGTGTACTTGAATTCTAATCGTGTCTAATAGGACAGAATGCATCTGTATGTGGGAAACACAAACTTTATACATCACAGCAAAGTAACTTCTCAAGCGCTGAATTCATCGTGGAGCTGCTGCTTGTGTTCCGCAAATGGCTTTTTATGTCTTCAATGAGCAAGCTCTGACCACGCAGAATGCTCAGGCCTGCAGCAAGCTGAGGCCTTTACTTCAAGGTGAAAGTCCGGCACCAAGACAGAGCGGCGCCAGCCTGGGAGGGGGCGCACCTGGGTGTGACGGGACCTCAACTTCACTGCCAGTTGTGCAGGTCCCTGCCGGGTGCGTGTCCTTCCTCCTTTGGTACAGATAGCAATGGACATGTGGGAAGTGTCCCTGAGCTGCAAGGTGCTATGACTTCTCGTATGTAATGGGCGAGAGGCGAAGGGCTGGCCAAATAGCTCAGCAGATTAAAGCACCTACAAGCAGGCGCAGGGGCTGGGGGTTCGATCCCTGGGCCTGCCCTGCCAGCCCCACCCCCGGGGCATACCAAAAACAACCCACAAAGGGATGAGAGGAGAAACGCCTGTCTCCTTGTCACTGCCTCTGCCACCGGCTGTGGGAGGGGGACCAAAGAAAGTGCTTACCTCTGAGCAGGAGGGGCGGAAGAGAGCATTTCTCACACACACACTCACACTCACATTGCACACACACACTCATACCACACACACAACGCACATCTTCATACATCACACACACACTTGCACACACACACAGACTCACACTGCACACACACATACACCACACACTCAGCACACACCATACATACATACCACACGTCATCACACACCACACATGTCCTTGCACAAACACACACTCACATCACACACACATACACCATATACAACATACACCATACACACACCACACATCATCACATACCACACACTCTCGCATAAACACACACCACACACACATGTACACACACCACACACCATCACACACCATTCACAACCCTGCACACACCCGCACACACACACATCACACACACACCATACACTCACAACACAAACACCATACACACACCAACGTATACATCTGCACACATAAAACACACACATACCTATACCAGCACACACCATACACACACCACACACACTATACACACCCACACAACACATACCACACACACCCACATACACATAACACACCATATACACACAATACACCCACGCACGTACACACAACACACATGACACACACACACCTGTACATATACCAACACATACCATACACCCACACAACAAACACACACCACACATCATACACCTACACACCATACACCATACATACCACACACCTGCACACAACATACACCAAACATATCTACAACACATGCCTTACACACACCATACACCCACACAGCACACACACATGACATACACCAACACAATGCACACAAACCTGTGCACACATAGTTGCTTTCTTTACCACACATGTCAAAGATTAGAAATACATAGACCTTTCCTATTTCCAAGGAATCGGTCTCTGGGTAGCAGCAGATATTGGGGATGAGAAGCCGGAAGTGTATGCTATTTTCAAGCTGCAAATCAGAGGGAAAGATGCGTGGAAGTCCTCTCATCAGAGGGAAGGACGAGCTTCAGGTTGAAATCTTGGCTCAGCTCCTTAAAGGTGAAATCAGATGCTAAAAATAACTTGCTTCTTTCATGCACAATTCCAAGGAGCGGAGAGGGAGTTAAGAAGTTAAAAATAGAACTGGAACTTTCGACTCTTTTATGTTCATGGTCACCAAATTTATGAGTAACAGTGGGTGATATTTATGTTTAATTAATGTGCTATTTGAATTGTAGCTCTTCTTGGAATATCCTCAAAGTTTGAACATATATTAAAATATATCATTCATTCCATTTCAAAATTTAAAAATATTTTTCATGCATGTGAGACCCTGTAGACTCTGTACCAAATAAATAAATAAAATGTTTTTCAAGCACCCCTTTTCAAGTTTCCCATTTGAAGCAAGTTTACTGAGGTTTCAGTTGCCTCCGACAGACAGATGCTCTAGGACCACCACCGTCGTGTGGACGGGTGGCAACCGTCTGGCGCCCCAGTGCTGGCAGAGCAACAGGCCTTGGCCTGGAGGGCAGCCGAGCGGGAGGGACTCCCACCTCTGGGTGGCATCGCTGCCCCTAGAGCTGTCCCTGTCTCTTCTGTTTAGCTGAAGAGCTAGTAGGCCAGGGCTGCAGCCTCCCTCTGTCTCTGTCTCTGTCTCTGTCTCTGTCTCTGTCTCTGTCTCTCTCTGTCTCTGTCTCTGTCTCTCTGTCTCTGTCTGTCTCTGTCTGTCTCTGTCTGTCTGTCTGTCTGTCTCTCTCTCCCTCGCTCTCTCTGTCTCTCTCTCTGTCTCTGTCTCTCTCTCTCTGTTTCTCTCTGTCTCTGTGTCTGTCTGTCTGTCTGTCTGTCTGTCTGTCTGTCTGTCTCTCTCCCTCTCTCTCTCTGTCTCTATCTCTCTCTCTCTTTTTTCTTGTCTTTTTGAGACAGGCTGTTGTTATGTAGTTCAGGCTGACCTTGAGTCTACTTTGTAGCCCAGGCTGGTCTGGAACTCATGAAGATCCTCCTGCCTCAGTCTCCAGAGTGCAGGGAAGACAGGCTCAGCTTCTTTTTGTAAACTATTACCAGCCACAGAGCTTGCCAAGAACAGGCTCCTGACCCAGAGCTCTGGAAACCACTGGCTGGTGCCCAGGATCGGAGGACACACGTGGGCTCCCCAGACCTGGGTGCTGTGCAGGCTCCGGGGTGAGGGCACGGCGGGGGCTGCACCATGCAAGGAAGCAGCAGTCCCTTCAGCTGCTTGTGGCTGGGTGTGTCCTTCTGCCCTAGGCTTTGGTGCACAGTTGGTGCCCTTGTCTTCGGCTTTACCTGCTGGGGAGGCCAAAGGCAGTGGCTCTGAGGCCTCAGGTGCCCTGCTGTGTTTCTGTGGTAGCTGCGAGGTGAAATCACATGCTCTTGGTGAGTATGGTCCACCTGCATGCCCGGTGTCCCCTCCTGTGGGAACAGTTCCCTGGGACCCATTGCCCAGAGGTCCCCACATGGAGCACACGCACAGCGGCTATGGACGGATGCCCCAGGCCCCTTGGCCTCTAGCCCTCCTCATTGCCTGCTTCCTGGTCCCAACCCAGCTGGCACCTACTACCTTGAGCCTCCAAGTCCACACTCACCTGCAGGCCAGGGCTGTTCACACCAGGCCATGCCCCACACTGGCCAGAAGCCTTCATTCTGGGTGGCCAGTGTCGTCACCTTCCTTTGATTGCTGTGTGCCTGGTCTGTACATCTTCTATCCTCTCATGTGAAGGTGTCTTTGTGCTCAGAATGTGTGCACTGTGCTCCTGTGCGGGCTTGTGCCGGCCTGTGTGTGGCCTGCGCTGGGGTTCCTGGGATGTGACCACTTGTCCTGATAGCTACTTTATTGTAAATCCGAGGCACTGTTGGGTGGGACCCACCACCCCGGGCTGTCTGCCACTTGTCTGTCTCTCCCCTGCTGCCTTGTTCTCCTCTTTTCATGTGATTTCCCTTCAAAAAAGAAAGTTATGTTCAACTTGCTTATCTCTAAAAATTCTCTCTTCCTCTCTCTCTCTCTCTCTCTCTCTCTCTCTCTCTCTCTCTCTCTCTCTCTCTCTCTCCATGGAAGCCAGGGCCTTGCGCACCCAGGCAGGGGCTCCACCACTAGGCTGCATCCCCAACCCTTTACTTCTTAATTGTTTAACTGATTGCCTTAGTGCTTGCTTACTCAGAGCTGGCCTGATTCACAGTATTATGTTATTCATTTCTGCTTATTTTGTTAACAATGTGCTCTCGATTTTCTCAACTTTGTAGACTGCTTGTTACACGCTTTAACTACACTTGCATTATCAATATATATATAACAACAGTACAATTTTGCCTTAAAGATTCAATTATATTTAGAGACTCAATTGTAGTTATTTTATATTGAAATTAATGAAAAAAGGTTTAAGTTTACTTTCTGTTCTTTCCTTTCTAGAGCTTTAGTTCTTTGTATGGGTCTGTTGTTTTGTTTTGTTTTTGTCTCTCGTGCAGTTCCTACTGCCGGAGGAACTCTAGCTCAAATTTCTTGTCACTCAGGTGCTGGAGGCGTGGCCTGGCCTGTGTGTCCCTCTGCTTGTACATGAAATGCCACCTGGAGCCGTGCCTTTCCCACCTGTGAGGGCGTGGGGGAGAGCAGGTCCCAGGTGACGTCCTAGGTGTTCTCTTCATCCTGCTTATTAACTCCTCCATCGAGTTAGCAGAACTTAGAACTGGGAAGTTCTGTGTTGTTAAACTGCCAAAGTTATCTACTGTTTATTTAATTATCTAGTTTTCTTCTCACCTCTCAACATTTTAATTAAGTGTATAGATTAATGTGATCCCATTAAATCAGTCTGCTCTTTGTTTCTTTTGCATTTGTAGTTGGCCATTATTATTTATTTTCACTTTCATCTCTGTTGAAATCACTGAGCTGACTTTGCATGGTATTCGCCTTTTCCACTTGCATATAAATTATGGTCATTTAAAATTGTTACAACAGTGCTGGCATTTTTAAAGGGTCATCTCTAATCCATTTTCATGTCTGTAAATACTGTGCAGACTGCAATGGTCTATGTTCATAGATAGATGCCATTTTAAAATGCAAGCTCAAAACTCCTGTTGATCATTAATAATTTCAACCAAATTAAGCCAGTATATTAACACTGTAATTCTGAAGCAGGTAGGCACTTATGAAATCTCACTTAGACTAAAGCTATGATTTATGGACAGTGAAGACAAATTGCGCAGAGTTGATGAGGCGGCCGCTGTGTGCACGCTGGATCTGGCTCTGAACTGACAGCAGCAGCATCTCCTACATCTGGAGAATGCAAAGTAACCCAGCGGATAGGATAGTCTGAAATTCATTTAAACTATTTTTGTCTCCTGGTTATCGACTATAAATAAAAAAAAAAACTGTAACTACAAAATACTCAAATATATTTTATTTGAATATGAGCTTTGATTTAGCCAATTTTCACCACAGCTTTGATAATTTTTTGGTTGTGGGAAATGAATTGCTCCCCGCGTTGAGCTCAGGCTTCTCCGGCGGGGAATCTCTCACGGCCAGCTCCTCGCGGCTGTTAGGGAGCTGTCTCAGAAGAGTTGGTCACTCTGTGCTTAGCACTCAGAGTGCGCTGCGCAGGTCCTGGACACGCAGCTCGGGCTCAGCAGAGCATCTTGTTTATCACAGAACCGAGCACCGAAAGGGAGCTCTCTTCTGTATGGGTTTTCACGTAGGCTCAGTGGACACAGGATCAGTGGACTGTGGAAGCAGCGGCGCAGGTGCTGAGCTGGGCTTTGGGCACACCGCGCGCTGGCGGCGGCGCCACCGAGGCTCTATGGCCTGCCTTGAATCCTGCAGTTCCCGGGGAGCTAAGTGCTTTATTCTGAATGAATGCTTTGCAACTGGCCGTAAGCATTCCGAGTATCATTTCTAGTTCTTTCTTCCGGGAGAAAGACATGAATTTTTTTATGGCATTTAAATCTTTGTTAAAATCTCTGATAGGTAAAGTTATGTAAAATAAGTACGTACTGGCCTTTGCATGAAATTATTATAGTGACCACTGATGCTTATTACTTTTCATGCTAATGGCATAAGATTTGCATAAACAAGAAGCATTAATGATGCTCTTTCAAAGTACCACGTGCCGAGTTATCGGGCGTCGTCTTCCCCCGCACGCCACGCCGCTTCAGGCGCTAAATCCCCGCCTCCATTCCTGACGAAGCCCCAACTCGGCCAGATCCTGCTTGCGCGTGTTACGAGGGTCGTACACGCGCCCTTGCCGGGCAGCTCGGGCTGCACTGCCCGGCCCCCACTCAGCAGGTGTGGAGCGAGGCTGACAAAATCCGCACACGTGGCCACCCCACCCTTGCGCACACTCGGCCCCTCTTCTGAGCTAGGATTCGCTGCGCGCACAGTACGGGACCCCTGAGAAAATCCCGCCAGTGCGCAAAGATTCGGCCACCGGGAGCGCTCGGTGGAGCAAAGCCGCGCGAAGCTGCGAGAGCGCAGCGCGCGAGGCGGCCCTCGGCACCAGCCCGGCTCGGCCGCTAAGCGCTGGCCTTTTCGGCGTCGGTGACAGTAAGGACGGTGACCGGTGCCCCGCACGCTCCCTCAAGACGAGCCTTCGCCGCGGTCACCACGTGCAGCCAGCACGCCGCGGCTCACGGCTCCGAGCACGACCTCTCCACGCTCAGCCCGCCGCACGGTGTTTCAAATCAGAAAAGAAGAGAGAAAGCACACGCGGCAGCGAAGACGCTCCTGCGGACCCGCGGGCGTGTCCCAGCCCGCCCTGCCTCACAAGCCAGCGGTCGCCAGGGTTCTGACATTCACTGCCCCTCACCGCTGCTGCCACCGAGCAGCTCCGTAACGCGTCGTCCTGTTCCTTGCCATCCCAGTCACTCGTGTTCCAAGCCCAGATCTTCGCAGCTCCTCCGCGCCCCCAGCTCAAAGCCATGACCGGGTCTGCAAAGCCTCGCGGCTCGCGAGCCAGCCGCCCACGCACGCGCGCCTCTCACGCACACCCACGGAATCGTCCTCACGCCCTTTCGCCCGCGCCGTTCTCGCAACCGACCCCGACTCCCAGGAATTATCCTATTAAGAACGCCGCTTGGACTTCCTTCCTTGACAACATGATTCAGCAGCTTCCGGAGATTAAAGGTTAAAACCCGAGTCCTCTGTGCCCCAGGGACACCTCACGTCCCGGTGGCCTTTTCAGCTTCCTGTCTGTCCTCCAGGGCCGCTCGGCGGAGCTCTGCTCTGGGCCTGGCAAGCATCTGTCGGGATTTCCACGCATTTCCCCGGAGTGCTTGTGCCTCTCCCCTCGCCGTCCCATCAGATTCCGAGGGTCAGGGCTCAGCTCGGTAAGTAGCTCTCTGGCACGTGAAGGGTTCTAGGCTCCGCCTCTTTATCTGGATTCGTTTAACACAAAATTAACCATGTTAGTGCGCATAATGTGGCGATATCTAACACTTCCACAATCCTGCGTAGCTACCACCGGTGCCAACCTCTGAGTACTTTTGCCACACTCTGACAAACCCCACACATCTAAAGTCTGTGCCTTTCACGTCAGAGCTAAGAACCTGCTGCCCAACCCAACGTCATGAAGATTTACTCTGACATTCTCTTACCACCAGTTAAACAACTTTGACTGGAATTTTGGGCTTTGTAATCCATTTAGGGAAAATCTGGGTATCAGATGTGACATGGGGCCCAACGTTAGCCTTTGCAAGCGGACAAGTGGTTGCAGCAGCAGCGTTCTTTGGCAAGCTGGCCCGCTTCAGTCACTGCTCTTGAGCAGCGTGCAGAGCGGCCCAGACACCCGAGCTTAGTCTGGCCTCCAGCGCCCTGCGCGATTCTGCTGGCCCACCCTCGAGCTAGCAGCACCTTCTTCCGATTGCTGCAGCCTTCAGGTAGTTTCGAAATCCAGAAATATCAGTTCTTTCATTTATTTTCACTTTTCATTATTTTCAAGGGGGCCTTTGACAATTCCATGTGCATTTTGGGATAAGCTGTTCTGCTTTTGCAAAAATGGCTATTGACATTTTCGTTGCTATTTCATAAAGTCTGCGCACCACTTTAGTAATATTACAATTTCCCAATGTTAAGCCTTATAATCCATAAAGATGGATAACTTCGAATTTGCTAAGATCTTCTTTCTCTTTTTAATCTCTTTCAGTAATGTTTTCTAATTTGTAGTGTAGAATTCTCTCACCAGCCTCATTAAATTGATATCTATATATTTTATTCCTTTAGAAGACATCATAAAAAGAAGTGCTTTATTTTTAAAAACTTTCTTTCAGCATATGGATACTTGGCTGATTTTTTTAAAAATGATGACTGTATATGCAATAGATACCATGAAATGGAAATATTTTTTTCAATGGGAACGAAAAACTTGGATGAAGAACATGACGAAAGAATGTAAAAAGATATCTATGTATACATGCAAGATAATTTGGATCATTGTACTGCCAATTTCTGCTGGGCTTTTGAAAGGAACAGTTCATGCTTAAATTATTTTTCTTTTAATTTCTTATACCTTTATTGTTGTTTTGTTAAACAATTTTGCATGCTTGTATCTTGTAACCTAAACAACTAATTTGAAGATGACATCATGCAATATAGCAATTATTGTTGAATTCCTTTTACTTTGTTTAGTGAAATTTTGTATCATTCTTAATGCTTTTTCACTATTTTGTATTCTTTAAAAAAAATTCAAAATTCAAAAAATGATGACTGTATACTGAATTTTGCAGAACATATTCGTTGAATCAGGTAGCAACTTATGAGTTCTTTGAATTTTAAGCATTAAGATAATCTGCAAATAATTTTAATTCCTCTTTTCTAGCTCTGATGCTTCCACCTCTTTTCCCTGCGCACGTGCGCGGGCTAGAACAGAAGTGACAAATGTGGAGATCCATCTCTTTCCTTCCCAGGAAAAGAGTTTTAAGTCTTTTATAATATCCTTTACAAGGCCAAGGAAATTCCCTTCTTCTACCAGTTTATTGAATGTTTCACTGTGAATTAATATTGGATTATGATGAATAATTTTTCTCTATCAGTTGAGATACAGAAAAATTATTTCCTTTTATTGATGTACTTTATGCAGTTCATGATTTTTGTATGTAAAACTGGAACCACCATTGCGTTCCTGAGATAAAGTCCATGTATTCATGCTATCCACAGTAATCCACATAATATGAGGCTGGATTTTTATTTGTTAGTACTTCATTCATATATTTTAGTATTTCACATCTATATCCATTAGTGACATGTGTTTCCAGATTTTGTGGTGTCTTTGTCTCTGATTCTAATTTAATCTCTTTGTAATCAGAGAATATATGTTATATGGTTCCTATCTTCTTAAATTTAATGTGTGTGTGTGTGTGCGTGCATGTGTGTGTGCGTGCATGTGTGTGAGTGTGTGTGTGTGTGTGTGCATATGTGTCCCACCATATATGGTCTATCTCAGAAAACGTTGATGTCATCGACTCCTACAACAGCCTACTTCACACAGTCCATCAAATTCTCCTTTGTGTTCTGTGGCTCTAACTTGGTTCATACAGGTTACAGCTTGTGCCCTTTTGTCTGTTATAGGAGTTCTGACTTATAATCTATTTCTTCGGCATTAGTGTGTCCACCAAGCTCCATTTTCGTTAGTATCTACAAGGACTATCTTTTCTTCACGCTTTATTTTTCAATCTGTTTATGTCTCTGAATTTGTCTTTTTTTTTTTTTTACAGACATCATATAGTTGGATTTTTTAAAATCTCCATTCTGCTGATTCTTGCCTTTTAACAGGGCAGCTTAATTGAAGAGAATTTCTGTCACTTATTTTTGTATATCTTTTTATACTTCACTTTCCATTATTTCTCTTATAAGTGTAATTGAGTTTCTATAGTGCGTCATTTTGTTTGCTGTATGCTGTAGCTACTTTCCTAGAAGTTACCTTGTGACATTTGAACACTGAATTTATAGCAACTTACTTTGAACTAATACCATCTATACTATGATATAGTGGAAAATGTAACTCCCAACCTGCTAGATGTCAGAAACGCAGAGTTTGAGTCCCCCAAAATATAGAATGATTTCCAAGGAACAATAGAAGTTAAGAATAGAAAAATTCATTGAGAGAGTTCCTGAGAGACAAGAAGGGACCTAAAAGTGGTTGTCAATGAGCCCACCTCTTGGAAAGAATATTTTACAGTCCAAAATTAAAGGTGGGTATGAAGTCCTGAGGTAGGTACCAAGTGGGCACTCCTAGGACCAACCAATAAGACCTCAAGTATGGCCGCTCAGGTAACGTTGATCCCATGGGGAGGCAGGTCACCACAGAGCAAGGCCACGTGGAAAGATGAGGGCATTCCCTCATGAAAAGATGAATCGGGAGGCTCTGGTCACCTCTGGTGACTGGTGGCTGTCTAGACTCTGCTGGTACCAAGGGTAGCATAATCTCAAGTTGTTGTTTGTCCCTCAGAGGCAGGCAGGCCTGGTCCTTCCGTCCTCATCTTGAGGCTTGGCCTTGGACAGCTGCGCCTCTGGCCACAGCGCTGCTGTGTTCCCATCTACTACGCTGACTCGTCAGGCCTAGCCTTGCCTCCCCGCCTACTTCTACCTAACTTGGCTGTGTGTAATATGACCTTGTCATACACAGAAGTCTTCTCTGGATCTGCTTGAACTCACGTTTAGATTGTTCTCATAACCTACATTTTATACGCCATGTGCCCATTAATGTACGCTTATAGTTACTGTTTCACGTGATTGTGATGAAATAGTGTATGGGAAAAGAATCAAAAATGGAACAGCAGTCCTGAGGCTGCGCTGCCTTAGCGTCCCTGCAGGCATGCCTGTCCTGTCCTCCAGCCCTACTCAGTTCCTCTCCCTAGAAAGCAGGCTGCTGGTGATCGGTCCCTTAGTGTGTGCTCCCTGTTAACTCTTCCTCCAATCTTGATGGAAATTTGTAAGGCTTGGAATTCTTTCTTGATGCTGTTTCTTCTTTCACCACCTTAAATATGTCCTCAACTCATTTAAAAATTTGTATCAGTGCATGTTTGCATACATAATGATCACATTCATCACTGGGAGTCTGTATCTAATGTAACTTAATAATAATTTCATCATTCTTAATGATTTAATCATTTAATATGATTTAAGTTTTCTTTTTTACCATTTCCCTCTCCTTCCTTTAATCCGTCTTCCCCTCTCCATGCATACTTTTTAAATAATTTTTTTCCTTCCATTCTCTCTTTTTCAATCCCCATTCCCATCATTTGACCTCCAGAAACTGGCCATTGTCCCCGACAGAAGCTTTATGGGTGCAGTCACTTTTTTCTTGCTGTTTTCAAACTGTCTTGAGCCCTTGGCTTTCATCACATCAATTACAATACGTCTTTCTGTCTTTATTTTCTGTGGGAGCCACTGAATTCTTGGATTTGAACACCAATGTCTTTATCAAATGTGGACCGCTTTCACCCCCTACTCGATTGTTAGTCCCCTGGTTCTCTTCCTGCCCCTTTCCATTTCCTCGCCTCTGCGATGTCAGCAGTCTGCTCGATGCCCCACGGGTCAACCACACCCTGGTGCTCATTCGCACTCCTGTTTTCTCTTCTTCAAGCTCCAATATCTTATGTAGACTCTAGAATGAAATTCCATTTCAATTGTCAGAATACCCAGGGACTGCTTTGGTCCCCTTTGACTTTGTTCCCCTCTGTTCTCCATGTTTTTAGACATTGTCGCCTCCTGACCTTCTCCAGCTCCTTGTGCACGTTTGTCCTCATCTGTGGAGCGCACCTCCCACCACGTGCAAACGCTGTCGAGTGCAGTGCCTGTGTCTGCTCGGAAAACCTCCATTCACTCCCTTTCAGGCTGGATAGCACGTTTTGGTTTCGTTGGGTTTGTCTTGCGCGCTCCTTCTCTGCGCGAACGCTGGCCCCCGGGGCGCCGTCGAGGGCTCCCAGAGTCCTCTCCCCGCCGCCCGGCTCGTGTACTGTGCCGCCCGGGCTCCTCGCTGCTCTGCTTCCCTCTGGGGCTGGGGACCCATCCCAGGCCTGCGCGTGCCAGCGGAGCCTCTGCCGCCTTCGCAGGCCCAGTCTGGGCACTCAGCCCAGCGCACAGCGCCTGCCTCTGCGTTGCTGCGTGGCCAACCCTGTAGCTTGTATTCAGTTAATGTCTTCAGAGAAATTTCTTGCAGTATTTGGAGTCGACGCACAACAGAAAAGAAGAGAAAGAGACAAAGGGAGAGCCGCGTGCTCTGGAGTGTGCACGGTAGGGACCCGCCCGCCGGCTCCGCGAGCGTCCCACATGGAGGGCTGCAAGTGACCGGCCCTGGAGCCCTGGCTGCCGGCCTCAAGCCAGGAGAGCCACGGTGGCCCCAGGCCTGCAGCCCGCAGAGGGACAGACAGACGGACGCTGCAGCCCCCTGGGCCCCTGTGCTTCGCCCCTGCAGGGTGCAATGCAGCAAGCTTTGCGCTTTACAAACTAGCAGCAGGATTTCACATTTTTCCAAGAACAAAATTGAACGAAGTTTTATAAATGAAAGCTTATAATTTGATTACTAACTAAATTACAGTTATTTTTTTCTGGATAAAGTAGTTTTAAATTTTGAACATTAACTCTTTCTATGATAACTTTAATTCCCAACATCTATTTTCATAATACAATTATTTTTTGTTAATACTTAAAAAAAAAAAACCTCATTGATACTGTTTGTAGCTTATTTAGAAAGTTTTTTTTTCAGAGTTTAAAATCTTTTTGTAGGCCTAGAAAAACATTATTTTATCAAAATTATCACATTTGCTTTGCTCAGTCCTGAAGAAAATCACTTATTATTCCCAATCTTAACAGCAATCACAACAAAGCACAATTTCTTTTCTTCAAGATTTACTTTATTCCATATATTTACATTTGCATGATTATACACTTGACCATTGTTTTGATATTTAATTTGAGCTCCAGATGAATAGTTTTTGTTTGACTTTCAATTTTAGGTAAGCTTACCCAATTATCCAAGAACAATAAAAATGTCTGCTCCACTAAGCAAGAGAGAGAGAAGGAGGGAGAGATTGGAGGTGGCGGGAGGAGAAAGCGCCACCCAGCTGCTGGCCTGGGGTGCAGAGGCGCAGAGCGTGTCCCCTCCACCCACAGCAGCTCCGGCCTCGTGCCATGTGCGTGCTCCTGAGATCGCGTGGAGCAGAGCGCACACACTGCTCCCACCAGCCCCGAGCAGCGCAGCCCCATAGCCAGAGTGCTTCAGGCTTCTGCACCCCTCAGCTTCCTGCTATGTAAAATAAGAAACATAACAGTGCCCTTTGCACTAACCTGTGATGGACATTAATCGAGTGACTAGACATGTGTACTTCAGTAATCCGTGACCCCTGTTGGCCATTACCGTCACTGTCACGGTTGCGCAAAGCTAACCCGAAGCTGCTTTCTTTAACTGAACGGGATGATCAGAAGGGCTGCATTCGCTGCAGGCAGCGCTGGAGAACACACCCATGACAGGCAGCGCAGGCCCGGCCTTGGGTGGGACCCGACAGCATCAGGATTGTTGCCTTTGTTGTGACTATGACAATGACACCCTGAGTTAAGCTGCATTTTACACAGATTTCAAAGGACATGGCTCAGCGAATGGATACACACATAGCTGAGCGACCAGAGGCCCAGGCAACACATGGCCAACACATTAAGTCAGACTGACAATGTTAAAAATGTAATTTCTGTGCACTAGAATGGGTAAGATAATTTTGTGAAAAATGCAATTTGATAATAAAACTTGTCAAATGACGTCCGATGTTGCAATCTAGCTCTTTCTCACCATGTGCTGTGGATGCTATATTTCCTGCATGATCTGTCCGTACTTTTTGTTGGCTGACCAGGAATTCACAACCTCCTAATGTGAGCACCATTACCAGCAAGATTCCACCCTAGTGTATCTCTAAAAAATCTTAATATCAGTCATATCTGGAGCTTATGACACAGGTAATGGAATAAGGAGAAATTATAAGATTATTTAGATTTGCTATGACTTTAGTGTACAAAAGAGATCTGAGATGATCCATCAGTTCTGAGTAATGAGAAGAGACAAGAAGAGCTGAGCGTGGTGGTACACAGTAAGTTCAATGACAACCAGAATCACGAGGAGAGATCCTTCCTCATAAAACAAAACAACACATAAGAAGCATCAGTGTTAGGATTTTAAACAACATTACAAAGCTATAGTAATTAAACAGCATGGTATTGGCAGAAAAACAGACATGAGGCTCAATGGAACAAAGTACAGTGAAGGTAAATATTTCAGAGGCTTCAGCAATGTGATCAGCTGGCTGTGGCATATATGTAGTAAATTCAGGCCCACAGAAATGGAGAGTGCAGAAACCACGCAGGCACATTCAGCCACCTGATCTTTGACAAAGTGGAGAAAAGCATGTACTAGAGGAGAGGCAGCCTCCTTGACAAGTGCTGCAGGAAAAGCGATTTCACGCACGCAGAAGGTTGAGCCTAGACCTCACTCCTCACCAAACTACAACCAAAATGGGTCCACGATGCTGAAACAGAAATATTTAGTCTGCTACAAGCTAAAATAGGTGAAAGTCTTGAAGACAAAGCCATGAAGGAGGACATTCAGCACAGGACCCCAACTGCACAAGACGTAACACCGTGAGTCAACAAGTAGGACCATATCAAACCGAAAAGGTGCTGCACAGCAAAGAAAACCAATAAAAGGGTGAAAAGACAACCTACAGGGTGGGAGATTTTGGCACCTACTACTCAGGAAGAAGACTATTTTCTAGAATATTTAAAGAACTAAAAAAAAAGTACTTCCAAAGGTATGCTCAAAATATGGCAATTGAAGTGAATGCACACTGCTCAGTAGCAGAATTATAAATGGCCAACGAATACCTGGAAATAGATTTAAAAACCTCTGGCTACTACAGAAATACAAATGAAGACAACACTGAGATTGCGTCCCGCTCCAGCAAGGACAGTTACCATCAAGAACGCAAATGACAACTAGTTCTGGTGAGGCTGTAGGGAAAAAGAAACTCCTCTACGTTGTTTGTGGAATGTAAAGAACTACAACTCCTATGGAGATCAGTGTGGACAGTGCTGGAAAACTAAAGCTAGCAATCCCAGTGCACCCCACTCGTCCCCTTCTGTATGTCGTGCCAGAGGTGTCACAGACGCTGTGTGGCACTGGCACATGCACTGTGCTTGCAGGGGCACGGTTCATAACAGCTAACTAGCGGAAGAGCCTTCATGCTGCCCGCCAAGGACTGGCTAACACTCTGTGGTAGAAGGGTAAATCTGAGCCCTTTGAGCAAAATGGGTACACTTGGAGCCATAGTATTAAGTGAAAGAAAACAGATGCAAAATCTTAGCTATTGGATTTTCATGTATGAGAAAACCAAATCTAAAAGTGAAAAGAGGCAAATACTAGGTGGATACAGGACACAGGGAGACAGCATGCTTGAATTAGCAAAGGGAATCTGAGGGCGGGGGAGGGGCAGGGCGGAGGGGGCGTCCAGGACGTGATTCGCGTGGGTACTGGCTCATTCTCCAAGAGATTCTCATTTTTATGTATCACAAACACAAATTAGCAAAACCCAGAAACTAAGCTGATTTAAAATATAATAGGAGAGACAATATAGCATATCGTGCTACTGTTGCTTCAACACGTGGTTGTGAAACGTGACACTGACCCCCCTTGACCAGGGTGTGTGTGCCTTGCTTAAACCAGCGGCAGGAGGCTGCTACTCAGCACTTCCATCCTGCGCGTCTCTCCATCTCGAATTTCCCACGTTCCCCTCTGGCATTTTCATGATGAGGTTACAAACTTGTTCAATTAATTCCCCTAACATCATTAGGACCATGCCCTCTGCTAATGTTACTGAGACTGAAAAAATAAACCCAACATTAGAAAGCTGGAGCCTCATTAATCTCACTGTAGCATTTCCCCTAGAAAAGCACTCCGAATAATTGATGTAGTCCAACTTAGTGCGCAATTTTCAGGCATGGAATTCAGATAACCTGAATTGTCGTTCCTTGTCCAACACCAGGCGCTGTTCCACATGTGGGCAGTTGTTGCTTCGTGCTCTTTATCTATATGAAAAAGCTAGCTGAAGGTTATTAGCAAGCATGGAGAACAATTATGAAAATCGAATTGCATCCGACTGGGGACTGGCACGAGTGCCTCACCTCCTGCCCGTCTCTTTCCCTCCCCCCTCCACTCCTCTCCCTGCGCCTGCTCAGGGCTCCTCTCCGGTGCCTGTCCCCTGTCGCCTGCAGGGAGACACCGTGCAGACCTCCGGTCCTGGAGCTCTCACAGCAGGTGAGGTCTCTGTCAAGCACCACGTGGCCTGGAAGGCCTGACACACCCAGCTGTCCACAACCCTAACAGATGAAATGTTCATGTCATACGTATTATGCAGGCAAAGAACACCACTGTGAGGACATAACTGCGAAAGTAGATATCAACGATATAATTAGAGAGAAAGAAAATGAGACAAATGGTGAAGAGAATTGTACGTGAGGTAATTTTCATCCACTCACTTTCCTTAATACTTAAGTCTTAGGACCAATTGACTCAGCTGTCTTTTCATTCCAGAGACAGGTAAATGGAGGGACAGACAGCGAGACGGACAGACAGACTGACACGGCTTTCCTCAGAGATACTATAGGTCCCAGGGAACGACACATTTTCCGCTTGTCCTCAGAATTTCCTTGCGTTCCAAGGTGAAATGGTGCTCTCCTTCCAGAGGGGAGGGTGGGCAGGCTTGCGGCCGGCCGTGCGTAACGGAAGACGCACGGTGTAGCAGCTCCTGCCTGGGGCGCAGCGCCTTGGGAAGCCAGGCCTCACCCGGCCCTCACCCGCCGCCCTGCGGGCACAGCGGCTCCGAGCGCCCGCGCCAGAGCATCGCGACCTTGTCAGCAGCGGCCTCAGGGCAGAGAGGGGTAGGTCTCCTCGCTGAGCAAGGCCGTGCGCACACTAGCAGCTTGTCATGCAGTAAAAATGGCATACTGAAAATTTGGTAGCTTTAAGGGCCAAGTTTCTTGAGATAAATTAACATGCAAAGAAGTAACCGAGTGTGAAACGTGAGGAGATTTAGCACACGCGCTGAGCAACGCACACCGCCACCGTGAGGACGGAGACCGCGCTCACGGCCCCACGCTGACCCGCAGGGCACCGCTGCGCCCTTCGCCCTGGCTGCCCCACGCTGATCGGGCTCTGCCGCCACATGCGTGTGGCTCAGAACTCCACCTTAGAGACCCGGCCGTGGCTGCGCTGTGTCTGCTACTGCCCTCCCAGCGCTTCGCGTGGGCGCCATCCCCGAGGGAGGCAGGCCGCGATTGCACCACCTTACCGCTGGGTGGCGCGCTGCTGCGTGACGTCTCACAGCTTTCCTGTTCTTTCAAAGCTGGTGGCATGGGGAAGTTGTTACCTGTGGTGACTAACATTTCTATAAACTGGAAGTACGATTATGTGGTATATAATTTTATTTGTCCTGGAAAAGACCTACGCACGAGGCTGCTACTTGAGATGTCACCAGTAAACGGTTTTGTCGCGTCTTGGGCCACTGCGTTGCTGCCAGCCCTCTTCGAAGTCCAGCTCCTACGCATTTTACCCACACAGACATTTTCAGACACTTAAAATCCAGCCAAATAGTTATTCTAATGGGTGTAATAATGGACATAAAGCAGTATCTTCTGACAACTTTATCTGGTATTTTTCTAGTCAGTTATGCTACATGCGTATTTCATTTGTTCTTTTCCCATCTGTGCATCTTTCTGAATTGTATCTTTCTATTCAAATAATCATCTGTTAGACTTTATTGAACTTCTTAGAGAAATGAATGTCTATCTATATCTGTCTGTATAAATTTCTCACCAACACTTAATCATATTCAGTCACTCTCAGTAATATTTAGCGTCTATGATTTAGTGATTCTCTGGGGCTTTTATCTTAAACCATTTCTCCTTTCGCTCACCTCGGACAGCTCACCGGTGCTTTAGTCTGTAGTGTGCAATCTAAGTTAGCCTCCTCTCGTGAAATTTGATTGCAGGTTTGAGTGAAGTGACTCGCTTGCCTTTTCTGTACCCTGGCTACTCCCCACTCTCACTTTTCTTGCAGAATGGAGAGGTGGGGGCTTTATGAGGGTTCCTCTTCCACAGCGTTGGTTTCTGCACAGCAGTAAGAAACAGTGTTGAATCAGAGTTCAAATACTCACGAGTCCCTGGCAACCTGAAGACGTGGTGGGGTGCGTGTGCAGACCAGCCGCTCCTCTTGTGGTCTAGCTCCAATTAACAAACATATAGAGGGAAGCAGCCCACACGAGTGCCCAATCCAGACAATGGCTGAAGGCACAATCCCCAGAATGGTGCTGACATCCCATAGGCAAATTCCAGAACAGAACGTTTTCATGATCTCGAGGAGACTCTGCAGTTATTCACATTTGAAACTGGAAGCAAAATAGCATTATATCGAGAATGCTAACAGATGCCTAGAGTTACTCGATGTTTCTCCTTGTAATCCCTGCCTGCACCATGTTCCACTCCACATGATTCACATTTGCTTATTATTCATAAGTGCTCAGAAAGTAAGTGCGTAATCCTAGCAGACTCTACAATACTGACTTCTACGTGGAGTGCTTTCTCTATTTTTTCAGATTACTCACAACAATTTCCAAAAGAAAAATCCTTTTTCTAAGTGGCAATTCAAAATCTACAATGAGCTTACTTAAACCAAAATCCTATTACTGTTTACTCTCTAAATAAAATTTCATTGACTGCAAGCATAACAACTCTGCACTTGAATCATTTAAGGCAAGCCATCTTCAGTAGACCTTTGATCCCTAGGGTTTCAGAAGGTGATCTTTATCTGAACAGAGAAACACACTGGCAGAAGCCCTTTCGGGAAGCCTGACCACCCACTCTGCTCGCTTGGTGAGGCTGCAGGTGCTGGGTTTGGACTCGGGCTTGGTCCCCAGGGCTGAAGCTGCTTGTCACTTCACTTCATGAAACAGAAGAGAGCCTGACAGTTGTCAGAAAAGATTTCTGTGAGCTCCCCAAAACCAAAAGGAAAGAGCAAATTCTTTTCATCTTTGTCCAAGTAATCTCAGCACAGAAAACTGTCTGAAGTCTGAGTAGGAACAAAAAATCATCTTATCTTAAAATATATTGCTAGTTGATATTAAATAATTGATTCTTCAGGGTAGCTTTGAATCAAAACTGTAAAGTGCATGGCTTTTACGTTTAGAATTCTTATTGGGGTTTGTTCTGCACTTTGTGCATCTTTCCTGTTGAATTCTGGGGTTCTCCTGCTTGTGCTTTCTAATTCTTGGCTTCAGGGTCATTCACACACTTGGATGCTGGTCCTTTCTAGGCATGAGAGTTACAAATGTTCTCAGGGAGTGCAGTTTGTCCTTCTCCTCCCAGCTCTCCCCTGGAGCCGGATGGATGGCTCTGGCTTGTTCCCTTCATGGTGATGTCTCTGCCCCTCTTTGGGCAGTGTCCTTGGCCTCTCCATTCTCTTGCACTGTTCCCTGTCCTGGTCTTCCCCAGCGAGGCATTCTCTGATTTCTGTAGCTCACAGTGAACAGTGTGCGTGCTCTCAGCTGGTCCCGTCCCCTCCACATCTGCAGCCCTCCGGGAAGTCTCGCTTCAGGTAGCGTGGGTGCTCCAATCTGCACTGCGTCAGCGGCAGCTGCCTCTCCTGGATCTTTTGGCTTTTTGATAAACAAGATAAGATGGTCAATAGTTGTAAAACCACCTGCTGATGGCTAGGTTTGGATGCCTGGGCTCCACGGATCAGGCCGGGAGAACCGCAGCTTGATCCCACTAGGGAGTCTTTCAGTCCGTGAAGAGCAAACTTTTCCCAGTCGTTTTCACTTATTCTTGAGGGTGCTTTTTCAGGCCTGTATGTTCTTGATTGAGTTATTTTTACTTTTTACTTTTTTCATGATTTTAAAGAGAACGAAAAGTAATAGAACATTAGAAATGATTCACAGTTTCGGAAAAGCACAAGACGATGGGCATCCAGCCAGAGTTGTGTTGCACTGTTGCCTGCGTGCAGCTGCTCAGATTACCAGATGTGTGCGTGTACGGTGGGCCAAAAGAGGCACGGCAAGCACTAACTGCTACTAATTTCTATCAGTTCTTTTGAAAGCAGCAGTTAGGCCTATGTGTTATTTATAACAGTCCTGCTCAAGTTACAGAGCCTTCGGGTTTTGCAGCTTTATTCTGTTTTAAGATACAGAACATGGCCGTCTTAGTTACTCTTGTCTTGTTGCTGGGACAAAAGCCCGACACTCAAAATGAGGGAAGGAAAGGTTTATTTAGCTCACAGTTACTGGAGGTTTCCAGACACTGCAAGAGAGGCTGGGGCACTGCCGTGTCCAGCAGGACCCTCTTCACCTCTCCAAGAGAGGCCACCCGGTATGGGCGAGCAGGGAGGCGCATGCTGTCAGTTTAATGGTTCGCGCCTCTCTGGCCCCGCCCCCGAGCCCCGCCCCGTGCTCTGGCCCCGCCCTCGAGCCCCGCCCTGTGCCCTGGCCCCGCCCCCGAGCCCCGCCCCGTGCTCTGGCCCCGCCCCCGAGCAACGCCCTTGCCTTGGCCCCGCCCCCGAGCCCTGCCCCGTGCTCTGGCCCCGCCTCTCGAGCACCGCCCCCGTGCTCTGGTCCCGCCCCTCGAGCCTTGGCCGCTCCTCAAGCGGCTCCTGCCCCATGCTTTACATGAGGCTTTGGGGGACAACTTCGATAGAAACTATAACAATATCTTATGTCAAATGTTTCCCGGCTGCCTGAGAACCATGTGATCTGTTACTGTTGGATGGGGTAGTGTCTAAATACCATCTAGATGAGATTATTTCATTAGAGTCAGCAACTCAATTTTCATACCTCAGTTTTGTTTGTTTATATAGTGATACCTTTGAAATGTGAAGATTTAAGAAATATATATATATATATATAGTACTCTAATGTATTTTTATCTCATGGAATGGATGACATAAAAGTAGACAGAACACGCTGTTTTCAGCATCCTGCATCCTAGCGGTGTTAATATGTTGCATTGGGGAACACAACGCATGTGCATGATAAAAATAAGAGAAAGCGCCAGTGTAAGACTTGGGTACAGAGAGAATTAAAGGGTACCCAGGAATACATGACGACGTGTCCAGATGTGCTGGAAAAGTACCAAGGAAGTCCTCTGCCCAGGTAGCGGTGAGCTGCTGTGAGCTTCTCAAGCATTATGAGAAATTTCTTTAAATTACAAGATACAATCTTAACCCACCATTGAAGAAATCCTAATAATCCACCAACGTTTATCAGACCGCTAAATCTGACCTCCCATAAATGTCTGCTCTGAGGTGTAAAATCATTTAATCATAATTCCTTTCAGCACACATTGTTAGAGATCACACGCGAGCATGAAGACCACTTCATGTGGTCGGCGGAGAGGTGTTTCTCAAAACGTGCCTGCGATCGCTCAGGACACGACCGTCTAGGGCTCCCGCCAGTCTGTGCAGTCAGATGCCTTCTACGCACTTTCTCCTAAAGCACAGCATCGTGCTAAATGACACTCGGTTTCTACCTGTTCATTTTGGAAATGTCCTTTTTAATTATAACTGGAGAAGGAAATTTCACATTCTATCCTGTGAGCTAGAAAGCATTAAGCTAATGCAACACTATTTAGAGTTTCAAAAATTATATTTGTATATATTTCATAGGATTTAAGAATTAGGTGTTTCCTTATTTTGTCCTTTATTTAGGTAAACTAAATTAGCTACAAAGAAATAAAAATTGCCTTCCTTTCTGAGCCTCTTTGATGACGTCCTGATCTTAGCTTTTCTGAAGGCTGCTTGGTGCATGGTTCTGGGATGGACCCCGGGCTCCCGCGGGCTCGCAAACCTCCTGGCCTGAGCGCGTCCTATCCCAGGTCCAGCTTCTGCCCGAATCTTTCCCCTGGGATGAATATCTTTCCTACCCCTGGCCTCTGGCTTCATTTCCTCTATCAGTTACCTTACTGTAACAAAATCCTTTTCTAATTAAAAATACACAATCTAGGATCATTTCTGGAGCAGGAGCATAATGAACTATTTCCAATTGCCAGCTGGCACGATGGTGGCCGGAGGAGTGGCCGTGGAGAAGGGGCCCGGGCGGCCGCAGCACAGAGGAGGCCCTGCGGGTGGAGAGCGAGCACCGCTGGCAGCCGCGCTGGGCCCTCGCCCTCGGCCAGCTGCGATGGGGCGACGTGCTTGGCTCCAAAGCCACCTTGCTGCCGCTCCCCTACGTGTCACATGGCATGGCTGGCTCTGCCCCTGTGTCCCCATCAAACTCAACACCTGGAATCTGCCCCAAACCTCTGACTTGGGAAGGTGCTATCCAGCCCAGAGCTACTCAAATGGAGAGCTAAGGAGCTCTCTTTACCACTTTGGGGTCTGTGAGAATTTCACCCTCCAGAGAAACGCCTGTCTCCGTGCAAGGTAGTGAACTGAAGGCGGAAGAAGCTGGAGAAGGGCCAGAAAACCTTGGAGCTGTGCGCGCTGGAAGGGGGTGGAGCACTTCCTCAAGGAGCTTCCTGCCGGTGCTGCTCTGGATTAGGGGAGGCGCTCAGCTGCGGGAGCTTGCAAGTGTTTAATGGGGGGAAGGATAGAACTGAGTGTCGATTTGGAACAATGAACGCAATTAGATTCCGAGGGTCGGGTTAATTGAATTTCCTCGGGCTATTGAAAGGAATAGGAATCGAGGAAATCAGAGGCTCAGTTCACATCGAACCCAAGTTTAGTTCATGAGCCATTTACCCCTTCAAATCACTTGCTTTCAAAAGCGATTTTGCAGACATGAGGAGAAAGAGAGTGGCCCCAGATGTGAGGTACATCTGTGCCAGGAACAATGGAAAATACGGTGAAGGGGTAGAGCAGAACGAATTGCTTTAGAGGAGGAGGGGTGGTAACTACATTTGAGGTGCGAGGGACACGGCTGGAAGCTAACTCAGTGCACATTTTTGTTTTTAAAATAGAGACTTCTGCACAAGGCAGGGCATGCCGTAGAACACAGGCGGCACCTGATGCGCTGGCTGCGGGACTGGCAGCCCAGGACACCTGGGACTGACCAGCGCGGGTAACTTCAGTAAACACTATCAGTTGTGTATTTCTCATTTCCACGTGGCTATGCATTGGTTATAAATTACAATGTTCTGGATATGGCAAACAGATGACAAATCATCTGCATTACCAAGTAATATTCTATTGCAGGAAGATAATTGTGACAGGACGAGCTTAAGAAATCAAAACTATCAAAAGAAGTAGTCAAACTACTAATGTGTGATAGACCATTTATGAAAACTGCCTGCATATATATTTGATTTTATGGATGCATACATGGTAAAATCCAAAACATACCCTAGAAATAAATTATTGGTTGTAATACATACTTTGAGACTATATGTGTGTTCAGAGAATTATACATGCTTACAGCTGTGGAATGATATAGAAATAATTGTGTGATTTAATCATGGATATATATATATATATATATATATATATATATATATATATATATATATATCTTTATGGAAAGGTCTATAGGGTGTTCAGAGTCTCATTACTAAATCAACTTGTAGTGATTCGCCTGTTTACAGCCTCCCAAGAGCTGGGATTACAGGTGCGCACCACCATGCCTAGTCTTAATTGCCATCTCTGTGCACCCCCAGGGTGGGGCCAGCATGGCAGGACTGGGAATTCAACCCCTGGTCCCTGTGCCTGCTTGCAGCCACTCTAATCCACTGAGCTATTTGGCTGGCCCTCAAAGTTGTATAGGATTTTTTTTTTTTTTTTTTTTCTGGCTCAGGCTGCCTTAAGGGCAGAGCTGGGGATCAAACCATAGTTCTCTGCACCTGACTGGGTTTGCCAGATCAGGAGCTTAAACAACGGAGCTAACCCACAAGGCCCCATAAAAAATATTTTTGATGAAAGATCAAATAATCTCCACTTACAAAATGAATGCATTTGCTCGGAAATATTCTATGATTTGATTTGTTTTTGTTTGCTTCCTAATGAAATCGGTTAAAGAATAAAAACATATGGTATAAAAATCTAGACTATGAATCAGATTTTAGCTGTGACTAGGAGCTGAGAGAATCCTGCGCGTTCACAGCCTCTGCTGGCAGCTGAGACAAGACACGGCGGCCTCACAGCTGGGAGCGGCGCCCACGCATTCGCGGCAGAGCCAGTGTGGGAGACTGCGGTGCTCCTGGGCGCAGGTCCTGCGGACAGGGGCGGGGGTGCCGTGCCACAGCCCTGCCTTGCCTGCTTCCCGAAGCCACAGCGGCGCCCACACGGACTTGCCGCGGGTCCAGAGCTTCCGTCACTCACTTCTGATGAAGCTGGTGCCCGTGCCTGCCAGGCAGAAGGCTCTCCTGAGTCGCCTGCCGCCCCGGCGTTGAGGACTAACGGTCCGTTCAGACTCCACTAACTCCAGCAGGCCGCCGGCTGATCTCCCGGCTCTAAAGTGGAATGAGCTCAATGATACAAGTTAATGATCCGCACAGCTCGCAATCTGCTAGCGGAAAGCTAGCTGGGCCGTGCATCCAAGATCCTGGGGGAGCCAGTGTTGGAACTGAGCAGCGGCTGCGGGAAAAACCGAAATCCACGGAGACGTGTGCACCAGAGAGCCGAGCTGCCAGCCAGCCAGCTCCCCGCGCTCTTCTTTGTATCCGACAACCCTCGCCCAGTTATCTTGGCTAACAACAACTAGGATGAAGTAAGATGTTCTAAGTTTGAACATTATAGGAATGTTCAAGACAATGATGGCAGTTGGCAATCACGGATCACTTGGTATACGCAAGTTCATTACTCATTTACCAGAGGTGGGGAGTTTTAAATATTGGATACACAACTCAGTGCTCACAGATATCTAAAATACTGAAATCTTTGCGCCCCTTTCTGTTGAAACAGGTGATGAGACATGGACGCTTAAATAAATTGCCCAACACAATGCAGCTAGAAAGTGGCAGAGTGAAAACTCAAACCTACACACTTCACCTACAGTCTGTATTTCTTAACGCCAGTCTATGCTGTGTGAAGGACTCTTTGGAAGAAGGATCGTAAGTGCGAAGAGAGGCCAGGCGGCTGCCTCCACAGCCACGGTCCTGCCGAGGACGCCCAGCCAGGCACCAGGCTCAGAGCGCCCGCGGCCCTGTGACACCAGGACCACTGTGCCCCCCAGGACTGCGAGCTCATTCTCCTGGCCTTGCACTGGCCAGTGTTCCCGGCTTGGGACTACATAGCAGACAGCTTGTGGATGCCACTTTTGCTGATAGACTACAGGCTTTCATTTTCAAGCCAACAAACAAAACTGAAATGTTGCAATCGAGGCTGTCCGCAAGCCTGCTTTGTCTTCCTGTGTGAGGACCTAGCAGCAGCTGCCTTCTGAAACGCTGTGAAAGGACTATGAACCAAACGTGTGAGCTGTTATCAAGCAGCTTGAGGCTGCTCGCTGGTATTTCGGTTTCGCTTCAGGTGTTCCTCCCTTTGCTCCCCACTTTTGAGCAGCGGCCTGGCAGACTTCTGACCTCCCACAGAGACCGGCTCCAGGGAGGAAGGCTTGGACCCAGAGTGGATAGTTCTGGGGGGCAGGAGGGGCTCCAGACGCTGCAGCTTCCCAGCATGTTCCAGGAAAAACTAAGTGTTTGAATTAAAAATATTTAAATGTTTGCATCATACTAAAAAACTCCAAAACATATGACTTCACTGGAGGTATGGCACGCAATGCTGGTGATTCTTTTTGAAAGAAAAAAAATGTAGATTATGTAAGTGGATTGTGACTTTCATTAGAAAGCTATTTTATGGGTTTACCTATTTTCATAACAATAGGTTTATATTTTATAATCATATTCCTATAATCTCTTATTTTCTATAAATCCATAGCCTATTATTACAAATAGGATACTATTAAAATTTCAACAAAATCCTGCTAACCTAACCTTTTATGCCTTCCAAACTTAAACCTTTGGAGTGTAAATTTATAAATCATGAATTAAATGTAGTGTTAAAGTTAATTCTTATCATTCATGTAACATGGCAATTACAATAAATTGTATTTGTTTTTAAAAATTCGATTCATGAGTTTTTTCATGTAGTTCTTAGAGACTACTGGCCCATTAAAATAATCCATGTTTAGTCTGTTCATCCATAGACCGTGAACATAAGCGAGTAGCACACGTAAGTAAATAACACGATTCTCACAGAAGACAAGCACAGAGTCGTGGTCGCCTGGGCGAGAGGTGCGGGCTGTGCCCTGCTCCCAGGGGCCGGTGCCAGGTGCCCGTGCCCCAGCTCCTGTAAGCCACCAGTCCCACGTTGCTGGTCATTCTGTCCTTCTCTGTGTTGGTGGTCTTTAGGTTTATTACATAAAATTGAGTAATGTCATGAAGTTCCTAACAGAAACATAAAAGTTCAGGCTTGTTTTTATGGGAGAATAGGTAGAAGTTTGGTTTTCATTGAAACAAACTGAAACTAAAAGTGACACCATCCTTTGAGTAAGGAAATTACCTGGGTGCTGGTCACTTCCTCACTGCAGGGACAAAAGGCACAGCCCACGGCAATGGAGGTGGCCTGTGTTGGTGGCCTCAGGGAGGAAGTGGGTGGCAGGTGGCAGCCAGGAGGGCAAGGAGCTGGGGACATAGTCAGAGCCTCTGAGGGCCCCACTCTTCCAGCAGAACGCCTCCTGTCACGGAGTGAGTAAACCTCTCTCGGGAACAGCAGCCATGGACCCAGTTACCTTGCCAAAAGCCACTTCTGACATGAGACTCTTCTGGGCATCTTTTAGATCTAGGCCACAGCAAGCCACTTAGCAAGTGGTCTCCCATATGCTATTTCCATGTGAGACCAAACACCAGCGTCTCAACAGCCACAGCCCCCTTTCAGGGCCTCCAAATTTATGGATTCCCAGCAGCATGCCAAGTTGTCATAATGGTTTATTCAACCTAAATGGTTGACAAGGACATTGAGAGATCAGTGACAGGATTTCTCAGATGTCCCCCACCCATGTAAGAAAACGTCTACCTCCACTTTAAGCAAGACCTCCTCATGAATTAACGTAGACATTATTCTCTTCGGGAGGTGCCTCAGGGGGTACTAGGCATCCTCTGGTTGTTAAAACTAGAGCGATTTTGCTGGCTGACTCCACCTTCATGGTTTGCTCTGCAGTGCTGCCAGTAGTCCTAGCACGTGCCAGGAGAAGGGAAGAGTGTGCAGCCATGCGACAGACAGAACTGCAAGCCCAAGAGCTGGCTGGAGCTAGCCAGCACCTCTGAGTGTGTGTGTGTGTGTGTGTGTGTGTGTGCGCGTGTGCGTGTGTGCGTGTGTGCGCGCACTGTGGAGAGGCACACAGAGCTGAGCGAGCAACCGTCCTGGGAGGGACCCTCTTGGGCCTTGGTCAAGTGAGGGGCAGAATCCAGGACTGGATAAAGGGGAAGCCCCACAAGAGGAGACCGTCTCAGCCATAGGTTTAACTGTCTGCCTCTCTGCTAGAGTGGCTCACAAACAAGACCAGGGCAAAATGGCACAGAAAAGTGACCCTGGGGGGAAAATGCATCCCTCGGGCAGAAGACAACGAGCTCACAGGGAGCTTGCCTGTGCGAAGCCTTCAGAAAACCACGGTCGAGAGCAAGCTCAGGGCTGGCCTTCTGCAAGGGGCTTGGATGACAGAAGACAGCGGCAGCGCTCTCCAGAAGGGGATGGATGGCCACACAGCAGTGGGGGACAGGGAGGCTCCACTGGCCAGGGCCGGGCTGGCACAGGGGCTGCCACGACGCACGTCAGCAGGGAAGCGGAGCTCTCGCTGCCTGAGAGGCTAAGGAGCTGAGAATGGCGCATGCGCTCTGAAAGTGCAAATCGGGGCAGAAGCAACAGGGCGGCTTTTCCTGTGCTGACTGCGACGGCTGCGCTTGCTGGCCCTGACTCTCCTCTCAGAGGGGTCTGACATGCCCCCTTACAATGTGAGCTTCTCAGGTAACAGCCGGGAATCCTACACACTACTTGATTCTGCTATCACGTGAGTAACCAACAGGGCCGATACAGTGGTGAGCAAGTCATGCAGAGGGCCCAGCTCAGAGGAGCTTCTCCACCTCCACGTGGCAGACATGACAGCGGCCTTTGCCCTGCCCCTCTCGCTCTCATTTTAAAACATCTTATTCAGTTATTAATTTTAATTTTAATTTTATTTTATTTGTGGCCAACTCAGCCTGCCCTAGGGGCAGGGCTGGCCATGATGTGGTGCCAGGGACCAAGAGCTGGGATTACAGCCCCCGCCCAAGAAGGAGCACCACAGTCCCTTGCGCAGCAGGCTCTGTTGCTTCCCCTTCATGCCCAGTGCGTAGCTTCCCAGCGGTGCTCGCTTTCCACCCCAAGGGCCTGCCCTGTGCTGCAGCTGCCCAGGCCCCAGGGGCACACTGAGGCAGCAACTGACACAGCAACTGAGACTGGGCATGGTGGCGCGCACCTGTAATCCCTCCTTGGGAGGCTGTAAACAGGTGGATCACTACAAGTCCGATCTAGTAATGAGACCCTGAATACCCTGTAGACCCTTCCCTAAAATACAAAAAAAAGGCTCAATAATTCTTATTTCTTGGTAGCTAATTTAATTTACCTAAATAAAGGACAAAATAAAGAAAGGTATCAGATTCTTAAATTCTACAAGATATATCCATATATAATTTGGGGGGTTACTTGGGGCACCTCAGCTTGCAGACGTCACTTCGTCCCCCTGCCTTGTGGCCCCTGTGCAGAGCCACAAGTGTGACAGCAGTGTGACAGAAACCTGCAAGTGCGTGTGGCCTGATCTCACTCTGGTGCCTTCTGCAAAACGAACCTGATGGAGGAAACACGACAGAGCCTCACTGTCGATACAACTTTCAGAACATTTAGGGCTGCTGGAATTTCATCTTGCTAAGTAAAGTTCAAACTATCATTCCTTTGTATTTAAAAATAGGAATTTAATCTTCAAGGTGACAGCTACGTGTTGCATTAGAATTATACTGAATGTTCTGCGAGTGACATGAGAAAGCCGTGACGGTACAGCACCATTACTGTTTCCCATGAGAGAAGAACCGCGGCCCTCTGCTAGGCCTCATTTGCTGGGCGGCGATGCAGTCCTGCACTTTGCAAACGGAAACCCAAGTACAAAATCAGAATACTACAAGCAGAATGGCGGGTGTGTTTCTAAGGTCCGTGGAAGTCCCGGAGCAAGGCGAGGGCATGATGAAGTGAGGAGGTGCACAGCAAACTCCAGGTGTGAGTTGGGCTCCTCGGCAGGGCGTCTTGGGTAACCCTGCAGCCAAAGCGACTGGCCAGGGCTCTGGGCAAAGGCGAAAAGTCCCCCAGCCACAGGTGCTAGCTTCTTGGAACTCAGGCCCAAGTCAGGTCAGTGTCCTGGGGAGACGCTAGCCCTGCAGTCGCTTCTGTGAAGCGAGGGGCGTGGAGGGGATCATGCTGGGGTGGCGGCCTCTTCACCGCCAGGGCTGGCTCTGGGAATGGACTGCGCTAGCTCTACTTGGCCATCAAAGTAAGTTTCCATATTTTTCATTTATTCCATTATTACAGGAAGAGACCAAAACAGAAGAGGCTTTATCTGAGGACTCAGCACAACACACAAGCAAAGTTTACATAGCCCTGGGTTCAGGGAGCCTGGAGCGGCCCTGGCTCTGGGAGCACACCCTGCTGCAGAAGCCTGGCAAGGAGGTGCTCAGGCTGAGCTGACCTCTGGGGCAGGAAGCAGCTCTGGGGAGCCAGGCTGGGCCTCTGGATCCCTGAGCTCCGCGATGAGTCAGTGTCAGCCGCTCACCTCCCTCCCTGAACCTTCCTGCCTGGTGGTTGCAATTCCAGTGATTGTGGATTACACTGCCAGCACAGTGAGATGCAGTTGACTTCATTTCCTGCGTAAAGGTCAGGAGAACATCAGGTTGGTGGGAAATCTTTACCCTGGGTAGCTTTTGTTCACTTTTCTCTTGGAAATTAGTATCTTGTCTGCATGACAATCTTGGAATGAAGAGATGGCTAGCAGGCTGCTCAAATCCTCTGAATCAAATCTCCTCTAAAACTCAGAAAGGAGAGCACCAAAACTGAGAAGGTGCAGAGCTGAGCCATGTCTCAGGCTGAGGCCTGGTGCAGTGCTCAGCAGCGGTGGTGTGGACTCTCCCACCACCCACGGTGTCTCGGGCTGTTCTCAGGGCCGGAACGAGTGCAGGGCTCTGGCAAAGCTCTTCTTGCCTCCTGCATATTTTACTTTTTCATTCCATTTCTAACACTCTTCCTGCCCGGACCGAGCCCTGCATGTCTGCCTGCCTGGAGTAGAGATCCTGAGGTAGCCTCCAGGGTTTGTCTGTACCGCTCCTACCCCGCTGTAACACCTGTCACTCACACTCTGACCCTCCAGTGCCACAGAAGTGCCTGCCACTGCAGTAACGGTGATGTGATGGCCAAGGTCTCAGTGGTCTCGGAGGCTTGGCACCCAGTGACAGTCGCCGAGGCTGCGCCCACCGCGCTCTGCTCCTTCACACTCTGTGGGGCTCAAGGTTGTGTGTGACACCTGTAGGCCGGTGAGCGGGGGCCAGTCACAGCCAGTATCACGGTGTTTGCCCTGTCATGTGTCTCTGTTGCTGTTTGGTGTTGTGAAAGGAATTGGCTTTCTCAACGCAGCAAGGGACAGAGGTAACTGAAAAAAGACCAGCAAGGAGACTGGGTCCCAGGTAGTTCTGCAGGACGATGGTAGCCAGGGGCGCTGCAGGGCTCTGAGAAGAAGGGTGAGGCTGACTCAGGTGTCTGCCTGCCCTCGCCCTCGTGGCAACTGCTTCCCCATCAGCCTGGCTGCATCCGCGAGACTCTGCCCTCCCACCTTCGTCCCTTGGAGTGGCACACATGCATCACGGGATCCGCAGTCAGAGCGCCCCAGAAGTTGTGTCAGCTCCTGCTGGGCAGAGCCCTTGTGAGCTCTGGGCCACACACTGGGCCCAGGGAGAGGCAGGGCCTGCTGGGGCTCCTCCCCACCTCTTGTCCACAGGGGCCTCTCCGCGCCTCTGCGCTGCAGCCTCGTGCTCCCCTGACCCGAGCAGGCCACCTCTCTGATGTGTGTCCCTGCGTCTGTGCCCCTTCTCTGGTCGCACCTGAATTGTGCACTTGAGCGGAGCTACTTTCCTTCTCAGGGGATTTAGAGCCGGTCTCAGGTCACCCACCTCAACACCAAACTAAGAAGAACTGCTGCAAAAGGCGTCCTCTGTTGCAGGGCGCAGATGCTGCTGGGTGTGCCTGGCGCTGACTCGCGATTGTTCGCTGGGAATTTCTGACGCCTTTTAGGGACAGACAGTGCATCCAGGCCCTCCTCTTGTTCCCCTCCCGTCCTCTCTCCTCCTTTCCTCTTCACTTTTGCAGTGCTATTGCCTAGTTATATTCCTATGATAATCCTGATTTCTTAGAATGAATGGGGAAGTATTCTGTTGGATTGAGCCTTTGGAGCAAATTGAACAGAATTGCTATCATTTTTTAAAAATGAAATATGCGGTTAAAAGTTACCAGTAAACTAAGTGAGATAAATACTTTCTCTTCGGGAATGCCATTAATGCTGATTCAATTATTTTCCTTGTTATTGTCTACTCAGGTGACTGATATCTCCTCGTGCGATTTCTGCAGATCGTCTCCCATAGGATGATCTTTGTTGTCTAGTTCATGAAATGCACAGCTCAGAGTGGCTTATGACAGTTTTTTTTACCACCTGTTCAGTTTCCAAGGGAACAGGAAAAATGGCTCTCATTTAACTTCTGATACTTGTAATTTGTGTCATGTAATGTTTTCTCTGCTAATCTCATTGCATATTCATCAGTTTTAATCTTATAGGAGGATAAAATCTAGATGATCCCTATTTATTGTAGCAAAATTAAGCTGTCACGTGAGTTAATGGAGAAGATAGTACGTAAACTTTGTGAACTTCTTTTGGGAGAAATTCAACATATTTCACTAGTGTGAGTTGTCAGTAATTCTATGCCATTAATGATTATAAGAAGTTGAATAGAAAATAGCTTGACCTGTCTGCAATCATGGATGAACTGAAAGAAACCAAACAGCTCTCTAGACTGTCGTGTGCAGACCCCCAGCTGTGTGTTGTAGGAAACGATGCCAGATGAGCTTGTGAGGTGGTAAGAGCAACAGCCGGGAAATTCACAGGCATCCTGGAGCAAAGAAGCCTCACCGCAGGCCTGTCGGGCGTCACTGGTGAGAGCTCCACAGAGTAAAGCTGCTCAGCGAACATAGTCGCTTAACGTCTTACTTGAAATTAATTCCCTGGAAGCTCCCAGAGCTGGAGCCAGCCCTTGAGACACAGCCACGCAGTCAGCTGCACAAGAGTGAGATTCGTCATCATTCTTTACCTCTGAGAATTTGTAGTTAGTTTTGCTGGTGAAAAGATGGTGATGTGTAGTTCAGGATGGAGCAGAGGGAGCAGATAATCCCACTATTTCCCACAAATACACCAAGCTTTCAAATTGGTTATGTGTATTACGCAGCTCTCATTCCAATACATGCTTCCTTCCCTATGGAACCTGATCTTAATAGTAACTTTATGAGTCCAACCAGTATTTATTGTCTTTTCTCTAGGATTTTACAGTATAGAAAACCAAAACTGTAGGATAATAAATTTACAAGGATAAGGGAGAGACAAGGATGAAGTGTCAGCGTTTGGGATTTGTTGTTGTTGTGTTAATTATATTAATTCTCTAAGATTCACCCAGTATCACCATATGAATGATTCTGGCTCATATTTATGTTAATCGCTTCTGACAATACAAGAAATTCTGAAAAGGTATTCTTCAAAATTATAGGCACTTGGGCTGGAGAGGTAGCTTGGCAGTCTGAATGCCTGCTGGTAAGCACAAGGACCCAGGTTAGATCCCCAGTGCTACTTGCTGTGCCAGTCCCCAAGCTCCGGGCATGTTGGGCCATGATAGTGGTGCACACCTATAATCCCAGCCCTGGGGAGGCTGAGACAGGAGGATCACTGTGAGTCTGACCTGCATAGCGAGATCCTATACCAAATAAATAAATAGAAGATTTTGAGAAAAGGCATTCTTAGCATATTCTTTATTTTGGGAGCACTGAATCCTAACCACTATACCACCAGGGAGCATCTTTTTTTTTTTTTAATTTTGAGAAGGCACTAAATCATACAGAAACTAAAATATCTGTGGTCATAAAAAGTACATAGATCAGCCTGATTGCTATAAAATGTTGGCTTCCTGATTTATGTGATAAGCAACATTTAAGATGTAAAGCAAGCACTGGCATGCCCACCTGCTCAGATCCACCCATCCTCAGGCCTGACTTCATCTTCATTTCTGTCTGTCTCCATGCATACATATTGTCTTGTATTCCTACACGGATTAGAATCTCGTGTAGGACAGAAACTGTTGTTTTACTACAGCCAGCAAGGCCTGGGGAACACATAGTGTTTAAGAATGGTTTTACTTGTTCATAAATAATTCACTTATTTTTCACTTTTTTTGTCAAGATGAACTTTTATTTACTTTTAGTGAATTGTAATATCCTATACAGACTATCTTAAATTTTATTATCTCTGTATATGTTTACTTTCCCTATCATGAAGAAATTTAAATGAATAAACCTTTTTATATTCTATATTAAATTTTATGAAATTGGAAATTATTGACAAAAAAACTGCAAAAACTCAACAAACATGTGAGAATTAAACAGGATGCTCCTGAACAACTAACGGGCCACAGAAATAAACAGTATCTACATTCAGATGAAAACGGAGCTACGACTTACTGGAACCTGTGGGATGCAATGAAAGCAGTGCTGAGAAGGAAATTTACAGCAGGGATTTCTCACATCTGAAAAAGAGAATGAGCACAAATAGATAACCTAACACTAACAAGCTTCTAGAAGAAGAAGAGCAACTTTAGTGCAAAGCTCAAAAACTAGAGGAAATTATTAAAAATTAGCAGAAATGAACACAATTGAGATTAGGAAAACAAAACAAAAAATGAATCAAAGAGTTGCTTCTTTGAAAGAATAAATAAAATTGATAGACTTCTAACCATCATTATAAAAAAATCAAATTGATAAAATGAGAAAGGAAAAGAGCAAAATCACTACAGTTCTGGTGGCAATTCAGAAGATCCTACTTCAAAAATATTTACTTTCACATGATGCAAAACATGGAAGAAAGGACAGAATACTAGAAACATGATTTCCCAACGCTGAGTCACGAAATCATAAAAACTCTGGATAACCTAATATCAGTTAATGAAATTGAAAATATAATTTAAGATGTACCAACAATGAAAAGCCCAGGTTGTGATGGATTCACAGATGAATTCTGCAAAAAATTTACAGAAGATTTAAAGCCAATGCTCCTTAAACTCTTTAGTAAAATTCAAAGCAAGCAGTTCTCCATATTTCATCCCTTGAGATAAGTATTATCCTTATACCAATACCAGAGAAGGACCCAATCAGAAAAAAAAAAAAGAACTACAGGCTAATATCCATAATAAACATAGATGCAAAAATCCTCAATAAAATACTGTCAAACAGAATGCAGCAAATTATCAAGAAGATTATACGTCATGACCAAATGGAATTCATCCCTGGAATGCAGGGATGGTTCAACATATGCAAATCCATAAATGTAATACATCACATCAGTAGAGTCAAAAACAAAAACTATATGATCATCTCAATGGATGCAGAAAAGGCTTTTGTTAAAATCCAGCTCTCATTCATGATAAAAACCTGACATAAAATCAGAATAGATGATCTTTACCTCAATAGGATAAAAGTCATCTATGATAAAACAACAGCCAACATCATTGTAAATGAGCAAAAACTGGCATCTTTCAGTCTAGAGTAAGGAATAAGACAAAGATGTTCACTTTCACCACTCTTTCTCAATATAGTTCTGGAAACATCAGCCATAGCAATTAAACAAGAGTTCTAAATCAAAGGAATAAGAACAAAAAAGGAAGAAATGAAATTTTTCATGATTCACAAATGACCTGACACATCACATAAAAGACTCCAAAAACTCCACCAAAGGTTTTGAGATTTAAAAACCAAATTCAGTAGTGTAGCTGGATATAAAAATCAACACTCAAAAAATTAGCATTCTTGTGCACAGTCAAAATACTCACTGAGAAAGACATTATGGAAATCACACCCTTCACAACAGCATCCCCAAAATAAAATACTTAGGAAAGGAAATAGCAAATGAAATAAAACAGCTACACATTGAAAATTACAATCTGAAAAAAGGATATTGATGAGGACATAAGAAATGGGAAACTATCCCTTGCTCATGGATAGGAAGAAACAATATAGCAGAAACAGCCATGATCCCAAAAGTTTTACACAGATTTAATGCGATCTCTATCAAAATACCATTAGCATATCTAATAGAACTAGAGAAAATGTTACTGAAATCCACTTTGAAGTGGAAGAGACCTCGCCTAGCAGAAGAATCCTGGGCAACGAAGGCAAGGCAGGAGGCATCATAATTCCTGACTCAAAATTGTACTACAAAGCTACTGTTTTAAACTTGGCATGGTGCAGCAAAAACAGACCTGAAGACCAGTGGAACAGCTTAGAAGATACAGACAGAATTTCAAACACACACAGACACCATATTTTTAAGCAAAGGGGCCAAACATATTAAGTGGAGGGAAGATAGCCTCTTTAGTAAATGGTGCTGGAAAAACTAGCTTTCCAAAGGCCAAAAACTAAAACTAGACTCATGTCTGTCACCCCACGCTAAACTAATGCAGGAATCAAAATGGATCAAATATATAGATATTAAAACACTAAATCTACCAGAAGAGAAAGTAGGTAGAAATCTTGAAGACATCAGTGTATGTGGAGAGTTCATGAACAAAACTCAGATTGTGCAGGAAATAACTTTGAAGAGTCCATAAACGGGATCTCATCTTATTCAAAAGCTTTTTCACAGCAAACAAAGTCACCAACAAAGTGCAAATGCAGTCCACAGAATGGGGAAATATTTAGCCACCTGGCCCTCAGAATGGCACTTATATCTAGAACATATGAAGAATTAGAAATAAATAGACACCCTCAGATTTACAAACCTAATCCAAACATGGGTATCTGAGATGAACACACCTTTCTCAGACAAAGAAATACAAATGGCAAACAAATATGTGAAAAATGCTCACCATCACTCATCATTCTAGAAATGCAAATTAAAACAACAATGAAATTTCACCTCACTCCAGAAAGAATGACTATCATCAAAAAATCAGCCAACAGCAAACGCCTGCAGGCAGAAACATTGGTGTGGGGAAAAAGGAACTGCTCTCCCCTATTGGTGGGAGTGTACACTGGCACAGCTACTGTGGAGACTGGTGTGGAGGCTCCTCAAAGCTGAGACTGGAGATCCCATTTAACTCAGATATTTCCTTTCTGGATACTTTTCCAGAAGAACTGAAAACATCATACTGCAGCGATGTATGTGCACCCACATTTATCGCACCACAATTTATAATGGCTAAGGTTGGAAGGATCCAAATGCCCATCAACTGGGAAATGGATAAAAAGGGTGTGGTATTTGTATAAACGGAGTACTGCTCAACTATAAAGGAAGGTAAACCCAGGACTTTTATAGGTGAGTGGATGCAACTAGAGACTATACTCTTAAGTGAAGTGAATCAGACTCCCACGTATAAACATTGCATTGTCTCCTTAGTGTAAGAAACTGAAAGAGTAAATAGAATCTGGAAGGTAGAATATATATTGTGGAAGAGAAAGAAACTGCTCAAAAGGAAAGAACAACTAGGATGAAAGAAAGGAGAAAAGAAGGGGAAATATATATGTATTATATATAAGCTTA
>NW_004524684.1:9528863-9538039 GCF_000260255.1 Octodon degus | reverse complement strand
ATAAGTATATGTGTTAGATTTTAAGAACTGCTTGTAGGAAGAGTATTTGGCCTTTAGCTATCAGTGATCTGTCTGCTGAAGAGATAAAAATAGCAGCCGTTTACCTCAAAGTCGTTGTCTTATAAAATGACTTCAACAAAAGTTTGATGTACGGGCAATTTTCATTATTAACTAAAAGTTTAAAAGAAAATGATAAAATTCCTTAAGTCTATAAAAAGAATATAATTCTACACTGCTTTATCTTTATGAAATTTAATTTCATGGCTAACCAAAAAGTTCAAAAGTGTCATGAAGATATCGTTTTAATCCAATTATTGTCAACTTTTGAAAATGTGGAGCAAAGCTGTAAAGACTGATACGTCCAATTTCGAGCACAACCTTGTGACTTTGTAGGGTTTAAGAAGCAATTAGTTCCCATTTTTCTCTTGAGATGTTTGTCTTCTTTCAAACATATGCATACCATTTTAATGCTGTCCCACTGCTACTTAAAATCACTTATAAATTACTGTACACTTGCTGCATTTTAAAAGGCTCCAATCTGTCACTGTTGCAGTGTACCAAACTCCTAAGGGAGTCACTTGAACTTGGTTGCAGTCGCACAAATATCATGCTTTCAGAATTAGGCACTGGGATAGATATGCAAGCCAGTAAGTTTTCTGTCAACTTCTCTGACTGCCACAGAATTGTGTGTCTCTGAACAGCTTTTTGCCTTAAATGTCGACATAATTGTTTCAAGTTTTAAAATTCCATTAAACTCAGAAGAACAAATTGTTTTTCCTGGCCATTGGGACACTCCCAAAAGGTTTCTACTGTACTGTAGCTGCCAAACCATCTTTCTACTTACTTATTCTATTTTTTAGCTCAAATTTGTGTATTTGATCCTAGAGATGTTGTTCACTGCACCTAGAACTTAGGAATGATGGCTTTTCTGTTTTAATTCAATGTTGTTAAATTTAAAACTGATGCATGCAGCCAAGAAAGTGCCTCCACCCGACAGTGAGCAGAGCAGCTGTGTCCGAAGAGACCGGCTCTTGAGGAAGGAAGGGAGGACAAGGCAGGAGTCCCAGAAGCCAGAGTCTCCTGGCTTAGTACACTGGGTTAGAGCAGGCATCGCGGGCCAGGAACGCTTTGGCTTCATGAGCTCAAGGCTGCGCAGTGCCAGCTCTGCACGTGGAGGTCTCTCTACCACATGCTTCTCGTAGCCACCCAAGTGTCCCATGTAAAGCTGTATAATTGATAAATGCATGCAGTTGGTATCTTCAAACCTGCTAGCATTGGATATTAAACAGTTTCCTTCTTTCTTTAGCACTATAACATTTGCACTATATTATTAGATTTTAAAACTATTTTACTAAGAAGCGTCCATCAGACAGCTGAAAAGTGGATAAAAAACTATTTTTTGATCATCTTTGTTAGAGCTTCACAATCTGAACTCATTTATCACCAACTCTTTTAAAAGTTTTGAGGAATAAATAGCTACAGATGAATTAGAAATCACCACATATGCACTATGATTTCCTGTTACTAAAGGAAGCACTCTGAAATCTGAGATCAGCTAGCACATTTAATTTTGGAAAATACAAAATAATATTGCCAAGGATTTAAATTTTTTGTGTGTGAACAAGAAAAAATGAAAACAGTCTTAAATTATTTTTTACATTATTTGTTATTGTTGCTTAATCCTAACCTTAATATATTTTCTTTAAAAACACCGGATTTAGGGCCAAGGATATAGCTCAGTGGCACAAATGTGTACCTGGAAAGTGCAAGGTGTTTCTTTAAATTTAAAAATATTTTATTTATTTGGTACAAGGTCTTACTACTCAGCTGGGACTTATAGTGATCCTCCTGTCTCAGCCTCCCCAGTGCTGGGATTATAGGCATGCACCCGGGGGCTTCTGGGCCAGCAGGGCATGCAGTGCTGGGAGATGAAACTGCAGTTCTGGGCCGGTGAGAGAGATCAGTGGTCTAAAGCACCTGGTTAAGCAAGCTTAGGCAAGCACAGGGTTCCTGGTTCGATCCCTGGCACCACATGCCCCACCAGCCCTGTCCACAGGGTGGGATGAGCTGGCAAGAAAAAAAAATCCAAGGTCCTTGCACTTGCCAGGCAGATGTTTAGACTGCTGAGCTGTCTCTCAAGCCCAAGTGCAAGGTCTTGAGTTTGATTTCTAGTACAAAAAATATGCCCCCCAAACCCGCAGAGAACAGCTAGATGTGCATTCCCATCTGTGTGTTTCGTGTGGCTGTGACGAGCTTACGCTACCTCATGATGCATGCCGGGAGCTGCACAGACAGCCGGGTACGCGCTGACCGTGAACTCAGTGCAGCCCATCGAAACAGGAACACTTCTCACCACCCAAGAGCTGCTGTGTGCCCTCCCCTCTTTTTTTCTACTTGGAGACACAATCTACACTGATTCCATCACCATGTTATTCGTTCATTGCTCTTTTTAGAAGATGCTATAGAACACGCTTTTCTGTACGTTTTTCTTGATTTTATTTTTAACTGATGATAATTTTGACATAGATATTCTTATCAATGTGCACTTTGATACCTTTTCATAGTACAGGTTTTGTAAAATTAATTTCATATTTATTTATTTATTTATTGCAGTACCGGGGATTGAACTCAGGACCCTGCGTTTGCCAGGCAAGCACTTATTCTCCTGAGCTATCTCCCTGGCCCTCTAAAATTAATTTTAATGGATATACAAAGACATTAACTTTGCACATATTAGTGGGTCACCTGCGAGGTCTTCATGTGCTTGCACACTGTGTAATGATATAAATCAGTTGGGCCGCTTTCTCCTCAAACACCGGCCCAGCCCTGTGGTAAAGTCATCCCGAGCCCTTCCCTCTGGTTTTCTGAGATGCTTATTCGGGACTGCTGTGCACACCCGTTCTGTCACGTGCAGCACTCTGGGGCTTGCTCTGATGCAGCTGGGACTTGGCCGCACCCTCCAGCGCGCATCTTCTCCAGCGGCCCCAGCCTCGCCTCCATAGCAGCCCCTGGGTGCCATTTCGGTGGGGTCTCCTTGGTCAGACCCACCAGTGAGGTTCTGGGGTTTCCTGTCTTGTTCTGCACTCTGCGCTGGTCCCTCCTGTTGTCTGGTGGAAACCTTTCAGCTGTGTGCCATCTCATTGGCGGTTTTTGTGCTCATTTCCCGTGCTTTCAGAGTCTTGTCCAGGACACCTTTGCCCATGGCAGCGGCCTCGAGCATGTCTCCTCTGCGTGCTTGCAGTAGGTGTAGGCCTTCTACTTAAGCCCTTCCTCTCCTCTGAGCATGTTGGGTGCCTGTCAGGTGAATTGGGGCAGCACTGTGTGGTCTTCTGTTCTTTTCTCTTGCTGCTTTATGAACCTTCTGTTTTAGGATTTCAACTTTAAAACTGTGGTGATAATAACATTTGTGAGTAGACTTTGTCCACTTAAACCTGACTTTGACTTTTGGCCTTCTTGAGTCTAAATGTTGGTATCCTTGTCTAGTTAGTCTTTCTGATCTACCTGTTAAAATATTTTTAAAATTCAAGCAGCAATAAAAGCTTTACTTGAAACTACAGTTAGAAATCAATTTATAAGTACTCTGATACATTAAATGTGTTAATATCTTCCTTTGATACAGTTAAAAGCAAAAGCTTATGTGTTATAAATCAAATCATGGACATACTGACAACTGGGATCAAGAGAATGAGATAAAATAAAAGCATGCAGAAAGGGATGAGTGTCTTGCTGTGACCCAGTGCTCCCAGGAGCTGTTGCCTTCAAAGGCCCACCACTTCCGCCTGCACAGTGAGGGACCAAGACCCCCAGGCCTTTGGGAGCCATGCAAGGTCCGAAGGGTAGCAGGGCCTGGCCTCCTCACTGAAGCCCCTGGAATCAAACTTCAGCTTTCTAAAAGTAAGCATGACTGAGAAGGTAGCCCAACAGCCCTAGCTGTACAGTGAGTAGTTTCTTTCCTTTATCTCCAGCTTGTGGTCTCACAAGATAATCTTTGAGAAGAATGTACTTCACCTACCTCAAATACATCATTATGTAAGAAAATAGTGAAATGCTTTATTTGAAGTTCAAAAGGGGTTAACTCAATCCAAAACGTTGACTGAGTGCTAGAGAGATAACTCAGTGGACTAGGTGCCTGCTTTGGCAAGCCCAGGGACCAGAGTTTGAACCCAGCACCACATGCTATGAAGGCCCTGCCCCGGGCACTCTGAGTCAGCCAATGAGTCCTTGCATGGTGGCACATGCCTGTCATCCCAGCCCTGGGGAGGCTGAAAAAGGGAGGATCACTATGAGTCTGAGCTGCAGAGTGAGACCCTGTACCAAATACATTAAAAAAAAATTAAGGAAACATTGACTCTTTCAAGAAGGGATCTGCATAAGGTTCTCCGAAGGAAATACTGTGTGGGGCTGAGTTGGGCACTGACTTATATTTTATTTCTAAACTTTTCTTAGTATACCTTGTGATTCATAATGAATGCATTCATTGTGGGGCATCGGGACACACACGTATAGACGTTTAGCTCTTGACTTCTTCCTCCCCCCACCTCCAGACTATATTTTGACCTTCTCTGTCTTTAATGATCTCTGCAGAACTCGTAAAAGATGTGGCACTAGGTATTCTTCACACACAGTCGTGGCTCTTGTGCTCAAGTGCGTGCAGCGCCTCCGGCACCGGGGATAGCGGGGCTGGCTGGCTTGGGTCTGAGTCACAGTTCTATGACCCGGTGCACTGCTCCGGCCTGACAGCTGCACTGGACACGGCTGCAGCTTGTGGCCAGAGTGCTGTCAACTCCTTGACGGACCTTTGTGCAATTTCAACTCATAGGATTCATGTCTTGCCTTTTCTGAGATAAAAATAGACTGGTAGTAATAACAAGAGCTTCCGACTGGAGTGTAAATCAGAGTGGACAGCACCATGAAGTAGCGCCTGTTGTATCTTCCTGTACCTCAGCTTGAGACCCAAGGTGAGAAAAGAATCGTGTGAAACACTAGGGCTTTCGTATGCAGCTTTATAGAAATGCAGCCGTGAGGGAAACCCATTCATCTGCATAACAAATATGCACTCGCCTGTGCCTCCTCTGTTCATTAAAAGGTAGGAAAGCAGTCTCCTAGGTAAATCAAGTGGGTCATGAGGGAGAGTGAGTGCGCCGGTATTTCACATTGAAATCTGGAAATAACGCCCAGCTGCGTGTATCACACTTCCGGTAGTAAAGGGGGAACTCTGCAGCTGTTCGCTGAATATTTGTGCTACCCAATATCTTACACTGTGTTAAAATATCAAATATTTTCTCTCTGTACAAAGTGAATAACTTTCATTTTATTTTTGACTTATTATGCAAAAACTCATGTCAGTAGTTTGTTATCATTGCAGTATTTATGTTGTCAGATATATTTTCATAGAGAAAAACCTTATAATTTCATTAATGATGTTTTTAACTTAAATACTCTGGTGAATTCTAAGCTACATAATAAGTAAGATAGTATAATATAACTAAACCTTAGGTAATAAGATACTTCAATATAATAAACCTTACACTCTTTAAACTGCTGATACCAAGGGCCGGCCCGATAGCTCAGCAGACTAAAATGCCTGCTTAGGCACAGTGCAGCTGCTGGGGTTCGATCCCTCGCTTGCCATGTTGGCCACACTCCTGGAGCACACTGAGATGGGGACTGAGCCTGGCCGTGGTGGTGCAGGCTTGTAATCCCAGCTCTTGGGAGGTTGAAAACAGGAGAATCACTGCGAATCCGATCTACATAGTGAGATCCTATAAACCCTGTACTAAATAAAAATAAAATAAAAATAAACTGCTTATATCATCACATAATCAAGATGTACATTTTTTGCCTGTATGGACCAAATGAACTTCATATTTTTAAAAAATTACTATAGCTTAGTTTCTATGAAATTATTAGCACTTAGAAGAATATAGGATTGGGCTGGGGAGATGGCTCAGTGGAATAAGCACTTCCTTGGCAAGTACAAGGGCCTGAGTTCAATCTCCTGTTTTGCAAAAATAAAAGAAAGAAGTATATAGGATTTCAGTGAAAATGCAATGGAAATTAACAGTGCTTGTGACTTTCAAAGCTAATGTCTTTGAATTATTTTTTCTTGAATGGTAAGCATCTAGGTCTCAGTATTAGAAAACCTAAAGATTCATGCTCTTTTACTTTTTTATTGTTAAAGAATACAAAATAGGAAGAAAAAATAGAAATGATATAAGACTTCACTAAACAAAGTAATAGGAATTCAACAATGGTTGCTGTATTATATGATGCAATTTGAAAATTAGTTGTTCACATCATCAGATGCAAATGTGTAAGATTTGTTGAAAGAAAAACAAAACAAAACAATAGCAAAGAAGTTATAAGAAATATAAAAGAGGAAAAAGTTAAAGTAAAAATTTAAGTATTAACTGCTCCTTTCAAAAGACCAGCAGAAATCGACAATATAATTACCCAAATTATTCTGCATGTGTCTCTCTACACATTTTCCCCCAGGCCTCTAAAATTTAAAGACTCAATCAAAAAATGGGCATCTGAGGTGAATATACCCCTCACAAATGAAGAGATACAAATGAAAAATAAATACAAGAAAAGACGTTCAACATCATTGGTCATTCAAGAGATGCAATTTAAAAGTGCTGAGATACCATCTCATGCCAGAAAAATGACTGTCATCAAGAAGTCAGCCAATAGCAAGTGCTGGAGGGGCTGTGGGGGAAGGACCCCTTCTCCACTGCTGGTGGGAGTGCGGGCTGGTGCAACCATTATGGATCAGTAGAGCAATTCCTCATGCTTTTATTTTATTTTCATTATTTCTTGTGTTTGTATGTATGCAGTGCCTATTCTTAAAATAAGATGTATAACATTTTCTAGAGAAAACAATATGAATTTCATGGCTTGGCATATCAATTGAAATATTAAAAGGTCCATCTAAGCAGGTGCTTCTTCACTGACAGTGCCTAGCTGAAATTTCGGGATTAAAATACTCTTCGTTCTGAGTTCAATGTTTGCGTGTTCAAATATTCTTGTTAAGATAAAATTGGTTCCCTTGATTGGCCTCAGTACCCAACATAGTAGTGTGCTAATAATGAAGATTAGTGTGGTTTAACTCTTCCGTGGCTGCTAGTGCTTAGCAAGGGCCAGCGGGATGGAGGAAGGAGTAAGTTCCTTTGTACTGAACACGCTAGTGATCTGGAAAATGCTCCAGGATCACAGTGACAGAAAAGATGCTACATTGAAAAGAAAATATTATGGGCTGGCCAAATGGCTCAGTGGATTAAAGCACCTGCAAGCAGGCTCAGAGGCTGGGAGTTCTATCCCCCTGCCTGTGGTGCTGGGCCCGCCCCCGAGGTGCGCTGAGATGGCAATTGACACCAGGCGTGGTGGTGCACACCTGCAATCCCAGCTCTTGGGAGGCTGTAACCAGGAGGATCACTATGAGTCCGATCTAGTAGTGAGACCCTGAGCACCCTGTAGACCCTTCCCTAAAATTAAAAAGAGAAGAACATGTTATTGTGTAGAAATAAGGGCCCATTAGGAGAACACTTCATTCAAAAGTTTTGTTGTGTAAAATAATGTGAACAATGTGAAGATGCTTCTTTTTCTCTGTACAACACACATGAGTTCACAACACACATGAGTTCACAACACACATGAGATCACACATGTGTTTTCGGGGCCTGCACGTACATAGACACATGCACATACAATTGAATTTTCTTAAAATCACCAAACTTTTAGTGCTCTACACATTAAATACTCAAGGTCACTGTGAAATTACTAATCAAAAATAAAGAAAAGCACTTAAGAATAGTTTAATTTGCATGGTTTCTCTGCCAATTGGTCATGTATGGATTTTTTTTGGCCAGCTCAGCCTGCCCTGAGGGTGGGGCTGGCCTGGCATGTGGTGCTGGGGACTGCACCATGGTCCCCTGCATGTCCCTCAGCAGGCGCCGTAGACCGCTGAGCTATCTCTCTGGCTCCCATGCATGCATACTTGTAACTAAGAGTTCTGGCTGATTCTCAATCACCCTTATTTTGGGAACTCTTTTAAGTCACCTGACTTTGAATTATGTCCTTGTTGTTCAAATTATAGCACCTGTATGCGTGTCATGTGTGCCACTGCCTCTCCTCTACCCCTAAATGTGATGTGTATGCTGACAGTAAGCCTTTTACAAGCTTGTGGGAAGCAGCTTCATTTGTGCTTTCTCCATTGTATCCACAGGGCATACAGTGTGCTTAATATGCACGAGGCTCGTGAGCATCTACATTGACAGACTCAAAAGCAAATGCAAAAGCGGATCTCTGTCTGCACCAGTAACTGAGGTGTATGATGACTCCCTTGTAGGCTAGAATAGTTATATTATATATACAATTAAACATGCATCTTTCATATTTATCAAAAGATATACCTCAGAAGCCAGCTAAGCATTTATATATTCAACTAGAAAAATAATACAGTCTGACTGGGGAATTTTGAAACTTAGTTGTATTTAATCATTCTAAAATTCCAAGTATTAATGACACTCTGTGACTTCAGAAAAGTTTTCTGATATCAATGGAATCAGATTTTTTTTTCTGACACCATTAAACGTGAATGTTGGATCCTACAACCCAGAGAGAAGGGCTTAGTATGTACCCGATTTGAAAGTAAGTTAGTAGACCTCTTTTAAACTTATTTAATGTGGGATCAGGCTTTGGTAGCTAATGTTTGATATTGTAAAATAGGAGTATTGTCTCTTATAAGGTACAGAATTGTTTTATTTTTTCGGTACTGGGGATTGAACTCACGACCCCGCACTTGCCAGGCAAGCACTTATTCTACTGAGCTATCTCCCCAGCCCCAGGGCCCTACAGATTATTTGTATAAAATTAACCTGGTGAGACAGAGTAGACAAGAAAACTTATTATTTAAAGCTGAGGAACAATCATCTACCTGAGAGACAGCACAGCAGCAACTGGCATGTCATGACAAGCAGCCCGTATTCAGAAGACCAGAATGACAGGCAGTCCAAGCATGAAACTATTATTACAGATTACCATCTTCAGTGTAGTTGCTTATCTCACAGGTATCAGTATATATAGTTAGTCAGGGTGAGAATCTTTCCAATTAATGGCTAGCTTCAAAAATCTTCTGGAGATTCTCAAGATCATTGCCTTGCCCATCTTCTACATAT
>NW_004524684.1:9514714-9527963 GCF_000260255.1 Octodon degus | reverse complement strand
ATAAGAAGTAAAGCCATGTTCTTATGTTGAGCTGTAGGGGACTCAGGTCAACAATTTCTGACACTGCCAGTCAAGTGGAAGACCCAATACTATTATGGGCTACTGGTCTCTTTTAGAATATTTTGCTGAGTTTACACACCTATAATATTTAAATAATGGAACTTAACAAAAAAAGAGGATGCAGATGAACATCCATTTTGTATCTGTATATTCAAAGTGGTTAGGATAGATATATAGGTACATTCTCTTAATGAATAGAATGATTTGTTCTAATGGTGTTTGTAAATAGGATATCATGTCCACATCTTGTACAGCAATTAAGCACCAAGAAGAATGTATGTAATGTGTTAATTATTGAAACTGTCCTACCAATTTGGTTTGAGAAACAATAAAATTATGGAAAAAAATGAAGCTGAGGGTCCCTTGGGACAGGTATGCAATGATGACAAAGCTGGGTAAAGTGTGTTGATGACTTGCAGGCTTACCCACAGTAGTGAGGTCACACATGAGGGAAGTCGCTCCTTCCCAGTATACTACTCAGCATCTCATAGAATATCTTTTTGAAAAGCCATCTGGGCAGCACTCCCAGGCCCTGATCTCTGTGCCGGGAAACCATGAAGAGCACTGAGAGGAGGGTGCCACATGCCCTGCACTGCGTGCATGGTGGAGCCGGGGCTAGCAGTCACGGAGCAAGCAATGCTGAGCAGCCCGGAGTGCTGTGACGCCAGCGGGCCTGGCCTTCAAGCTCAGGCTCAGGTTCCTGAGGGTGGCCCATGTTATCACTACCTGCATAGTCCAGGCTGAGCAGTGTATGCTGAACTCCACAGACGGTGCGGCTGCAATACTTCCGTGGAGCTCTGAGGTCAGCTGCAGCTGCAGTCCTCACCTCTCACATTTTGCTGGATGCAGGAGTGGATCCGCAAGCCCCTGGGGCAGCGGGCTGACTCTGCAGAAGGTCGTGTGTCACGCACGCTGCCTGAGCCCTAGGCTGGAAGTGCAATCACCCAAATCAGGAGCTTCAAGGTGTTCACGTGAGGACCCAGCCCACCATGGACCAGAGGGGGTTCTTTCCCAGGTCACAGGCTCTGGGTTAGAGGGAGGGCACAGTACTTAATGAGCCACTGGACCCAACTAGTGCAGAGGTATGCCGGCCACAGGAGGAGGCTGTTCCACACCAGTCACTGACTTCACCCCAGCACCGTTGTGCACGTTTCGTGAGGACCGCAGTTCAGGAATGTGGAGCCTCAACCACCTGTTGGAAGTCACATCAGCACCAGGATTCAAAGCCAGGCTGCGTCCCCCTGACTCACAGAGAGGGCCATGGCCCTCTCTAATTTTTTTTTTTTAATTTTAGCAGAAAAAAGAACAGCCTTAAAGAGAATGGAGAGTGTTTCTTTTGTGTTAGCGATACATGGTTGCACAGTGGCTATTTAAAGGGCTTAGGTAATTAACATGAAGCTTCACACCAAAATCTTTGACATATTTCAAATAAAAACTGAAAGGGTAGAAAACCAAGTCAAATGGGAATGACGACGGTGAGCAAGAAGCTCACGATGGAGAGAACCCGAGCAGAGTGAACAGTGAGTCAGAGGTGAGAAGTGAAGGAGCAGCCCATCTCGCTGATGGACGCACAGGCGCGTCGGACGCCGCGGCCAGAGCCCTCGCGCACCTGGCTGAAAAGCGCAAACAGAACGTTGAGGATTCCGCTTCAAGTTTAAGCATGTCTGTGTGTGTCACACGTGTGTCTGTGTGTGTGTGTGTGTGTGTGTGTGTGAAAAGTGAGGTGGAGAAATGAGTGCGTGAATGAGTGGAGAGGGGAGTGGGACCCCCGGAGACAAGGTCTGCGGGCGGACGTGGAGCTTGCTAGGTGGCACTACGCGGTGAAGCTGCAGCTCCGCGGGAGACGCGGAAAAGAGATGGGCATCCCGGAGCGCCCTGCGAGAGTGGCCCAGAAGGCGCCTTCCCGAGCGCCCCTGTGCCGGGCTTGGCTGCGCGGATCTGGCTCAGCGGCCCTCGCGGCCTACTGGCCCCACCCCAGACGTCTCTGTGTAAGGCTTCCAAGCCCAATGTGGCTTTCTGCTTTACTACTTGATAAGGCTGCAGCCTCTAACCTGCTTGTAGTTTTCCTTAGCAGTTTTGCCTTTGGTCTTTGTTAGAATTCTGGTTCTAAGTTTCACTGATACTGAGCAGCTTTTCCTATTTCTAGTTTTTTTCCTTTTCTGTTTAATTTTTCACCAAGTGAAGAATATCAGCAACATAAGCATTGTATTTTATGTGCTAAAACATGTTTATGCTATTTGCAATGATTTTCAAGATAAATATGAAACTTGGAAAGGTAAGTACTAAGCATGCATGTGCACGGTCTTCCCCAAGCCTGTGCCTGTGTGCAGAGAAGAGATGGTGAGGAGAAGGTTCAGAAGGTCATAGAAGGTAGTCAGTCCTACACTTTCCAGTATTCCTAAAATGCAATAGGACAAGAGGAAATGGACAAATTAAAATACATGTGCCAGATCATTTCCAGCAGTGCAGAAGGGGCAAACTTAACAATAGCTAAAACAAGAGATGGAAGAAAAGAAAGAAGTCATTGCATCTCAACACAGCATATCTCTACTCAGCCCTGCTTCAAGAGTTGATGGGAAAAAATAAATTGTGCAGAGGAGAAGAAAGGGAAGAGAGAAGGGGAGGAGAGGAGGAGGGGGGTGTAGAGAACAGAAGTGTCAGGAAGACAGAAGAGTGGACCTGGCCTGGCCTGGCTTTGCCCCATTAGGGTGCACTAAAGTGGCAGAGAAGACACTGAAAATGCTGGAAAAACTCCAGCTTGGTTCACACAGAGGGCTCTTCAAGGTCCTACATAAAGTTCTTAAAACTGAAAAAGACTACAGGGCATGAAGAGGCACTAACTGAAAAGAAATGATTGAAGCTGGCACTCCAAGCTCTGATTCCAGATGTCTTTGGAAAGTGTGGGGCCTGGCCATAAAGACTGAAAAGGCAAACTGGAGAAAATGAACTCAAAGTGACCAGGACACAGAATAGTCTCAGTAAAACTATTAAAATTTTTAAAGACATTAAAATTCCAACTTCCTCAAAACGATCAAAAAATTGTAAGGAAATGTAGTTAGACTGACATTTTAAATAAATAACATTCAAATACAGGTCTCAATAGAAGATTTAAAAAAATTAGTAAGAAAAACATGAGCTTAGGATTTCTAGGAGCTAAGCATCCTTTCAACACAAAGCTTTCAGAAAATGTCCACAGATGTCAGTGTAGATGTCAGTAGTTTTCTGCAAAATGCCAACCCGAGGAGACAAGTGTGAGCTCCCCTGGGCTGGAGGCACATGGAAGGGGCCTGGCATCCAGAATTTTAATATATTCAATTGAAATTTAATGCCAAAGCAAAAGTAGGCAAGTTCCACATGTCCTGACAAATGACAATTTTCATGCTTGAGTCGAGGAAGGACAATAGGGATGGGACTGGAGCTTGATTATCAACCCCTGTAGAAACAATGAAAGGCAAAGCTTCGGACGAAAAACTGGCAGAGCAGGTAGTAGGACTCAAGAAGAAGAACTGAGAGCTGCAGACATCAAAGAGCAGAAGTATAAAAGAATATTTAGCAAAACCAAAATTTCTACAAAATATGTTAAATGGAAGAAAATATGGTCCCATCATAGAAAGCAAGAAACACAAAAGTATAAAACAAAGCACAGGATTTTAAAATGTTATGACAGAATGAGAGTGAGCATAAAAGGTGTATCGATACATGTAAATGGAGTCCGTTTGCTTATTAAGACCAAACGAATTTAAATACACTCACAACACAGCTCAATTATACATTGTGCTTGAAAGGCTAATCTAAAACAATGACTTACATAGATGAAAGGTTAATGGACCAACAAAGTACACCAGGGAAATTGAAACACGAAGAAGCAAAGGTAGAGATTCAATTATCAGATGCACTATAATTGAAGTCTATGAGCATTAAAGGTGAAAAGGGATGCTTTTTGTGCTGACAGTGCAACTGAAAAATGTATCAATAAACTACATTTAGGATAGAGACAAAATAATCTAAGGAAATTGCTATTTTCTATTTTCTAAAGCTATACATAAGAGCTGGCCTGATAGCTCAGTGGACTAAAGTGCCTAATTAGGCAGATGCAGTGGGCAGGGTTTGATACCCACTGTGCCATGCTGGCCCCGTCCCCAGGGCACACTCAGACACCGATTGAGACTGGGCATGGCGGCATGAGCCTGTAATCCCAGCACTTGGGAGGCTGAAAACAGGAGAATCACTACGAGTCCGATTTACATAGCGAGACCCTGTATACCCTGTCTTAAAGGCAAAAAAAAGCTATACACAATTGCTATTTCCTCCACAGACATGTATGCTTTTGAAATTGTGACACTATACATATTTAAAAATTAATCAAATTAAAAAACATATTTTTGATGGCTGCAATAAGGGTTATTCCCATTGAAAAATGTACTGGACATAGACAAAGAGGAAGTCCTGAGGTGCTGGCTTTGTGTGGCAGTGACAGGAGGAAGCCCTTGTGCACTGGGTTCCCGTGTCTGTTGTTTGAGGGAGAAGCATATGCCTGGCTTGGTGACGCTGGTTTCTCAGTGCACGTCCCCCACAAAAGGAGCCATGTTCTTTAGTGAATGAAAGAGCCTGCATCTAGTATTCACCTGTCCCACAAAACGAACAGAGCAGCAGCTGCACAGCTGCAGACTGAGGTGAGTGGGCCCCGAGAGGGGAGGAATCCATCAACAGAGAGCCGCCCAAAGTTCAGAACCTTGGACAGAGGCGCAGGGAGCGCAGGAAGTCCTGCCACAGGCTGCGCTGGCTCTACATCCGGGACTGGCAATCTACACTCTGCAGGGGTAAAGGGCAGAGAATTTGGCAAACTCTGCTACACAGGTATTGACAGTGCTGTCCATGAGAAGGTCTCGAAACCCTCGCAGACATGCCCTACTCAGAAAAGAGGACTTCCACCTGTGGTGCACCTCAAACAGGCAGCCCTTTTGAGGTGAGGCATTTAGGTCAGAATTTATTGCATATTGCCATCTCCTCAAGCCCGCAAGTATCTTCCTACCTTTGCTCAGCGGGTAACTGCATTGTGATTCTGACAGGGATTGGTGGAAAAAGAAATGAAAAAGAGAAAATAATCAATCATTATCAATGCAAAAAGCCCTCACCACAAAGATGAGTAGGAAATGATAAAAAAATATTTCAAACAACTAGGAGAAAATCGATACCATCATAAACATAAATCCATACCTTTCATTAATTTTTTTATGTGAATGGTCTTAATTCCTCAGCTAAAAATTTAGACTGAGTGGTTTAAAAAACAAGACCCAATAAGGACCTCACATCACTAGGAAGGACATGCATAGACCAGAAAGGAAAAGATGAGAAAATACTGCAAGTAAATTAAACCTGAAAACAAATAGGAGTAAGTAGACACAGAGCTGACAAGACAGACTTTATGTCAAAACAGTAGGCAAGGCAAAGAAGGTCACCATATAAAAATCAAAAGATCAATTAATTAAGGTGACTTAACAGTTATGAATCGTGTTTAGTTATACTAACCAAAAGTAGCTTTTAATGATAAAGAAAGAAAGACAGAAAGAGAAGGAATAGAACAAGAAGGAGGAGGAGGAGGAGAACAAGGAGAGGGAAGAGAAATAAACTTACATGAGTAAAGGTCAAGGCTGACATAACAGGGGCCGGGGAGATGACTCAGTGGAATAAGTGCTTCCCTGGCAAGCACAAGGGCCTGAGTTCAATCCCCTGCTAAAAAAAAAGATTGACATAACAGCTCATTCTACAAAACTTCAAAAAACCCAATAGGGATTATTCAGAAAAACTAATAACTAACAACTTGAATACTAATAGATTGGAAACTCTAGAAGAAAGAGACACATTTATGGATACATACAACCTATGAAAGTTGAACAGAAAGAATACAAAAACCTGAAGATATCAATAACAAAGGAGAAGATTGACTCAGTAATGAAATATTGCCTAACAAAGAAGCTCATTGTGGAGACTGTGTGGCTCCACTACGAGTTGCATTAAACTTCGTAAAAACTTTGAAACTTAAAAACCTTGAAACAATGCTTTTCATAGTTCTCCACAGAACTGAAAGCACAGAGACCTTTCAAAATCATTTTACAATGCTGACTTCTCCCTGTTAGGCAAATTTGAAAGGGTCCAAACAAAAAAGAAAACCATAGGCTAATATTTCTCGTGAACACAGATGCAAAGAAATGCCAACCAAATACTTGCACATCAAATTCAGTACTTTATCAAAAAGGTCATCCACCATGACCAAATTGGTTTCATTCCAGGAATACAAGGATGGTTCAATGCACACAAATCAATAATTGGAACATATCTCACAAATAGGATGAAGGAGAAAAGCTGGATTAATGCTGCTTCCATTCTTTTAATTGCCTGAGACATTTACACAGTGGCTGTGCTGATTTACACCGCCATCAGCATCACATGAGGGCTGATTTCTTCCCACAGCCTTGCCAAGATTTCGGTCTTTTTGTACTTTGAGCATAGCCATTCTGTCTGGCTAGGATAGAAAGTCACCATGGTGTTGGTTTGCATTTTCCTGATTCTTAATGATACTGACTTTTTTTCATCCATTTATTGACTATTTGCATTTATTCATTTGAAAAACATGTCCAGATGATGTAAAAAAGTGAGCAAGCATACATGATCCTTGGTCTGCTTGCAAAGCCAGCTAAAATTTAAACATGCATATTACTAAATTCATAGCTATTAGGACAATACCGGTGGCAGGCACACAGCTAGGGTCCTAGGGTTCCAAGGTTGCCTAGCACAAAATGAGGTTTTAATATTGAGGTGTAGGCCAGGCATGGTGTCATATACCTATAATCCCAGCACTCGAAAGGCTGGATCAGGAAGAATGTTGTGAGTTTGCAGCTAGCCTGGACCACAAAGTGAGCTCAAGGCCAATCATCTGAACTGCAGATTGAGAACATGTCTCAAGGAGAGAGGGAGAGAGAGAGAGAGAGAGAGAGAGAGAGAGAGAGAGAGAGATTGAGGAGGTGGGTGCAGCACATGGGAGGATGAGGCAGGAGCTCATGGAGACCATGAGGTCATTTCCTGTGTCAGCTTTTCAGGTTTATCATTGCCATTGTGTTTATATGTAGGGTGAAGAGATTCAAAATAGTTAAAATCCTCAAATTTTAACAATGAAACTTATTAACTTGAGATCCATGGAGCTGATTATTTTCCTGTGGATACCATGATCAACTGATTTGCTGCTCTTTTGAAATAATGAAGCTCTGCGCAGATACTTTCATCTCCCCTCCTCATTGGAAAAGGTATAAAACTTACACATGTACACAGCCCAGACTTCACTTGTAACACTGGCTTAGAAAGAGATGTCTACTCTAAACATGAAAATGTTCTTCTTTTGTGACAGGAAAGAAATGATATAGCAACAATATAGCAAATAAATATTAGGTCTGAATCATCAAGCAAAACTTTCAGCCTTAAGAACCAAAGAAAAATGTTTGCATGGGTATATATTGACTTCCATACCTATTTCAGAACTAAAGACAGTGTTTAGTAGTAACTTCACATTGAAATAAAACAGTAAAGACAAGATAATATTTACATTATGCTAGATAATACTAGAAAAAGTTAAAGCTCATATTTCCTTTTAAAATTATTTAGGTTGAAAATATAAAACTCTAATTAAAATCATTGTCTGTGTCTATTTTCCTTTCAGTCTCCAAGTCCACATGAGGAAGATGGAACCCTTGAAGGGAAGTCCAGCCCTGAGGCAGATAATGGGAGCCATTCGATTTCCTTCCATACATGTGGAGCGGCACTCTCTAAGCACACCTAGTGGTTGAAATCAGCACCTAGCCACAGGCCTGTCACACAACATGCAGAGTCCGCTGCAAAGTGCAGCTGCAAGGTCTGCTGGGGACACATGGCTATGAGCCAGTCTGAGCCCCACGCAGAGCTGAGACTGGACCACCACGTGCCTGGAGCCCCAGCGCTGCTTGTGCTCAGCCCCTGGGGTGGCCGGCTGCACTTGTCCTTGCTTTCCCACTTTAGTTCTTCTCTGGGTTTTCTTAGAAAGTGCAATAACATTTACAAAGAATACTTGATGCTCATAACTACTAAGGAAAACAAGTGTTCTGACAGATGCAGGGATGTGCCCTTGGTGGTTGGCTACGAGCGCAACACTCGCTTGGGCTCCAGCCCACAGTCTGTCTCAATCACTCTTCTCTCACTGCTCGACAAAATAGCCAACACCAAAAGTGAGAGAAGGAAAGTGACTTATTTAGCTCACAGTCAGAGGAGGCTTCAGTCTATACTCAGATGGCTCCAAGGAAGGGTGGCACATGGCCGAGAGCAAGCTTGCATGGTCGTGGCAAAGAGCAAGAGAGCAAAGGGGTAGCAGCAGCTCAGGTAGCCAGTTAGCCTGCCCCCTCCTGCCAGTGTGGTGCCAATTGCCACTCAGGCCAGGGTGGCTACTCACACCTGCGATCCCAGCACAGGATCAAGAACAATCACAAACTCCAGAAGCTGCCCTGTGACGCATGAGGCTTTGGGGGACAGCTAGACACAGAGCAGAACACAGCCTTTGTGAGGGAACTGAAATTGACTGCTGTGCCGTGAATTTACTTAGATGGAGTCATCTGGGACATGCGGCGGTGCCTGCTGCTTGTGCTTAAGAAATGCTGTGTCAGATGTCATTAGACTGTGAGCTACCTCTCGCTAAGTGCCGTTGAGAAAAGGGTAGCTCTCCCTGCAGTAAGCCAGTGAACACTGCCTATGATAGCATGTGAAATTAACTCAGTAAAGGGCAGAATGTAAGTTGCTAAATCTCACTACTGAAAATTATGTGTGCTTTATTTTTAAATTATGACATTAATATAGGAAAGCTATGAAATAGCTTGAAAAATTTAGTGACCTCTCAAATAAATATGTGTACTCTCAGTTAGTATTTCCAAAACACAAACACAGCAGCTTCAGTTTTGCTAGTTTTCATACTCAAAGTGTAACAGTGCACAGAGTACAAAATAAAATAATACAGACTGAATAAATTATAATTAGAGGCAATAATTCCACTGCAGTCCTACAACAAATCCCAGAATTCTTCGGGTTGTCCTGTCCACATCACTGAACAGCACACCCTACCTGGTTTCTGTTTGTTCACACTCATGTGCTGTCCGGGCCACCTTGATGTCTGACCTAATTCCAACATCCGCCTTTCCTGGTCATTTTGATATTGAGGAAGAGCCAGAGGCCATGTGACACTTGAGGTGGCCGATAGGACTGAACACGTCGGATGAGCACAGTGCTGGCTGGCGTGCAGTCAGTTGGGCCATTTCGCTAGGCTGAACTGACAGTGTGTGGCTCTGCGGCCAAGGGTGTATGATTCCTAAATTGGTCCACTGGTTTGGCACAGCTCCGAGCATGGTAATGAAAGGGCCCACCCTGGGTGTGGGTGTGAGCCACCCCTCGGGACTGAATGTAAGGGAAAGAAAAAGGCTGCAGCTGTCGCCTGCTACTTCCTGTCTTCCGCATGCCATGGACCATTTTTCCTCTGCCACCCTGCCTCGGAGCCCGTGGACTAGGCGCAGAGAGGTCTAGGAACTGTGAACGCCCAGGAAGCTTTCCTGCCTTAGCTGGCTGTCTGCTGTTGTGTCAGCAGTGAGAATTCACTGAGGCAAAGACCCTGGGTGGTGCCACCCGGGCTGCCCTTCCTGTGGGTGGTGCCTGGGGCTGCATTCACCGCAGCTTGACTACACTTTTCAAAGACACTCAGGAGAGAGGACCCCAAGGCTGTGTCGGGGGGGGGGCAAGAACTGTGGGGTGAGCATTTAGAGGGGGCTCACGACAGTGTGTATTTTATTCTGATAATTTCTTCATCTTCAAGGCATTATATTTTGCTCATCCTGATATGTTGCATAGGTTAATGAAATCTGTCACCGAGGATCGAAGTCACAGAAGGCCATGCTCAGGACTCTGGGATTCTAGCTGTGCCCCACACAGCCGATTTCCTGCTGCTGAGAGGCTTGCTTCCCTGCAGGCTGCCTCCCACTTCCATACTCCTGGTAAATTTGCCCCCTGCGGGTTTGGAATTCTGGCTTGCTATTGTGATTTTATGCTTGGATCCGATCTGTCTTGTCTTTTCCCCATGTCTTCTGATTCTGCTTTTATTGAGTAAAGTAACATCAGCTCTTCTTGGCATAGCCCAGCAGAATTCTATGTCACATATTGTTTTGTTTGTTGTTGTCTACTGTTTTTGAAACAGGGTCTCAATATGTACTCAAGGCTGGCTTTGAACTCACTTATATAAGCCAGCCTGGCCTCAACCTCATGCTCCCGCTTCAGCCTCCCATGTGCAGGCAGACCCCCCCATTATTGCGTGTATTATTCTGTGCACAATAATGTAATTTTCTTCAGTAGTTTTAGGGGCCCCACAACTTACACTCTAACTTGGACAGCATTTTTAGTCTGGTTATGTGCTTGCATAGCAAGTTGCCAGTTCCATTTTCCTACAGTTGGCTGTTGTTTATTTTTAATTTAACTTATGCTTTCTTTATGGTCTCCTTATACACTCAAATAACATCCCTAAAAGAAGTGAAGATAAGAACCTGAAAAAGAACAAGCAAAGAAGAAATGGACGGAGGCAGACAGGAAGAAAAGTATTTTAGGCTTTGGAAGCCCACATCACATCGTCTCCACACTATACTCTGCCACTGTGGCAGGAGGGCCCTGAAAACACAGAGGAAGCATTGTGCCCTAAAGGCTTCTCTGGTGTAGGACAGGAAGGGTTGGAACTGACCATCTGCCACATGACTGTGGTGTGATCCCAGGTCTTGGCTGGGTTGGTTGCCTTCACAGACAACTGGGGGATATCCACATATCTAATTGAAATTACCCATAAAAACTTGAAGTACGCAAGGGCTTTGGTGGGCAGTCATGAGCCGAGTGTGAAGGTGTGTGGATGCGTCATGGTACACTGAAGCGAGAGCACAAGGAGCGGGTTTGGCTGTGGAAACACGTGCGGAACTATGACTACGTTCTGTGGGGAAACACTACGCTTTTTCTTTAGGCATTTACAAGACCTGAGGCTCTAGAGACTAACAAAATCATACAAAAGTTCTACAATTTGCTCTTAACTTTTCCCTCTAACATACATCTGCCTCGATTACAGGATCATGCCCTTGTGGAAACCCATCACCCTAGAATGCTGAAGCCCTTCCGCTGAAGATGTAGATGCAGGGGAACTCATACGCTGTTGATAGGAATGGAAATTAGTGCCATCATTGATCCTCCAAAACTTACTGTTCCATTTTTGGATTGTCCACAACGATGGAACATAATAAAAAGATTTGCTTCAAAAAGAACATACATCTACATAACTTTAAGATAACATTCTGTGCCTCGTGTCCCTCTGTGCAGGCACAGATGTAAGAGGAGAGGGGGCGGGGAGCGAGAGCGAGGCCGGCCAGGCATGAGGCCAGCCCTTCTCTGGGGTGCTTCTAAAATCATGCCATGCCATTTAAACAGCATAAAGTCATCCGATCCAACAGAACACTTCCTCTCCAATTTTAAGCATTAATTTTAACCTCTAATCAGGAGAATCACCTACTAGACATTCAATTCCTGATGTAGAAGCTAAACTACACCTCTCTGGAGGTCGCCCATTGTTTCCATCATTAATTGTTGGCTCTAAAGTATAAAAATAGTGCGGGCACAGCGTAGGTTCTGATGGGTCCTCAGCTCGCACTCTGTCGTTAGCTCGGCGCACCTGGCTAAGACGCATGCAGGGCGTGCAGGTGCCTGCTTCTGGATTGTAGCCCAAGTTCCTGTTTCAGGTAGTTGATTCCAAGAAAAATCGCACAAGCATTTTCTGCTCAGGCTGACTCTGTAAGAGTGCAGGTGAGCCAGCAGCAAGCTTTCTTTCAAGCCTCTGGGATGATTTTTCCCTTCTGTGCATTCTCAGCTACCCACTAAGAAGTGAAGTGGTCGTCGGTGGTTATGTTTGTAAATATCACTGGAAATGTGGGGTGGATTTGGGGCCAGAGCAATGGCTGCTGCTGAGGCTGCCGTCTCTGATGGAGTTGAGCCTGACAGCCAGTCAAGACTGAGTTGTCTAACACAGCCGTGCATCATCTTTTCCAAAGAGATAAAAACAATAAAGCCACAGCAAATATGAGGACAGATTGTCCCAGATCATATTTTAGAGTTTTGTCACAGCCGAAGCATATATTGTTTACACATGAGAAGCCAAAAGAATATTCCTTCCTGTAGCTTAAAAAACACAGAGCTAAATCTAGAAATCCAGCTCCTGTAATGTTACCCAGGGCACCTCTCGGTCCTCTCAGCCAGGTTGCTTAGACATTTTAAGTTCCGTTTTGTTCTTTTTCATTGAATTATGTGCATCCATTACCAAATGTAGTCAGACAGTGCAGATAAATCACAAACCAAAGCCAGCTGGAAATGATGGTGGGGTTTTATAGTCAAAGAAAACAGTCAGAATTTAACTTAGTTTTGATCAGATCTGTCTGGTTGAGCATGCACAACGAACCTGAGTCTTGAGCATGAGGAACCCTATATGGTCCCCGCTGGGTGCCGAGACTTGGGTGCGTCTGAGATGAGCGGAAGGAACCAAGACCAGGCGCCTTCAGCTGTCCCGACTGCATCTGCGCCGCCACGCACTTAGAACTTTTTGTGGGATGTCAGCCAAGTCCCGCTCGGCTGGAGGGCTGAGGACGCCGCTGCCACAGAGTGGCCTCAGCGGAGCAGGAGAGGCGTAGCTGGGCTGCTGCAAGCGGAAGACGAGAGCACAGAGCGCGGGCAGGGAAGAGGAGCCGACGCCCGAGGTCCGCCCGCGCACGCGTAGCCGGCGCGGGAGCTTCCGCCCGGGCTGTGCTGAGACCCTGCAGGCCACGAGGCGCTCGGGCGCGGTGTGGCGCGTTCGCCGGGTGCGCGCACCAGCACCGCCCGTCAGGGCTTTCCTCACCCTGCCTTTGATGTATAAGCTCCCGAGAAGGACATCGTGTCTACGCTGTCCTTAGCTCCGCGTGCATTTTCAGAGTTTTGGTGGAGAGGGGTTAGTGGTCAGGAGGAGGGAGAAAAGAGGGAAGGGTCGGCTGCCCGAAGTGTTTCCTGCGGGCCCACCCGTCCGCGCTAAGCTCGGGCGATGCCTGCCGAGGGGAGCGGCTGGTAGAGGGGCTGC
>NW_004524684.1:9484899-9513410 GCF_000260255.1 Octodon degus | reverse complement strand
GGGGGCGGGAGGCCGGCGCGGGGGGGGAGGCCGGCGCCTCCCGGCTCACTCAAGCTCCGCTTGCTCGCTGCTGGGGCTCCAACGGCAGGACGCGAAGGGCACGTGCACTCGGGAAGCTCAGGCTGCTCGGCCCTGGCTCTGGAGGGACAGGTCGGGCGATGCTGCGGGACGCGAGGCTCCCCTGGCCTGGGTGCTGGAGGGAGCCGGCGCAGAGCGCGAGTGGAGGGCGGCTGGAGCAGCGGCGACCTGCAGTCGCCAGGGTAAAGACCCAGAGGAGTGACAGCAGCCCTAGGCCTAGGATGAAGAGGGCGGTAACCGTGGACCTTGGCCTCAGGCCCAAGGCATGCCCTTACTAAACACTTGCTTTCTTTGCTCTTCAGCTTTTCAAGAGCTTTTAAAAAAAATCTATTGAGAAAAGGTCAAAAAGAATTTCCTAGCAAATCATAGGAGGGTAACAGTAGTTAATACACAGCTTCTTGTCATCTTCAGAGTACTCAGACTGCCAGCTCTGGGCAAAGGGTTTCCCGCTGGCGTCAGCGGGACCTTCCTGTCCCGTGCAAGGCAGCTGGACCTCAGTCTCTCAGTTGGTCCGGCGCTTCGTTGTTTTCTCTGTGCTTTAGTAGGCCCTCATCCTGTCCTGCGCCAGCACAGAGGGCAGGTGCTCACGCGCTAGCTTTCAGGTCACACCGTGCTGGGAGGACTGAGGCCCGACAGCTCACCCTGCTTCCAACTTGAGGATCGCTGGGCCAGACCGACAGACACTAGCGGAGGACGCGAGGCCCTGACCAGGTGGGGGCTTTGTTGCCCACGCACAATAGGACACCCAGAAGGAGTTAGCATCGGTTGGCGAACCACCAGCTTTGAACAGAGTTCTTGGAACCTGTCCTACCAGGTCCAGAAAGGAGCGCTAAGATGCAGAGGAGGCTGCCTCTGCCGGAGAGATACTCCCTCTTCCAAGACTTTTGTTACACAAAGGTTCTAAACAAAAGGGCTCCCTGAATCCTTAAGTCATAAAGTCACAGGAATCCCCAGGAACAAGTCCCCAAAACTGCATCACTGTCACTCCTTGCCCTGTACCGCCTCAGGGTCAGCAAGACTTTCATTCCAGCTGGGAGATTTGCCATCCCAACTCCGGTCTCGAGAGCAAAATGTCTCGAATCTTGGCCCGTCCTTCCTGATTCTGTGTATCTTTCAATTCCAATACTATATGAATCAGAATATTGATATAACAGAATTTAATTGTAATTACATTGTAGCAGTGGACCTGGATTTTAGAAATTTTGAAGTGGTTAAAATTTGAATTTCATATCCTAAAATGCCCCCACATTATTTCTTCTTCATTCTTATTTTATTTTTTGCTGGGTTGACTTAAGAAATAATGTGAAAACCTCTTTATTCTGGCAGGTTAATAACTGATAATGGCCTGGATTAATGACCCCTTTGATACTTGCATTTCTAACAAGTATAGAGTCATAATAACTAAAGAGATCGTCATTATTTCTGTGAGCAATGAAGATTAATTTAGCAGTTACGTTGAGGCATACAAAAAGCCTTTTGTTCTTCCAGTGGGCAAAGGCTTCCTCCTGCAGGCTGGGCCTGGCCTCAGGTGTGTGAGACGGCCCTGGCCCGGCCCACTCTGCCACCACCTGGGCTGGGCGCCAGCGTGTCACCAGAGCCTCGGGAGTAAGGAGCTGTGTAGCTGAAGAAGAACACGGCCACCACTAGGCTGGCGGAAGGTCCTCTTCTTACTTATGGCTTGGAGCTGTCAATGCCTCGAATCTTGCGCTCTCTCTTTTGTTGCCTGTTTAAATATCATCAATGAAGGAAGCAGTTGTTGGCACAAGCTTTATGGCTTCTGTTAAATATGGACTATTTTCTGTTACAAAATGTAAAAGCCTAAAAGATATACATTAAAATACATTAATCTAATGACTAAGATTTTATTTTCTCAAGAATGTAATGTTGTTAATACAAAGTACGTAAATATATTTCAGTTTACTGAAGGAACACTAACTGATCATTTCAGGGTAAACATGGGCAATATTTCCTCTCTGTTGTGTTTGATGTGACAGTCTATAGGGCCATAGTGCACAGGAGGCCTGTGACAAACCTAGAACCTGACTGCCTTTGGTGGGCTACAGTCACACAGCGGAGGCATAATTGGAGGGAATTTGTACTTCAGTTTTCCAGAACAAGTGCTTCTTTCCATAACCCTATTCCCAGCGTACCCAATTACCGCTGCTCAAAGAGAAATACCAGAGACTTCTTTCTCTCTGAGTGACTCAATCATAAAAGCTGCATGGAACCAAGAAACTTCGTTACAGCAGCAGATGGGACTTGACCTTCTGAAGGATTATGACAGCGTGCTTATCTTCTCTTTGAGATATTATTTTTCTTTTCTGAAATACGCATTTAAAAAGAACAAGCTTTTCTCCCTAAGCACTTTACGTTTTTGTGGGGAAAAGGTAATTTTGACACAACTACTGTGCCCAGGGAGCTCCTGCTCTACAGAAGAGAGGAGCTCTTAGCCCCTGCAGCACACCAGTGCGTCTGACGTTTATGGCCAAAGAAGCGCGGCACGGAGCCTATGACACTTCCTTCGCTGGGAGGCGTGGACCGCCGGCCCTCGTGCCGGGCTGCTCCTTTCCTCTGTGCAGTTGTCTGCTAAACACCCCCTGATAATCTGTCTTAGTGGTTGACAGCTGCATCCTGCCTGGTGGGTGGTGTCCTACCAGGAGGTCCCTAAATAAATCACTGTCACTTCCGCTACTGGCTAGGAAATCAATATGTTTGTCTGTGTGTGTTTGCAAGAAGATTTCTTTCAAAAACTGTTAAATAATAACTGCTTGATAATGGAACTAGCTCCAATTCCAAGCATGTGAAGTTGCCATTCAGGAACATATTGTAAATGCAAAACATTTATGCAAATCTAATTTGGACATTTGAAAAACACCATATGTTCTCTGGAGGAAAGCCTATTTGTCTAAAAACTAGATGGCAATGTAATTTTTGTCTCATGAGTATTCTGACCACATATTCTGTGCATTTCTAAGTTTTCTCTTGATTTTTAGAGAAGATGGGAGAAAAGGCCCACAGACGGAGGCTGAGGATGATTACAGGAAAGCTGCATGCAAGATGATTGGGAAGGGTGCACTTTGCAGGAAACGTTGTTCAGTCAGGTAGATGTACTTGTGACTGAAATGAAGTCAGAGTCCAGCACACTCACCAAATACGGATACACTGTAATAAAATGCAAAAAAAGACACATTCTGAAGCTAGTACTAACTCATACATCCTTTTGCCAGGAAGTGCTTGCTAGGCAGGATGCGATGGTGACCTTGAGCAGGTGTAGAGGGTGACCTTGAGTGGGTGTGGACAGCGACTTGAGCAGGTGTGGGGAGGGCACCTGTGGCCAGCTGTCGGGGCCCAGGCAGGAGAGCAAGCCTGCGCATACCATGAGCCCGAGGGAGCCTGCAGCACGGTGGGACCCTGTCTCTAAACAAACAAAGCCGACAGCCAGAGAGACACACAGCAATCAGGAGGAGCATCTCCGGGGCCACTAAGGTACTCTGCTCATTATGCAGCACTTCTGTGACCACAGGGAGCATGTTCGGACGGAAAATGCCAGCTGCTGGATGCAATGTAAGGACAGTCAGTGCTGGCAAAGACATGAGGGTTCTCGTGCTACTGGGAAGCCAGGAGAGGCCTCCAATTATTTTGAATGAAAAGTACTTCTCTTGGTAACCCTGAAGAGGTGTCCAGAAATGGTATGCATGATTTTACATCTGACAGGGCTGAGTATAGAGATGCTATGGATTACGCATAGTTACATCCCGGCTTAACAAAAATTAGGAAGGAAGAAATTTTCCTTAACAATAGCACAGACAAACTTTTTATTTATAGCATGGAACAAAGTGCAGCACTAACAAGTCAAGGAGAGACTGGGCATGGTGACGTGGGCCTGTAATCCCAGCACTTGGGAGGCTGCAAACAGGAGACTCACTGTGAGTCCTGTCTATGTAGTGAGACCCTGTGGACCCTGTGGACCCTGTGGACCCATACCAAATAAATAAATGAATAAAAAGGAAGTCAAGGAACTATTACTACATTTAGCAGTGAATGATTTTCACAAATACTTGCTCCAAGGAAAGAACCCAGACACGAAATTGTGCATCTTAACTAATTTCATTAGTGTAGAAGAGTGTCAGATCAATGATTTATTGATTAGGAAGTAATTATTATAAATATGAAATGGGGGTGATATAAAGAGATGAGTCCTCCAATCCAAAGCAGATTTAAATGTCAATGAAATTAGATATTTTTAAATCGTCAATTTATTTGACAAAAAAATTTTGGATTTGATAAGGTAAAAATCTCTGCTACTTGCCATGAGTGTTTCAATGATCCCCCATCTGATTTTGGTCTGTCACTAACCCTCAGCATTTGCTATTGTCCTCAATATAATCCACTGTGGGAAGGGACAGGCCCAGTCTGGAAAGGAGGCCTTCTCAGGTAATGAGACGACATTTTTGGAAGAACTTCCCCAAGTTATGTATGTTGTATTAGCTTTTATAGATCTAACCTCGGTTTTCCAGGTTCTGACTTAATCCAAGTTAATATGTAGCAATTTGCAGAAGGCCCTGAGCCTGACTGACTGATGCTGCCTCTTTACAGCATGTGCTAGCTAGAGAGAGAGGCCGACTGCTCGCCACTTACAGCACTGTGGGACTGCTGTCAATCTTGACCATGTGAAGCTAGCTGCCTTTACTTGTTTATTTACCAGTAGTATCTCAAAGTTTGAGTTAAAATATGTTACCTTTGTTACTGAGACGCTTTGAGTAAACTTTTACTCATTTATTTATTTTGTATTGTAAGGAAGGGTCTACAGGGTGTACAGGGTCTCACTACTAGATTGAATTTGTGGTGATTCTCCCGCTTACAGCTCCCCAAGTGCTGGGATTACAAGTGTGTGCCACCACCCCCTGTCTCATTCACCATCTCAGCATGCCCAGGGGGTGGGGTCAGCACAGCAGGCCTGGGGATGGAACCCTTGGCCCCTGCACCTGCTTGCAGGCACTTTAATCCACTGAGCTATTTGGTCAGCCCACATTGAGAAATCTTGAAGGATAATTTTAATAGGAGAAAATTCTTCCTATCAACTTACTGAGAGCTGCCTCTGGGCCCAGAGAACACAGTGACCCTGCTGGTGGGTTCATAGCAAGTCTTAGTGTCTGAACCCATGTGACTTTTATACCTTTGGGTACAAAATGATGGATGTTAAAGCAAATTTGACAGCCTAATGAATTTCCTAATGTCTAATCCCATTGATTTCTCAGCCTGTTTTAGATTGATAGTGTTTCCTTCAAGGAAAGAACATGTGAATGACGCAAAGTTCGGGCTTTATTCTGCACCCTGCAGGTGAAGCACATGCGACCTCTGCCTTGCCTCCTGAACACAGAACAATGCCCTTAGTGCTTGCTGACGGAGAGAGCAGTCTCAGAACTCAAGTTGGCAACGGCTCGCAGCCTTGGAGTAGGTGGAGGCAAACATTCACCTGGAAAATTAAAGCAGTTTTGGGGAGGCAGGCAGCTCTCAGTGAGGGCGAAGGGTGCGCGGAGCGCTGGTGCGCTCCGCCTCTGAGAGCCTCAGGATCCACCGCTGCATTTCAGGCTCATCTAGATTAGCAGTTCCACTTGAACCTGGAAAGCGACTTCCAAAATGAGCTAATTAAGACTCAAGGACAATGGGCGATACATTCGTGAGGCGCTGAGGCTGACAGTCACTTATTTAAGTGGAACCCAAAGCAATACACACAACCATGTTCGGTTCTCTTGGCCATGGGGCGGTGCAGAGCAGGCAGAAGGTCTCCAGGGCCAGGGGCGGGACAGGGCAGGCGGGACATCCCCAGGGCCACAAAGGTCTTGCATGGCATTGAGAACTATTCTTGTTTGCATTTTCAAAAGCTGTCTTTGCTTTTATTATTTGTTGCATTTCTGCATGTTTGCGGCACAAGCTGTGCTGTCCTAAGCTGCAGTCAGCACTCGGGGCAGCCTGCAGAATTTCCAGATTACCCTTTCTGTTCACCACTCTCACTTCTCTCTTAGTTTAAAGCAATATTTTATTCAGCACTGGTGGAGAGGTGAAGGGTCAAATGAACAATGTGAAATCTAAGTATAAGTTTGCTTGGAACAAGCACTCTGCACCATACTTGGAGATTTTCCTTTATGTCTTTGGTACAGGGTCTCACTACGTGGCTTGGACTCGTTGTGATCCTCCTGTCTTCAGCCTCCCTAGCGCTAGGATTACAGGTGTGTGCCACCCAGTCTCATAGTTGGAGATTTGAAACATGTGTCTTATAGTCTCCCTATACATGTGCTGACTGTTTGTCATATGCCGGCTTTATGTGGCATATATTGCAAAGTAATCTGACAGGAACAGCAGGGCGGACTGGTGTTCCGTGTATTCCTCTGATTGAACCACATGCATGGCCTCAAGTTCTGACTCGGGCTTTGTTCATCTTTCTAGTTGTCTGCTACACACGCACACATTTGAGAACGTTATTAGTGCATGTCTGCAGTGCGTAGTGTAGTGTGCACATTCCTCGTGGGAGCTGCACGTGTCCTTGGGCATCTTCATTCTTTCCACTTCCTCTTCCCCACCCGTGGCTATTTTTCCTCCTCTGTAATAAGTGCATTTTTACTTTGCAGTAATCTTTCAAACTAGTCACAGACACTCAGGCAAACAGGTGCAGCCAGGGACATAAGCCTGAGCCCGGCGCGCCAGCCTGCTTTCAAGGGTGGCTCTCCAGTTAGAGCAGGGCACCCATGCCAGGCTCTGCCCAGCTAGTCCAAAGTCGGTTGTTCTTGGATTCTCCTCCCCCATCCCGGAACTCTCAGCTAGTTTCTAAACCTGGAAATGAGACACGTCATTCTTTTCCTCCGCAGCAGCAGCATGTCCCGGGTGGACCCAGCGGTGTGGATGTCGCCTTCCCTCCTCCCCCGTCTTTCTCAGCTGCCTCTTACCTGTGCCAAAGATGCCCGCTCCCTAAGGTTCTGCAGACGCAATCGGGGGCGGGGGGCCGTGGGGCAGTGGCTTTATATTTTTCTTATATTTCTAGGATCATGTTTTATTTATTTATTTATTTATTTATTTATTTATTTATTTATGTTGGTACAGGGACTTGCTACACAGCTCAGACTCATAGTGACCCTTCTGTCTCAGCCTCCCCAGCGTTGGGATTACAGGCGTGGACCCTGCGCTTGCCAGGCAGGCACTTATGCTGCCGAGCTATCTCCCCAGCCCTAAGATCATAATTTTTGAACACTCACTACTGAGGTCACGTTTTGGAATTTGAAACTGTGTTAAGCTCTGTTTCTAAAATGAGGGGGCCAGGGAGATAGCTCAGTAGAATAAGTGCTTGACTGGCAAATCTAAGGGCCTGAGTTCAATCCTGTTTAAAAAAAATGAGAATACTCAATAGGAGCAACCTTTGAAGCAAATTGCCAGACGTTCAGCAGGCGGGAGCCTGCAGTGGTTTTGCCAGAGATGTCCTCTGGGCTGAGTGCTCAGGAGAAAATGGGCCTGGGAATGGGGTCCAGCACCCGAGCCCCTTCACCTAGAGATGGGCCTGTGGAGGAAGGGGGACAGGGCCTCCAGCTTTCCGTTCTAGTCTGAAAGTTGTAGGTAAATTCACATGCAGCTCTCTTCTCTTTCTTTTATTTTCATAGTAAGAATTATATGGAACATGAAAAAAACCCTTTTCTTCATTTATTATTTTCTTCTTTGGAACAGTTGCAGAAAATAAAACACCTTCAAAAAAATTCTTGTGTAGTCTGAGGCAGTTCCAATCTGTGGAATGAGGCACAAGTTTCCTGTCCCTCCATAAATCCTTTTTACTTTTTTCTTATCCATTTCAATATGTTTCCCTGACATTTACAGGCTTCTCAGCAGACTCCCTGTTGGCTAATTTAACACCAGCAGATTGGGTTCATTATGACCGTAAAACCTAAGTTAGTGGGCTAGAGCTCCTCCCACTGCTTCCGAAGCTTCTGCCTAGCACCCGAGTGTCTAGCACCACCTGGAACTCGCACAGTGCCATTTGAACTGGACAATCAAGATGGAAGAACAGTCCTCAAGGGTGACATTAAGGGACCACCATTCCTGATGGAATGTACACTTCTGTGCTTCTGGAAGAGAAGGCATTTCCTGTGCAAAGTGTTTCTCAAACGTCCACCCCCATGAGCATCCCAAGCCCTGCACAAGCAATCCAGGGCAGTCCTCTCCGACATAGCTCTGAGTGTTAGAAGTACAATGAGCAGGATCGCCCAGAAGGACGGTTACTTAGTGGGTGAGCTGAAAGGTCCACGCTAAGCTACCACGGAAATGCATTCTGAAAGCAAGCACACCTCCCAAGTAACAACTGCTTCTGTGTTTCTGGGATAAAAGGACGCTGAAAGCAAAGCAGAATTAATCAAATGTCAAAATCACTTTACTAGCTCTCATGATTCTGCTCAACAGAGAGAACACAGCAGGGTCCCAGTTGCAAGAGAAACATCTGTAAACAAATATGGTAGAGATCAAAGACTTGCACAAAGAAAGCAAACAAGAACGTGCAAATTTTTGAATCATCTGTTCTGCAAGAAGAGCAGAAATAATCTCTTCGTCCTCTCTCTGAGTGCTGAAGTTTGTGGATGGACACAAGGTGCAGCACGGGCCTCTCCTCAGGGAGATGCGGCAGAATGCTGCTACCTCTAGGAGCTGTGCACCCCACTGACTGGCGGGGGATGGGCAGCGAAGGTCTTGGGGTACCTGGCACTCGGACTTACCTTTTCATCCAGTCAGCAATGAGCACAGCCTCTCTCATGGACACCTGGGGGCTTGTGGACGCATTATCACTTCAGCTGAATCCAAAGGGACGAATTTTAAACAGAGTCAAGCAAGGCAAGGTCACCCAGACAACAGGAATGCAAGAAAAAGGAGTGGGTTTGTGTGTGCGTAGTACCAGGGATCGAACTCAAGACCTTGCACTTGCCAAGCAAGCACTTATCCCACTGCACTATCTCCCCAGGCAGAAAAAGAAGTGCTTTGATCAGCATATGAACGTAAGGAGAGTTGAGTTCGAGGTGGCATAAAAAGGAGGGAAGTGGGCACATCAAGATGAGGACACACCTAGGATTGAATGTATCATCAATAGTCTCAAAAATAAAACAAGAAATGGAACATTATTCACACGTGAAAATTCACTATTCAAGTTTCTTTCTATTCACTATGGAAAGGCTACCACCCTCTCCATGCTCCGAAACAGTGCATGAGTCCATCAGCGTATGATGCAAGCTCGGGGTGACAGCTCATGCTCAGCACCAAATCTGCGGGGTCTCCCTGCTGTCGCACACTTCAGTCACGTCATCCTCATCGTAGGCCTTGTCGACTGCACACCACCAGCAGACCCGCTTCACTGCTAGTGGGCATTTCAGTAGCTCGCAGGTTTTTGACTATTTCAAATGGTTCTATGGCCCTGAGAATCCTAGCTCCTACTTTTGGCAAACTTTTATTGTGTGTAGAAGCTATTGCTCCATATCCTCTTCCACATGGCATTTTAAAAATAATGATAATAGTTATTGTTTATGATCACTATTCTTCCGAATGTGTGGTGAATGGAAGTTTAAACTTAAATTTATTCTATCCCCAGAGAAATCATCCTATTTTGTTTTTTACTGTGTGTTTCTATACATGCCCTACACGTCTGCTTGATCATCTTTGTCAGATATATGATTGGAAATATATTTCTTCATTCTGTTCATTTCAGTCCCCTTGAGAATTTTGCTTACAAATGAAAAGATTTTTACTGTAACCTCCTGTATTTAAAAGTAAGACTTTGATGTCCTTACAGGGAAAGAGCGTAAGATTAGCTCTGCGTGTGAGAGACGTGCTCCTCTCAGGCATGAGCTAAATAATCAAAAACAGCAAATAACGTAGCTTGCCTTACAAACAGGTGTAGTGAGGTTATACAGTGACTAACTGATCAACCGATCGATTGATGAGGGTGTTGTAGCTGGTGGCTCAGAGGGACTCAGCGGTGCAGCTTTCCTGCAGACCATGTAGGGTAGTGTTCTCTAACAAGCAGCTTAACTAGTTTGTTGTAGAGGGTAATCACCGAGATGATGAAAATTGCTCACATGTGTGTATTTATCTTTAAAATTTAAATATGTTTGTTCATAGTTAGAGATGGGCATGGAGTCTGGCACATATTTCGAAATTTCTTGGCTTCAGAGATGCCTGAGGATGCGCTCACGCCACAACCCAGCAGAGCCTGCACAAGGAGCTCGAGGCCCCACCAACTCTCGGCGATCTGTCCATCCGGCCAAGGACATAGCATAGCACACTGCACCCCACAGAACCCGAAGCCTTGGGACCCTGCGAGTCAGTCAGGGGATGAGGAAAGTTCTTGCTTAGTAAAGTAAAAATAAAGAACCGGTGAGCAGGATTTGACAGCCGCAGCACCTCGGGAAGCTGAACTGGAGTGGGGACCGCCCCAGAGCAGGTGCCAAAAGAACCCCACGAGGAGGGGCATGCTGAGCGCACCTGAGACCACTGAGGACCAAAAGCCATGCACAGGGAAACACTGGGGAGAGAGTGCAGGGATGGGGGATGGTGACACAGGGCCTCAGACAGAGGAGACAGACAGGACTCATACACGGGAAGCTACTCTCTCTCTTGGCCAGCTGTCTGGATGGAAAACGAACCAGGTGTGTCGAAGCAGTGGCTGGTGAACTTCAAGGGAGCCATGGACTGTAAGGCGGCCTGGTGGCCTTCCTGATTCCTTAGGGGGACCCTGCATGTGGGTCTCTTCAGCAAGTCCACGAGGGCACATCATAGTACGATTGACCACGACGTCAGGCAGCCAACATTGCCTGTCCTTCTGTCCATCCATGTCATCTGCAAGAGAAAATAATGTTTTGCAATATTTTTACTCTGGGTAAACTTTTGACAGAAATTTTAGGTTTTCCATAGACATATATCTATAGCTTTTAGGAACTTAAACGAGGTCAGTTTGTTTCCATATGATATTACCATAATAATTTTCTTCCTTAGTTTTTCTGTATTTTAGGGAAGGGTTTACAGGGTGCACAGGGTCTCACTACTACACCAGACTCATAGTGATCCCTCTGTTTACAGCCTCCCAAGAGCTGGGCTTACAGGTGCGCACCACCATGCCCACTCTCAATTGTGGTCTCAGTGCGCCTCGGGGACAGGGCTGGCATAGGAGGCCCAGGGATCGAACTCCCTGCCCCTGCACCTGCTTGCAAGCACTTTAATCTGCTGAGTTATTTGACTAGCCCTTACAGTAATACTTTTCAATGAGATTTTTTCTTTTAGTTTTTATTTTTATGTATTTGGTTGGACCCATAGTGATCCTCCTGTTTTCAGCATCCCCTGCACTGGGATTATAGGTTCAATTTGCCCAACGTTGGGGCCCGCGTGGCATGCGGAACCAGGGATGGAACCCCAGTCCTTGCGCCTGTGTGAGCAGGCACTTAGTCCCCTGAGCTATCTTGCTGGGCCTTCAGTGCTGTTTTTAGAGAATGATATTTTCTGTAGATATTGCTTATTTTAACCAACTTACTAGCCTACTTTCCCTCTATAAATTACGTACATTTTAATGTAAGTGAGTGAGGCAGGATAAAGGACTTGTGGCTTTCCCCCTCCAAATTTCCTACTACCCACATTGCTCCTGCACTTTCTGACACAGCACATGCTGCAGAGGTGACCGGGTGTCTGAGCTGCGAGGCCAAGAGGGCATTCCTGAGCAAGGCAAAACGCGGCTTGCCTCAAGAGAAAGTGGCTGCAGTCTACCCTTCTAAAATTTAATTTGTTTGATTGCAGTAATTTAAAAATTCCTAAGATAAATTTAATAACTTTTTGTTAAATTATTAGCTTAATGTAAATAGAAATTTAATTTTAAGGGCATTATGAGTGTATATAATGTAGATAACATTTCACGGTAATTTTTGTTAATGCTATTGATGATGTAGAGCAAGAACATACTTGACCATGGTCTAAAACAACGTGAAAACATGGAAACGTAAGACCCACGTTTACATAAGACCTAAAATCGCTTTCTAAAGTGAGGGGCATAAGGGGCATAATAACTACAGCATTGTCATTTGTAGGCATCAGATGTCTCCTGTGAAGGCCCAGGTGTGTATGCGGTGTGTCACTGATGCTAATAATGATTTTAAAATGTGAACTTTGTGTTTGAATTCTGCTGCACAAACCGCTCAGCTCTACATCACAGAGATAAATGCAAAGGCATTTATTTCTTGGTCAAAGTGGGTGAACTCTGCTTTTGCTCAAGATGTTTGGTAAACAGAGCGGCTTGCTCAGGCCATACGAGGTCGGAGGCAGCAACCTGCACTGCATTCTTGTGAAGGGCAAGATACAGGCTCTCGCACCGAAGCTGTGAAGGGATTTCCGACTGCTGAGGACAGAGCCAGGGCTCACCCTGCACCTCACTGGCTCATCCGTCTTCTCTGTGATGAGCTTAGGATGTGGAGTGGGCTGGGAGGACCAGAGAGACCTGGGGAGGCCAGGCCCGTCGCTTCTGCCTGGTTCCCTCTAGCTGGCGGCTTCAGGACACAGGGGAACCCGGAGCGGGCGCCAAGGCCACAGACTCACCCTGGCTTCACAGGCTGAGGCATGTCTGCAGCTGGCTTCCTGGAGGTCGTCCTGCAGAAAGACAGGGTCTCCAGTAGGGTGGTGGAAGTGGTTGCTAACGCAGCATTTTTAACTTGAAATGCACTGAAAGAAGAACTTAAGTGTTCTCACTATTCGTGGGCATGCACCTGTGCACCCATGTGTAGACACACACACACACACACACACACACACACACACCAGGAGCTGCAGTCGATATGTATCATCTCCACCGTGGTAACTATTATACAGTATATCCATATATCAAATTGTCACATTGTACACCTCGGATATATAAAGTTTTCAGCAATTATATGTCAAAATATCTGGTAAAACAAGAACTAAAGATTTTATAAACAAAATTCTCACATAGGAAATGTATCAAAGAGTCCACATCTGGGTTCTCATCTTATTAAAAAGCTTCTGCACAGTAAAACAAACCACCAACAGAATAAAGAGACAACTCACACTTTGGGAAAATTTTGCCAGCTATTCCTCAAAGGACTAATATCTAGAACATATAAAGAACTCAAAAAAATCAGACCCTTCAAATTCAAAGACCCAATCCAAAAATGAGCGACTGAAATGAATATACATTTCTCACATGAAGAAATACAAATGGCAAATAAATACATGAAAAAAGTTCACCATCAATGGTCATGCAAGAAATGCAAATTAAAAGAACACTAAGATCTGCTAAGTAGCTCAGCAGACTAAAGCGCCTCCTTAGGCAGAGCACTAGTGGCTGGGCTGGATCCTGGGCCTGCCGTTCGGGCCCAGCCAGCCCTCGGGGCGCACTGAGATGGCACTTGAGATGCACGTGGTGGTGTGCGCCTGTACCCCCAGCACTTGGGAGGCTGAACACAGGCGGGTCACTGTGAGTCCAGTCTACACAGTGAGACCCTGGAGACCCTGGAGACGCTTGATAAAATACAAAAATCAATCAATCAATCAATCACTGGATTCCATCTCACTCCAGAAAGAATGGCTATCATCAAGAAGCCAGTAAATAACAAAGGCTGGAGGACTGTGTGGGAGAAGGAACCCCTCTTCACTCTTGGCGGGAAGCCATACTGGACACCACTATGGAAGTCAGTGTGGAGATTCCTTCCAAAACTACAACGACAGGCTTTGTTGAACCCAGCTCCTCTTCTTGGATCTTCCTGAAAGATCTAAAAGCATAATACCACAGCAACATATGCACAACCACGTTTATTGTGGCACAGATAGTAATCAGCAAATCTTGGAAACACCCCAGGTGCCCAGCAACTGATGGATAAAGAAGATAGATTTAAAAGAAAAAAAATGGAGCACTACTCTGCTGTAAAGAAGGAGAAGCTGGAGGATCTCCGGGTGAGTGCTTGTGCCTTGAGTCCACGCTCGTCAGTGAGACAAACCCAACACGCCTGTCCAAATCACATGGCCTCTCTTGTGTGAGAAGCCACAAGTGCAAATAGGGACTGCAATGTATGAGAGATATTGGGACGTGGGGAGAAAATGCTCAAATGAGGAGGGAAAGAGGGGTTAGCAGGAAAAAAAGAGGATGAAAAAGAATCGAGAATAATGGAAGCAAAGCTTCTGTAACTAAGGACAGAGAGACTGCAGACGGGGAGGGGAATGGGGAGGCGAGGAGGCGGCACCGGCCGCAGTGCAGGTGCAAATGCCCCGTGAAGAACGCTACTGGGCGAGTACAGTGTGCCAACGAAATAAAAATTAAAAGCAGAACTGCTGAAATTTGTCTTCAGTTATGTCTTCATGTTGTATTTCCGTTACAAGGCTTTCCTTACTTAGGAGGTATGTCACCTTTTGTCTACACTTTCACACAATCTCAAGATATGTTCAAATTAACAGGTTCCTGAATAATAAAGTGATAAATTTAGTATTTTGTAGCATTACATAGCAGCGCTGTTTTCCCACTGAATAAGCTACACACAAATGCGCAGCATTCTGAGGTATGGTTGTTGTACATTTAACAAAACCCTGAAATATGATAGAGAAAGGGCAGCACAAACACAAATAGTACATTTTGAGAAATTCCACTACATCTTTTGTCCACAAAACGCGATACTATTTAAAAGAAAAAATAGGCAGACATTGAAATGTGACAAGACACGGAAGCATGACAGCCAAGGACAATCAGTGGAAAGACAGAGGAGGCAGCAGGCCGAGAAATGAGGCGCGGACGAGCGAGCGAAGCGCGGGCAGGCGCATGCAGTCGTCCCTCCCGGAGCGGAGCGGCGGGACGCGCCCCAGCAGGTCGTGCCGAGCCCGCGAGCCTAAGCGAACGTCACTCCTGGCGCGCGGGGGCACCGCGGAAGTCCGTCGCGCGAAGCCAGCGGCAGCCCAGCGGCCTTCCTCGACCCGGAGGGACGAGCGCGGCTCGGGAGGTCGCGCGCAGTCTGGGGGCGCGTCCCCGGCGGTTGCTCTGCAGCGCGCCCCGGGAGCAAGCCCGCGAACCACCCCCACCCCCCGCTCTGCCGCGCGCCCCGGGAGCGAGCCCGCTCCCCCCCTCTGCACCACGCCCCCCGGGAGCGAGCCCGCGCCCCCCTCTCTGCAGCACGCCCCCCCGGGAGCGAGCCCGCGCCCCCCTCTCTGCACCACGCCCCCCGGGAGCGAGCCCGCTCCCCCCCTCTGCACCACGCCCCCCGGGAGCGAGCCCGCGCCCCCCTCTCTGCGCTCCCCGGGAACGAGCCCTCGCAGGCCGGCCGTGCCGGGTCAGGACGGCAACGTGCACCGTACCCGCGGCCCGGCAGGAGAAGGCGCGCCGTTCCAGCCGACCCTTGGAGCGCGGGAGCCGCCCCGGCCTCTCCGGTAGGAGGCGCTCGCGCCGCGGTCCCGTGCGCAGACGCTGCGAGCCGGCCGGTGAGCGCGCAGCACCTAAGGGCGCCGAGTCTTGACACGTGACCGGAATCGCGAGCGTTATCTGATGCATCGTATGGTAGAAGTCACGTGAGGGTCGGCCCGGCAGCAAGAAAATGATCCACGCAAAGGCAGGGACCCCTAGGGGCGAGCCTGCGTCCCCGCCGTCGAGTGGGGTCGCGGGGGGGGGCATCCCAGAGGAGGCCAGGAAGGCGGTGCGAGGGGCTGCGGCCCTCCGGAGGCTCCGGGACCCTTTAGTAGTCATGCACGTTAGAAGAGAAGGAGAAGCACTCGGGAGGAAACTGCTGGGCCAAGGGGCCCTCCAGTGCCAGCCTTCGAGGACTCGCCTCACTGCTTTCCCAGCGGTTGCGCCGCTCTCCTCTCCCGCCAGCAGTGCAGAAGGGCTCCTTTTCTCAGTCCTGCGGCGCTTGTTACTGGCTGACATCTTGATGCCAGCCATTCTTTCGGTGCGAGATGGAGTCTCGGTGCTGTCTTAACTTGCATTTCTTGAATGCCCACTGATGCTGCACAAGTTCTCAGGCACTTATCTGCCATTTGCATCTCTTCATCTGGCAAGTGCATATCCGTCCCAGGTGCCCATTGGGGGACTGGGCCTTTGAATTTCGGGGGCATGCTGTTAGACTGTTATGCACTGAAGATCAAAGTCCTTTGTCTTAGAGAGAGTTGGCTAAAATTTATTCCCATTTCATGGGTTTTATTTTCACATTGCTGTTGATTTCTTCTGGTGTACAAAAATACATGTGCACCCATGTTTGTAGGAGCACAATTTATTGTAGCTAAATCCTGGAACCAACCCAAGTGCCCATCAAGCAAGGAATGGGTAAAATGACATGGTCTTGTCATACAATGGAATCTTACTCAGCTCTAAAGAAAAACTCAAGGCCTCTATAGATAAGTGTGTGCTACTAGAGACCATACTCATACATTAATCAGACTTACATGTGCACACATTGCATTCTCTTCCTGCTGTAAAAGACTGAAAGAGCAAATAAGATCAGAAAAGTACAACAGATATTGTGAGAAGGAAAAAAAGAACAAGTAGGATGACAGAATGGAGAAAAGAAAGAAGGGAATGTCTGTATCTATCTACCTATATGATTGCTAACATAATTGTACTACTAGTCTCAGTTCATTCAGAGGAACGGTTAGTGCTTATGTTGTTTGATCAACTGTCTGCCTCTATCTGCTAATCTGAGAGATTACTTTGAAGATAACCATATGCAATATATTAGCCATTGTTGATTTCCTACCACCTTGTTTTGAAATTCTGTATCATTTTTATTGTTGAATTATCTTAGAAAAGTTAAAGAAAAGACTACATAGAAGCTAAACAATCTAAATTGGCAAAACTTGCATTTCATGTCAAACTAGATACTGTGTCCTGATTTAACCAAAAAAATAGTGACACAAATTTGGAAAGGGGTGAGGGAGCTATGGATGTTCAAGAAAGAGAACTTTACATAATGGACAAAACTAAATATCAAAAATTATCATACAAATGTTCATTTATAAATTATGGGGTGCAAATGGGGTCAGAGGAAGGCATTGCTTCTTAAGTCTTGCCATTATTTCCAATACTTGCACGACTGTCTTGCACACAGTCACTTCCGTCACACGTCATCAACGTGCGCTTCCCTTACGGCGCCTTTGTTGACATGGTTATGTGCAATGCCCGGATGGCCACGCTGCAGACGTTCGCCATGCCTGCAGTAAGAGACACACAGCGGCTCCTGATCCCCTGCTGTTTGTACTTTTCTCAAAGCTCAAAAATATTATTTTTCTCTGTCTAAAATTTTTGTTTTCCTGCCTTTTTGGTACAAATGCCAGCTGTTGTGATGTTTTATTTTTTAAAATTTCATTATAAGCCGTTTCATGTCACTGCCTCTGCACGCCGGAGGGCAGGAGAGTCCTCCCAGTGCAGCGCGTCCTCCGGAGCAGCAGGACTTCCGGTAAGGTGGAAGTGACCTCCGGACTAGAGAGGCTTGCAGACGCTCCCACCATGGCGCAGCGCTCCGCTCGCGTCAGCCTTGCAGGCCGGACGGCGTCGCTCTGAGGGTACTTATAAAACCCAGCATTCACTGATTTCCTGTTAGCAAATTTGAAAACTAAGGCCTCAAAATCATTGCCTGAAACTAGTCTGAGCTAGCTTTGAATGCCAATCACAATCTACGTTCTGTGCACAGTACTTACCTTGTTTCTGAACGTGGGAAAGGACGCTGTGCAGATCACACGGAGATGGGCAGGATGCTGCCGCGCACACAGCCCTGCGCTCCCGAGGGACAGGCAGCAGGCGCGGGGGCCTGACGCTGCTGGGCCATCCTCAGCCTCCTGGGAAGGCCCGCCTGGCAGCAGGGTTGGATGTTTACCTGATGGTAGTTGACAGAACAAACATCAGTAATTCTTGCTTCAGGCTAGAGATACAGGGCTGCAGAAAACAGTAGGTACGATGCATAGTTATTGTGAAAGAGAAATTGGAAGAAAGTCAAGGTCTGGTCCCAGAGAATTAGAAGCGTGCTCCTTGTACCACTTGACGCATGCGTTGCTAGCTAATCTCTGGTACGGTGCGAGCTAAAGAAATTTCCACATTAAAATGGACTGCAGTTGCGGACTGAGCCAGTGCACTTCTGATCACATAACCGCTGTTGCTTCCAGGAAAATGTTTATTTCTTGCTCATACTTTGCTGATGCCCACATGGTAAGAGATACTACCTATCAGTGCAAAGCTCTGTACTGGCGGTGCCTGGAGGGTGGAGGAGAGTGAGTTAGACATCTCAGAGCACAGGTGGGGCAAACGCTGAATGGTGGTCAGGTGGCAAAGTTGGCCTACAGCAGGGACTACACGGGAAGCAGTCATGCAAGAGGAAATTAGCAGTAAGGCAGGCAGGAAGGAAGGATGCACGGGGGGCAGGGTTAGAGTAGCCGGTCACAGGAGTGAGGAGTCCTAGACCAGGATGGGCTCACTCCGTGTGGAGCAGCTGCCCAGAAACTGTCTCAAGCAAGTCCTGAAGACGCACCTGCTAGCGCCTTCCAGGATAAGCACCTGCCCCACTGCGATTCGTGAGGCAATGGAGCAAGACTCGTTCATTTGCTTTTGTGAAAGAACGGATAACAACAAGGACACGGCTATGTTTTTGAGAACTACACATTTTAGTTTTTTGGACCTAATAAATAGGAACGATTAATTATTGCTATTGACTGAACTGCTAAAATATGTGTTTAAGAAACAATAATGCATTAAAATAAATTTATATGTAAATTTGCAAAATGGCCTTAGGTACCAGCAATCATTCACAAATTGCAATAAATTAAGAATAAATTCATATGTAAATAGTCTCAGATTGGCTTTAGCCACCTGTAATCTTTAATTAACAAAAGTAAATAAACCTAATTTATAGGCAAATGGATCCGAGTGTGAAATTACCCACTTACGGCAGCACACACCAATGCCTCCCGGATGCAGAGGTGCGGCGCCAAGGAAGCGGACATGCAAGGCGTGCGCAGGCTGTGGAACGTTTGCGCGGTGCGCGCAGGTGCTCTGCGGGACCTGTCCTTTTCTAGATTTCATGCCTCAAGATGAAGGTTTTTTCCCCACAAGTTTCTAAACTGAAAGCCCATGTAACACAGCAGAAGTGAGGTTAGAATCTTTTATAGAAAGCTCTTGCTCTTGTCTCTTTCTTGCTACGCAGGCAGGCTGTGACCCTTGTGCTGCCAGCCATACAGTCTCCGAGTCTGTGTCCCAGCTAGACTTGCACAGCGCCCTGCCAGAGATGCTCCCAGCCCTCGCCCTCAGCCCTCGCCTTTGCTCTACGAGCTGGGGAAGGGCGCTCTGCTTCCCTCGCTGCCGACTTTACAGGTGCAAATGCCTCACAGCACACTCACATGGACTGGGAGAGTCCAGACTCTAAGCCTTTACTCCAGACCTCTATGGCATAGATCAACTTCTTTTCCATTTATTTATTTATTTTTACTTTAGGGAAGGGTCTACAGCATGTGCAGAGTCTCACTACTAGACTGGACTCATAGTGATCCACCTATTTACAGCCTCCCAAGAGCTGGGATTACAGGGGCGCATCACAATGCCCAGTCTCAATTGCCATCTCAGTGCCCCCCGGGGGTGGAGACAGCACAGCAGCCCCAGGGATCGAACCTCTGGCTCCTGCGCCTGCTTGCAGGCACTTTAATCTGCTGAGCTATTTGGCCAGCCCTTATGAGAAGCTTCTTAATACTCTTCATTTTCTCCTCCCGGTCCAACAGTCGGCATCATCTTCAAACTAGACTCCTCCATTCCTCAGATGTACCGTAGCTTTCTTCTCGTGCCAGCCTGCCTTTCTCCGGGTTCCTTCCCTTGCCAGCTGCTCTTGTCTCCCTTTGTTAGTGAGTGGAGGGAGCTCACTCTGAGGCCTGCGCTGCTTCATCCTGGGGGTGAAATGCAAATGAGAAGCTGTGCTCGGAAGCTAGCAAGAGTGGTTCCCAGGGCTCCGACGACCACGGATCTCCTCTGCGTGCGCCTCACAACGCAAGGACTGCAAGACACTCCTCAAGGCGCACTCCATTGCATTTCCTTCACTATTTTTAGCTCTCACAGAAGCTGAGCCAATTTTATCTGGAGTCCATTGACAAAGAGAATTATGACGCTGGCTTGTGCTGTTCATCCTTCTCTGCAGGGCAGGTGGAAAGGAGAGAGGGGCTCAGGGACCTGGTCGGGTGTCAAGAGGCAGAGATGTTAAACTGCGCCTGGGACCAGGTTCCGTGGCACCTGCGACATCACCTGGAGTTGTGGCCACAGCAAGGACAGGCCACAGAAACTGATCCACGCATCTTGTGCTGCTGAAGAAGACGAGGGAGATGAGTGGGAGAGGGCTGCGCCTCTGCCTCCCTCTCTGCTGCAGCTCTTACTACCGGGCTCGGTGGCAACGCCACAGACGTAGGTCCTCAGAGCGCCTTCCAGGTCCTTGCGTCCTCCCCTGCGCTCTGGCCGTTTTCCATTCCCAGGTGCACTCCGCCTTGCCGGCTGCTCCGAGGCCTCTGTGCTGCTCCTCACCATCAGTTGGCCTGCTCCTCATTCTTGGCACCCTGCCCGCTCCCCGTTCCTGGAGCCCTGCCTGCTCCCCCATTTCCTCGGTGACTGTTCGGTGGACCGCATGCTCACCTGCCTCTCTCCACATGCTGAAAGCCCTAACGACGACTGGCCCGGCCACTATTTCCCCAGGTCAAGGAAAATGAAAATCGCTAACTCCCTCTGGACTGGAGCTTGCAGGCCGTCCTGCATTTCCTTCAGCCGGGCCCCTGTGGGTGCAGCACATGCCAACCTGCAGTGCGGAGGGCAGGTCGGAGACAAACACTGCACCCTGGACGAGGACGTAACGGTCATCAGCGCTGTCTCTCCTACTAGTAAGCCACAGTAAGGACTCCTTTTCCCTCCCCTTGCCACACAACGCTGAGCTCAGGGACCCAGGGCTGTCCATCCCACCGTCAGGCAGGTGTTTATTTCGACCAAAGGCTTTGCACGAGGCTCCTCGTTACAGCTGAACTTATCTTTGGAGCAGGACAGTCCCTGCTTCGTGGTCACTCTCGTCGGAGCACCCATTTGTCCGGGCTCAGATGTCATCCTCGTTGGCCATGCTCGGGACAACAGCCGGGGGCCGCGTGCCCTGCACTCGGGAGCCGGCCCTGGCGGCTTGGATGTTTGTGCCCGGAACGCGCGGCCCCTCTGCAAGTTTTCTATTTTCCAGAGCACAGTGCGTTCCTTTCTGCTGGGTGAGTGCACCCTTAATCATGTTTGCTCGTGCTATTTTCTGCTGTGCTCTACGTTATCAAGAGTATCTGACCCCTTACCTCTTTACTCGGGGGGGAGGGGGAGGTACGATGTCGCCCGCCTTAGGACCTCTGCTTTGCTTTCTTTCTACCCTGGCCACACACTGCACCACTGGACGGCGCACCGCAGGGTGTGCCCGTCATATGGAGGCGGGCAGCTCTACGGTTCCGATCTTGTGGCATTTGTAATGAAGTAATGTTGGATTCGGCACTGAATTAGCATATATTTTCCTCCTTCACAGTTATTCAAATTCAAGACCTGCTTCCTTCCACTGACATTAAGTAAACTTTGTTTACTCATGGTTTTCGCAGAGTGCAGGGAAGCTAAATATTTTATGAGGCCAAGGCAGAAATAACACCCGCGCGGTGAGCGGTGTTGGGGCATCAGCACCAGCGCCCCCTGCCGAAGGGTGCACGCATGCTGGGCAGCGCAGCGGGGCGCCGGCCGGCCGTCCTCGCCTCCGCGGGCTCTCGCTTCCTTCCTCCACTGAACAGCCTTCACCTGCTAATGTGCTTCACGCCTCACCCTCTGCTTTCATTAACTGGGGATGTTTAATTATTTTATCATTATCTAAAGAGAATACAAAAAGTAAAAAAAAAAAAAAAATTAGAAACGATACAGAACTTTACCAGTCAATGGGAATTCGACAGTAGTTGCTGTATTGAATAATGTCCTCAAATTAGTTGTTCAAATTGCCAGATAAGCATGCAAAATTGATAAGAAAGAAAGAAGTTATAAAACATTAAAAAGGACAAGAAAAAACTGGAGCCTCAACGGCTCCCCTTCTTCGCTACTCACTCGGCCACTTCGTCCTTCTGCTCCTTGACAAAGCAAACGAGCTCGAGAAGGGACAGGCAGGGGCTCTGCGCCCGCACGCCTGGCCCTCCCGGTTCGCCCGTCGCCTTCCGCGGGTTCGCTCTCTCGCGTCTGCACCTCCGCACCCCTACGCTGTGCACTGCTGCTGCTGCGGGAGCCCTTCTCAGAGCACAGCAGATGAAAACTCGGGAGGCTGCTGAACGCGGAACCCCGAAGCGTGTGTGTGTGTGTGTGTGTGTGTGTGCGTGCGCGTGCGAGGAAAAGAGCTTGTGAGAGGAACAGAATTTCCAGCCGCGTGACAGGAACTTATTTGCCTCACGGAACATGCGCCGCGCGGGCTGGGCCGTGCACGGCATCGGCGTGGTCCTGCGCTCCTTTCAGGCAGCCTGGGCCTGCGGACCCGGGCTCTGGGACTGCTCCGCCCCGCCGCGGTGGCCCGGCCCTGCTGGCCCACCGTGCTCTGCTGCAGGTAGGCAGCGCTGTTCCCCGTGCGCCCAGCCCTTGCCCGTGTCTCAGCGCCCTAAGAAGACATTCCACGATTCCTTCTTCTCACTCGACATATGCAGCTTCTTCATAGATGGTAAGCTGTGAAAGCACAAGGCATCTGAATATTAGGAAAATGTGTACATATATTATGCCGGAATCTGCTCTGATAGTGTTAGCTAGCTGGCAATTTATTCATCTATGACTTCAGTGAAACAGGACTTGCAAAATTTATTCATTTTTTGTTTATTGAATATTTATTCAGTGATGTGTTCTGAAGATAGACCCAGCTATCATGAATTTTACATGGCAGTGGTAAGAGAAAGGTAAAAGTGCAAAATGAGCAGAAGGTACCTTAGATCTTAGTAAGGACCGCAGGGACAAAACAAGCAGAAAGTAGGGAAAGGCACTGTGGGAGAGAAGGACCGAGCCCAGCTGAGAGAGCTGACGAGGAAGGGCTCACGGCGGCGTCTTGGGAAGAAGCTCAGGAGCTGAGAGTGAGCCCAGGGCTCGGCAGAAGAGCATTCTGGGCAAGGCCGAGGGGCTGACACCTGCGGCCGGGGCAGGCTTCAGGCAGATGCTGCCTGGTGGGATGGGCCACACCAGGCGGCCAGGTCAGCGCAGGATGAGAAAGGCTGGAGAGGGAAGGGAAGGTCGTGGAGACTCCGTGGACAACAGAAATGAGCTTTACTTTCTAGTAAGAGGAAATGCAGACATTTTTGGGTTTGAACGCAGGAGTGATGTACGATCGACATTTTAACAGATACAAATCTTTATCAGTGCAAACATAGATAGGTGGGTGGAGGGTGGACAGGAACACTTGTTGCAGATTCCGGGCACCATATAGACAGTAAGAATCAAGAACACAAGATCAGATTAGGAGAGGATCGCAGCTATGCAGAGTAAGAATGAGGCCAGCGTGCATCCCTCTGCCTTCTTGAAGATAGTAAGCTATTATTTTGATTTTGAATGTATTTTGGAGTCATATATTTGTTTCCAAATCAAATTATGTTATAAAAGAAGAATTAAAACTTACAACATTTTAACCTTTTGAACTAGAACAACAGTGTGCATGTAGTCTAGGTGGAGAACACTTTGTAAACTGCATCTGATGAGGGTTAGTGTTCAACGTGTGTAAGAAACCCAAACAGTTCCATAGCATGAGAACAAACCAATCAAGACATAAGCAAAAGAACTAACTGCAACTTCTCAAAAGATGATCCAAAAGCAGCCAACAATCACATGAGAACATTCAAAGCATCACTCTTCACTAGGTGAAATGTAAATTAAAACCCTTTACTCCTGTAACGTAGCTATCCTCAGAAAGCCGGAGAGTTGTCAGTGTTGGCAAGAAAGCAGAGAAAAGGGAATTCAGTGTGATTAATGCGCCTCTGGATAGCGCGGCCAGTATGGCGAACAGTATGACGTTGCCCCCGAAACTAAAATTAGAATCACCATTTGACCCAACTATCCTGTAGCAGCGCGCATGACCACGCTCAGTGAAATCAGAGTGTAGCCCCTGGTGTGTCGCAGCAGTATTCCCTGCGGCCACTAGAGAACCAGCCTGTGCTCCAGGGCACACACAGGCAAAGGGAGTGTGGTGTCATGCACAAAGGAACTCAGTCCAGCCACAGGAAGATCACTGGCAACCACATGGATGGCCTGTAGGGGGCATTACATTATTTGAGAAATTTTAATAATATTGGATTGATTGAAAAGTTACAAGTCAGTTTTTTAAAAACTCTAAAAACAAGCCCCAGAGTACTTCTGGGACATAAATCCCCCAAATTCATGTTATAAATTGCATGTAGAGTCTTTGTGCCTTCCGAGAGTACATTGGCCAAGAGTGTCAAATAACTTCCAATGTCTCTTTTGCCCATTTAATTTAAGGAAGCATAGAAAAGAAGTGACAACTGCTCCAAGCTCTGTCCAGGACTAGAACATCTCCATCCTGGCTTTATGGGAGAGCGGCCATGGCATACTGTCCTTCTATTAGATGTTCGTGGACTTGCTTCACCCTCCCTGGCTTGCTCTGCATCACCTGTCGTCCTGCACGATGATCGCGCTTCATCAGCGATGACGTGTCCCATCAGAGGCACATGTGTGCAGTACTGCATGCTCCGGAAGGCAAAGTGGCATTTTTATGGGTACTATGTACCCATCTGGTGAAAGGTTATCATTGCATATAAACAGATTGCTGGAGGATTAATCTATCAAATTGCCTGGAACATAAACCTTGTGACTTTGATGTGTGCTGTGTGGAAATGCCCAATGTGCTAATTCTAAGCAGAACAAAAGTATAATTATATTAAAACAAAATGAAATTTTTCTTGTTTTGTACTTTTTGGAATCATAGTTCGCTTTGACTACATAGAAAAGCAAAAACAATATTTGGGCAAAATGGAAGATTATTAAGTTCAGAAAAATACACATAGATGAAGATATCACATATAACTTTTATAAAATGTTAAAACATCTTATTCTGCTGATTAAATATTAGCTTATTCAGGAAATGCTTATTTTATAGGGAGTAACAATGTTCTTATGATAGTCAAGAGGACATGAGTGATTTCCTCCCACTAACAGGCACCCTTTCTTTTTTTTTTCTTTTTCTTTTTTTTGCAGAACTGGGGATTGAACTCAGGCCCTGATACTTGCCAGGGAAGCGCTTATTCCACTGAGCCATCTCCCTGGCCCCCAGGTTCCCTTTCTTAAAGAGACAAAAGCAGTAAACATGATACAGAATTTGAAAACAGGATGATGGGGAATTAATCATGGCTGTTACATTGCATACTGTTGTGTTCCAAGGCGTTGTTCAGGTTACAGTTATGAGCATGCAAAATTGATCAAATGATATAAGCACCAACTATTCCTTCAATGAAGTAGCAGAAACTAGAAGCTCACTTTTCACATTCTTGTCTGGTTTAATTTTTCTGGCTAGGTGACTTGAGGCTCCCTGGGGCTCCCCGTCTTTTGCACCCAAGCCCCTGTGTTCTGACCTCTGGTGCACTGCATGCTCCACAAAGCACATGACTCTACTAGCCAAGTAATTGCAGCTGGGTGTCCACTCGCTTTCCTTGTCCCTTTCATAGATACGTTGCAACAATTAACCGAGAACGCTGAGATTTAACCCAAACCTGGGCAGACCTCTAGAAATGAACCTGTGTGCTACTTCTTTCTAAATAAACAATTCCACCTACTGCTGTTCCATTTATGTACATTAAAATTTAACACCTCAGGCCCCTGAGTAAAGCAGAGTCCGGGGCAGTTTGAAATAAGCCTTTCTTACATTTATGTTCCTCTCCATATTTTTCTGATCAAATGGTTTATTAACTGAGATATGTGAGAAGACTCCTGCTCCCCTCAGCTCTGCCAGCACAACCTTCCCTGGAGGACACCTTACATGTCCTCTCCATGTGGCAGAACAAACCACTGGTTCCTCTTTTGATGTACTTTAAAACAAATGAGGCCTCCCTCTGCCTGACCTAATCTGAAAAGTCAGCCTTTGCGCTGGGACAGTGCAGTGCTGCTGAGGTGCCTTTCTGTCACCATAGCATGGATTTCATGGCAGTAGGTCTTATTTTGTCTTAAAACATGGGCTTGGGCAGGATTAATTGAAGGGTGGCATGTGTGGCAGGCAGTGCTCTGAGCCATGATCTGCGTCACCACACGCAGGGAGCTCCCATCTCTGTCTCCTCATGACTAATGGCACCTCCAGCTTTAACTCCTAATGAAAAGGGCTACTCAGGGAGAGTGACAGAGAACTTGGAAAGGAGAGAGTGTTCATCTGAGCCTCACTGAGGCAAACTCTCATGCATGCAGGGTGCTGAGGCCATCGCCGGTGTCTGCTGGGAGCCCGGCTGTCTTAGCTACTTTCTTGTTGCTGTGACAAGAACCTGATACCACAATGCCGAGGAAGAAAGTTTCTTCAGGCTCCCCACGAGCAGAGGTGCTAGCAGCGTGGCCTGGCAGAGGGCCTGGCAGAGGGCCTGGCAGGTGGTCCTCGCAAGGCCAGCAGCAGCAGAGGAGGTGCTCGAAGGAGGGGCATCCACAGGCCACACCCGCCATGACCTCCTCTTCCTGCCACGTTTCCCCGGCCAGCCTCACACTTAGCTGTGACCCCACCAGTGACTTATCCAGCACCCTCACCTGTGAGCCAGTACCCTCGCTCATGCCCTTCTTCCTGAGCTTCCTCTTCCTCTCTCTTCTTCCTGGCTCATGAGAAGCACTTTGCTTGGCCTTGTGCTGCTGGCCTGGCCAGCTGGTGGCCTCGAGAGAGGCTCCACTCAGTGGGCCCTCCTGTCCTGAACCAGATCTTCAAAGCTCTGAGCCAAGTGGCCCTTTCCTTTAGGTAAGGTAATTGTCTCAGGTGCTTCACTGTGGTAATGGGATGATGACTAATACAGCAGATAAATCAAAATTAGGACTAATACCTGAAAAGGCATCAGGGTTGCTTTCACGTTGGGTGGAAGCTGGGCGGAAGTTGGGCCTGTCACTGGAATTGATCAGTAACAATCTTGACCATATTTATATATGAAAGGCAGGAATGGACCTAGAATGGTCTAAGGCTAGGCCTACTCAGCAAAGCTTTTGGTAGCTGATTTTGCTGCTTATCTCCAGAGAAACATGCAGTGATGGGCCTAGGTGTCCCCAGGATGGCTTCTTGCAGGGTCAGTGAGGTGCATGCCCAGATCTCAGGGCACAAAAGCCAGAGGCAGACTGGGCTAAGCTGGGGCGGGGAGCAGAGCAGGAGGGAGTCTGGAAAGTCCAGCCACTCCTCTAGACATAGGCGTGGGCCACTTTCTGCCTGGGGAATTTACTGGGGACCTAGAATTTGTCACCAAGATGCACAGCCTGGGATGCAACTGGGGCTTCCCACCTCAGCCTGTGAGAGGCATGAGACACTAAGCATGCACCAGCCAGCCCCGCTCACTGATTCTGTGTAACTACAAACTGCACAGCTGGTATCAGGGAGGAGAGTCCATTCTTTCCCTTCATTGTCCATCAATTCTGTTTCTATGGTAACTATTTTGGTGATAATTATGCAGGAGGTATATTAAGAAATGGAGACAGTTATCACAATGGAATAGAAAAATATTTAGGATGCATTTGTAAGGATGGAAAGTTTTATATTTTATTTATAAAATAAATAGCAGCAAATTCCAAATTAATTGAAAATAGAAGTGTAAGAGCTCTCCCACTGAGTAAGATGGATCACAACTTCAGTGCTTTGCGAAACTGGAGATGTGTGAATGCTTGGGCAGTAAGCAGGCCGCAGAGTCGCTGCACTTAGGTGGCTTTGGCAAGCTCTGAAATCCAAAGACAAACACTCAAGACCTAATTTCAAAATTTTCAGAAGACGATTGAGACATTCTTTCCTATAAAGATATCATAAAACACTGACATACATCTGACATGCAACTTCATTGACTAACTGGTCCTTTTTGCTGTCAAAAGATTAAACTAGAGAGAGCTTTAAAGGTTCTTCTTAAAGAAAAGATGGCGAAAGTGCTGATAACAGTCTAAATTAGGAGGAGAACAAATCTTACTCGAAGAGTATTTAGGATTACTAAGTAAAGCACACTCAATATTAGGGAGTAGCCAGCTAATGATCAGAAGGTCTGCTTTTTAGCACATCACAAATTATATCAAATTAAATGATTTTCATGAGAAGAAGCTCTGCACTGGCCATCCCTGTAATTTAAAATCATATAACATATTACAGGATCAGCTTGCTTGCTTTCTCTTCTTCTTCTTCTTCTTCTTCTTCTTCTTCTTCTTCTTCTTCTTCTTCTTCTTCTTCTTCTTCTTCTTCTTCTTCTTC
>NW_004524684.1:9473780-9484799 GCF_000260255.1 Octodon degus | reverse complement strand
TTTTTTCTCTTTTTTTGGTGAAACTGGGGATTGAACTCAGGCCCTTGCGCTTGCCAGGCAAGCACTTATTCTATTGAGCTATCTCTCTGGCCCCAGGATCAGGTTTCTTAAGACAATTAATTTGGCAAGAATATAAGATAGACTCAACTGTCTAGTGAAGGTTAGACTGGTGGCCACTGGTCTCCCTTACAAAAGAAAACAGCTTTTAGATGTGAAAATACCAGGTTCTAACCCTAGCTTTATGGGGATTGTTGTTTAAATGCAAAGACCGCGGCCATTTGCTGAGGTGATAGACTGCTTAATGTTTTGTGATTACAGTTTAATATATATCAGTTTTCTTTATTTCAGGATCCTCAAATCATAGGATCATTGTGGTGGAACAATTAAACAAGGTGTGTAAAAAAGTAAGGGTCACTTACCCACCAAAAATTCACTGAAATTATTTATTTTTTTTATGGCCTGCTCAGCCTACCCTGAGGGCAGGGCTGGAGCAGCATGTGGTGCCAGGGATTGAACGGCAGTCCCTGTGATTGCTTAAGCTTGCCTAAGAAACTGCTTTAGCCCACTGAGCTAACTCGCCACCCCTCTCACTGGAATTAATAAACCACTACAAATAATTTTTTTTTTTTTTTTTTTAAAGAAGAGCATCCCAAAGCAGAGAACTCGGGATGGCTTCATTTTGGAGCCTGCACTTGGCACAATGGTAGGAGCAGGAGGACAGGTTGGCCCATCTGGAAGTCCCGGGGAAGGGCTATGGCTGCGTAGACAGGTGAGTATAAAAATCAGGTCCCTCCTGCAGTGCAGGCCCTGGGACACTGCGCAACCTTGGAGAGGACGGAGAAAGACGAAGGAAGGACGTTTTTCTGTGACTCTGTACGGCATGCAGGATGCACTACCCAAGTGCGTGCTAGGCTGGAGGGACCTGAGAAAGCTGCAGAAGCAGAAGAGGCGGCGCACCTCCCCTGACCCTCCTCTAGCTTATAGAACCTAAAAGCCATCTCTTCCTCTTCTCAGAAGGACGCCTTTCTGTTTCTAGAAGAACATTTCTGAGGATGAAGAGACAAAGTGGGGAGCATTCGCGCCCGTGAGCTCCTCGTGTTGCTTGCTACAGGGCGCCCCTCCTTCCTCCTACCTGCCGGGCTTGCGAGTGCTCCGATGCAAGGACTTGGCGGAGCACTAGCTCCTCGCTGCTCAGGAGGGCTGACTGCCTGTAAGACTCAGTGAAATAAGTTTCCAACATCGCCCTGGCAGCTTGTCTCTGGCTGTAGTGGACGACATAGATCACAGTGTCGTGACCTTTGCTTCTCTGTATGTGAAGCTTCTCCTTCCCTGGATCTGGTGTCAGCTTTCTTGGCCACCGGTTTTGGCATAACCAGTGGTTGAACTCAGGACTCTGCACTTGCCAGGGAAGCGCTTATTCTACTGAGCCATCTCCCCAGCTTGGCCACTGGTTTTGAACAATCGCTCTTATGTGCTTTCTTACAATTTCCTTTGGAACATCTGTTCTGGAGTACCATCTGCATTTTTAAAGAGTTTGTTTAGACAAATAGTAAACTTCAAACAAAGTAGGCCTGATTGTTAAACTAGTGGAGACAACATCAAAGATATTATTGCAACTTCAGTACACACATTCACAATGTTAAAAGGCTCATGGCACTGAAGACAAACATCCCTGTATCTACACATGTAAGAAGGCCAAAAATATGTGCTACGTCAAATGCAATGGTTGAGATTGGTGGTAGGTTTGATGTTGCCAAAGAACTGAAAGACACAGGAATGAAAACTAACCAACATAAAACACCAAGGCGAGCAGGGAAGTTGCCACAGAATCCGTGAAGCATGAAAAGACCAACCAGCCCACTACATGGGGGCAGGAAGGCACTGCAAAGGCAGAAAAACACAGTTTAAGAAATATTTGTTCCCCCAATCAAGTTAATGAAAATAGTAAACTCTTTAAAAATGCAAATGGTACTCCAGAACAGATATTCTAAAGGAAATTGTAAGAAAGCACATAAGATCGATTGTTCAAAACCAGTGATAAGGAAAGCTGATACCAGATTCAGGGAAGGAGAAACTTCACATACAGAGGAACAAAGGTAAATATGGCAGCAGAATATCCACTAGTGGAAGAGTGGGTTAAAAAAGTAGAGGAGACTACCATAAATAAACTGAAAGGAAAGTCTTTAAATTTAGGATCTTATAATAAACAAATAGCAATTGAAAACACACATGCAAACAAAAGTGGGGGATACACAGCATCTGAAAGGGTCACCACAAGTACAAGTAACACTTCAAGAAATTATTCATGAAGAAGAAAAATTATCTTAATTGGAAATACAGTTGCCACAAAATTGAAGAAAAACAAAATGCATAACAGAATGCATAAAATCATTTTTTGAAATTTTGCTGAGAGTATACTGACATAGCTTTATACCTAATAAAAAATAAAATTATCTGGGTAAGGCAGCACATTTCTATAATCTCAACACTTAGGAATGCTGAAGCAGGAAGATTACAAGTAGAAGCCCAGCCTGGGCAACTGAGCAACTTAGTGAGATGCTGTCTCAGAAGAAAAAAATAAACAGGGCTGAAATTGGAGATCAGTGTGCAGAAAATCACCCAACTGAAAAAGAAGAGTTCCTTAAAAAACATAGATGCAAAACTTTTCAGTATGATATTGCCAAGTTGGAGGTCATCGTATACGCTATGACCAAGGAGGTTACATCCCAGTTGTTATGGTTTAGGTCTACATGTCCCCAAAGGCTCATTCAACCATGGGGTTCTTTCAGTGGTAGCCAAATCTGACTTATTTGTGGTGTGATGCTGGGATTAAGGGTGGGTGATTGCTGAATCAGTGCACAGCGGGGATTGGTACCACCCTCAGCCCTACAGACTGGATTCAGTACGAGGGACAGAAAGGGGCTTGTCTCATCTCCTGCCCTGTCTCTGTTGTTGCTTTCACTGTCTTCTGCTGCTGTCTGCCATGTACCACCCGGCCTTGGAGCCAGCTGGTTATGGACTGAAGCCTCCATGAATTGTGAACTAAATAAACTTAAAAAAATAAGAAAGAGGTGGCAAAACTGAACCAGACCTTTGAACAAATGGACTTAGTGGACATATAGAGACTGTTTCGCTCAACAACATCTGAACACATGTTCTCCAACTATACATGGGACATTCTCTAAAATAGATCACATACCAGTCCATAGATCTTACTTAAGTAAGCACAAGAAAAATAGAAACTATCCCAGGCATATTATCTGACCACAGTGCAATGAAACTGGAAATTAATAACAAAAGAAACTACAAAAATATGGAAATTAAATAACACCCTCCTCAACAACCAATGGGTTACAGATTAAATTAAACAATAAATTAAACAATATCTACAATTAAAAAAAATCCAAGCACAACTTATCAGAAGTTGTTGGATGCAAGGAAAGCATTTCTCAAAGAGAAATTTATAGTGGTGAAGTCACCCACTAGGAAAACAGAACAAAACATATAAATATTCTAGTGTGACACCTCAAGCTTTTAGAAACAGAATAGCAAACCAAGCCCAAAGCCTAACGACAGGAGGAAATGATAAAGATTAGAACAGAAATTAATGCAGTTGAGACAAAGAAAAAAACAATGAATAAAAAAACTTGGTCTTTGAAAGATTAAATAAAATGGATAAACATCTAGCCAATGTCAGCAAAAAGTGGGAAAAAAATCCTCAAATTACTATAGATCCTGTGGAAATTGAGAAGGTTATAAATAGCTATTTTGAAAATCTTTGCTCTCACAGAATTGAATATATGGAAGAAAAAGACAGATTCCTAGATAGGCACAAATTAGCAAATTGAATCAAGAAGATATAAAAATGCTGAATAACTGAATATCACCAATGAAACTGAAAATGTAATTAAAAAGCCTACCAACAAAGAAAAGCTCAGGTCCTGATAAATTTACAGTTGAATTCTATAAGAACTTTAGAGAAGATTTAATCCCAATACTCCTCAAACTCTTCAATGAAATTGACAAGAAACAATACTCTCAAAATTATTCCTGGAGGCAAGTATTATATTGATATGAAAACCAGAGAAAGACTCAATCAAAAAAGAGAATTACAGGCAAATCTCCCTCATGAACAGAGATGCAAAAATCCTCAATAAAATGCTAGCAAATAGAATGCAGCAAATCATCAGAAAGATCATTCATCATGAACAGGTAGGATTCATCCTAAGGATGCAAGGACAATACAACACATGCAAATCTATCCATGTAATACACTATATCAATAGAGCCAAAACCAGAAACCATATGACCATCTCAATGGATGCAGAAAAGGCTTTTGGAAAAGTCCAACACTCATTCATGATCAAACCTCTACAGAAAATTGGAATAGATGTTTGTACTTCTATCTGATAAAAGCCATCAATGAAAAATCAACATCTAGCATCATTCTAAATGGAAAAAAACCCTGAAAGCTTTAACTCTCAAATCCTGTACAAGACAAGATGGTCCATTATCACCAATCCTGTTCAGTATAGTTCTGGAAAAATTAGCTAGAGCCATTAGACAAAAGAGAAAAAGAATAAAAACAGGTAAGGAAGAAGTTAAATTATCATTATTCACAGATGACATGATACTATACTTGGAAGATCCAAAAAGCTCCACCAAGAAACTCCTAGAATTAATAAACAAATTCAGTAGCAGAGCAGGATACAAAGTCAACACCCCCAAATCAACAGCATTCCACTATACAAATAACAAACTTACTGAGAGGTAACTAGAGAAACAATACCCTTCACAATAGCATCCAAAGGAGGGAAATATTTAGGAATTAATCTAACAAAGGAAGTTAAAGTTCTATAGAATGAAAATTATAATCCTCTGAAAAAAAGAGAACAAGGAACATTTCAGAAAATGGAAAGATACTCCCTGCTCTTGGATAGGAAGAACCAACATTGTAAAGATGGCCATGCTCCCAAAATTGTTATACAGTTTCAATGCAATCCCTATCAAAATACCATCAATATATTGCACATATCTAGAGAGATCTTTCTTAAAATTTATTTGGCGTTAGAAAAGACATAGAATAGCCAAAGCCCTGTGCAACAAAGGCAAGGTAAGAGACATTACAATCCCTGACTTGAAAATACACTATAAAGCCTCTGTGATAAAAACAAGCACGATACTGACAGAAAACAGACCCCAGCTTCAATGGAATAGATTAGAAGGTGCAGATGCAACTAAAAACTCAGCTACACTCAGTCATCTCATCTTTGACAAAGGGGTAAGCACAATCACTGGAAGAAGGAGAGCCTCTTTAACAAATAGTGCTAGAAAATGGGCTCTTACACTCACTGAAAACTAGAACTAGACCAAGTTCTGTTGCCATCCATTAAACTAGAGTCAAAATGAATTAAAGATCTCACCATGAAGACTGAAACACTAATCTACTGGAAGAAAAAGTAGAAGAAAATCTTGAAGACACATGTGGAGGCAGAGTTTTTCTGAACTAAAAACAAACTGCACAGGCAATACTTCAAAGAATCATCAACTGGAATCTCATCTTACTGAGAAGTTTCTACATGTCAAAAGAAATCACCAACAGTGTGAAAAGACAACCCACACATTGGGCAAAAGTCTAAACCAATAATCTGAAATAAGGGACTTCTACTTAGAATATATAATGAACTGAAAAAAATATAAAGACCTAATCCAAAAATAGGTGACTGAGATTAACATACACTTCTCAGAGGAAGAAATGCAAATGGCAAATAAGTACATAAAAAAATGTTCTACAGCATTGGTCATTTGAGAAATATAAATTAAAACAACATTGAGATACCATCTCACTCTAGAAAGGATGGTTGTCATAAAGAAATCAACTAATAACTAATCCTGGAGAGGCCATGGGGAAAAGGAACCTGCATCCACTGCTGGTGGGAGTGTAGACTGCTACAACTACTATGAAAATCAGTGCTGAGACTCCTCAAAAAACTAGAGCTGGAAATCCCATTCAACCCAGCTATTCCCCTTCTGGGTATTTTTCCAAAAGAACTGAAAATATCACACCTTAGTGATATATGTGCATCCGTGTTTATAGCAGCACAATTTGTCATAGCCAAATTTTGGAAACAAGCAAAATGTTCATCAACTGAGGAATAGATGAAAAAGATGTGGTGATAAAAGCAAACGTGAGAAGCAACAGCAGGAGGCAACAGGTTGTACTACAAAGTTATGCTGATAAAAATGGTATGTGAGAAAGCAGATGTGGGGTCAGGGGAAGAGAGCCAAACATGCAGACAACCCCAGGCATGGTCAGCTCTTTGGCCTTTGTCAAAGAGGCTGAAAACATACCCTGGAGGATTGATAGAGTCTTTTAACAAATGGTACTTGGAAAACCAGCAGTCTACATGGAGAGGATGGATCCTGAATCCAACATTAGCTGAACTATAATCAAAATGGATCAAAGATCTAAAGAGTAAAATAGAACACCCTACTGGAAAGTAAAATACATAAAACTTGAAATTATAGGTATAGACAAAGACTTTTTGTCCAGAGCTCCAACTGTGCAAGACAAAATAGCAAGAGTCAACAAATATTATTATATCAAATTACAGAAGTTTGGCACATAAAAGGAAACAACAAATAGAGTGAAGAGACAACCTACATAATGGGAAAAAAGTTGTTTCTAGATACTCGTCAGACAGACCAATGCGTAGAATACATAAAGTACTAAAAAACAAACAAACAAACAAAAACTAGATTTCCTCAAAAGACCCAAACAAAAAATGAACAAATGAAATGAATGGACGCTTCTCAGAAGAAAAATGAATACAAAGGGCCAATACACAAACAAAAAGGTGTGCAACCTCTAGGGCCATTGGAGCAATGCAAATTGAAATAACACTGAGATTACAACTTACACCAAGAACAAATGGCAAGCATCAAGAAACCAGTTAACTGATGCTGGTGAGGCCTTGGGCCTTTTCTACAAAGAACTTTTCTACATTGTTTATAGGAATGTAAATTAGTGCAAGTGTTACAGAAATCAGTATAGAGGTTTCACAAAGATTTGCAAAACAACAAGTAAAAAAAAAAAATAGGAATTCCATTTGACCCAGCCGTTCTCTTCTAGGTATCTTCTCCAAAGAGCTGAAGACATTGCACTAGAGTAATGTGTATATTTCAGTGTGAACAGAAGCATAGTTCATAGTATCTAATCTTGGGAATCAGCCTGTGGGGCCGGCTGATGAGTGGAGTAAGAAAATATGGTATCTATATATCATGAAATACTACTCAACTATAAAGAAGTCATTGAGACATTGGTAGGAAAATTCATACCCCAGGAAAAAATGATATTAAGTGAAATAAATCAGACACACAAGCTGAAACACTGCCATTTCTCTCATTTTAATAAGGCAAAGTATGAATAGAGAGCAAAACAAAGTTCAGTGAAAAGACACAGGGTGTAGATCTTTTGCCATTAGAAAGGGGTCCGAGAGAGGGAGAGAATGGGGAAGGGAAAGGGATGGGAAAGATTTAAAGCGCAGAAGTATATGTACAAATATCTCCAAGGGATGTAAGCAGCTCTAGAATACACTAACAATGACAGTGAAAATGGGGAAAGGGACCTAGAGATGGAGTGCCGGGTGGTGTGGAGGACAAGGGCGATAAAAGCAAAGACATGCTCCTGCTCCCGTGGTGAAGGTACAGCTCGTGTGTGCAAACGGGCACTACCAAGATGAGATCTGAACAGCGAGCAGCATCACGACGGGATAAACGTTCAAAGCAGGAAGGGACACTTAGGCAGGATTAACAGCAGTGTGTCACTTAAAGTAATAGGAGTTAAGCATTCGAACATGCATACACACGCGCGCTAGCGAGCGCACGCTTCGGCGTGTCAGGGGTGCCGCAGCCCTCCTCGTGCTGGCCGCGGCTCGGCCACCTGCCCGCAGCACTTCCCACACCAGGAGCGGGCGCTGCGCCGCGCGGAGCAGGTCGACATCGTCATTCGGAGTCCTGAAGTCAACTACTTTGTGTTCAAATACATTTTCTCAGATTCTCATTACCGTCTACTTTGTTCTCGCACCTTCCTGTTAACAGCCACCTTCCGAGTGCTTCAGACTTTCTAGGATTGGAGATTCTGCGCTCTGTCTGCACAGGAGGATAGTGTGGGACACATGTGGCAATACAGCAGCATTCAGGTGGCAGCATGACAGCAGCATTCAGGTGGCGGCAGCAGCACACGCGCAAAACGGGCGCCAGGACCTGAGCGTTCAGTCGCGAGTGGCTCAGCGTCAGATGGCAGCGTAGGAGCTGGCGAGACAGCTCAGCGGGCTGAGCGCCTGCCGAGGCAAGTGCGGGGACCAGCGTTCCGTCTCCAGCACCTCGTGCCGTGCTGGCTCCAACGCCCCAGAGCGCTGAGCCGGCCGTGAGGTCCAGGTGATGTGGCGCACCCCTGTGATCCCAGCGCTGCGGAAGTGGAAACAGGAGGATCGCTACGCGTCTGAGCTGCACAGTGAGACCCTGTCCCACGTACATACAAATAAATAAATAAAGTAACAATGTAGAAAAGTCTTAGAGAAAATATTGCTTTTAATACAGAGAGAACTCACATCAGCATACATTTCAGACATTTTAGTTTGAAGACAAATCATTCCCACACTTGAACAAATCCAAGAAGGAAGCACCAGCCTAGGCATGCATCCGTCCCTGCTCCCTGTGCTCATGGTCTCTGTGTGGCAGCGAGCACCTCGGGAAGAGCAGAGACTCTGAGTCTACTAGGCTGGGAGCCCCTTTGGGACCCTGGGAAAGTGTGACAAGTCCCCAACTTTGGTGGACTGCTCTGCTTTGGACTACTTCAGCTATTGGTTTTGGACTTGCATATGATTTAGAACAGAAAAATGAGTTGGCAGCTCTGGACCCAGATGATCTCTGAAGTATTATTCTATTTTATTTTTGATGTAGGTTCTTGCTATGCAGTTTAGACTCTAGTGATCCTCCCGTTTCAGCCTCTCTAGTGCAGGGATTACAGGCTTGGGCCACCACAACCAATTCTGGGGCTGGCACAGTGTGCCTGGGATTCCGGGGCCAGCACAGCATGTGGAAGCAGAACGCGGGGCCTCGCGCTTGCCAGGCAGGAGCTTACACCACTGAGATATCTCCCCAGCCCTAACGTATTCTTTATGCATCTAAAACTTGGAAATTTCATTCTATTACATGCTGAATAAGCAGCCAAACTATAGAAATTAAACAATTTTGTATGCCTTCCAACATGTAGGTTTAAGTTTCTGGCATCCACTTCAATATCCTTGCCTCTACTTGCATGAGAGGGATCTTGTCATAGATCTCTAACCAAAACACAGTCTATGCATGACACTGGGAGGACTCTGGGCAGGTCACGACCAAGATGCCTCTCACCTACTCGCTACTCAGAGAGACGCATCGCAAGCAGGACTTCCTGCGCTTTCTTCATCTGGGCCTGGCAATGCATCTTCAAGCAAACATCAACAGATTTGTAACACAGTCTATGCATGACACTGGGAGGACTCTGGGCAGGTCACGACCAAGATGCCTCTCACCTACTCGCTACTCAGAGAGATGCATCGCAAGCAGGACTTCCTGCGCTTTCTTCATCTGGGCCTGGCAACGCATCTCCAAGCAAGCATCAACGGATTTGTAACTAACCTGGAACATGGGTCTCACCTTCCTGCTACTGTGCTATGATGCAGTCTCAGGAACGTGACGATGCTGTCCTCCCAGCTCTGCTTGCGTTTCAGTGTCTGAAGAAGATGCTTTTCCTCCTGCGTGATCCATGCAGGGCCAGTGTTGGCTGTGGCGCTCCACAGAAGGGCTCTGGCAGAGGGCAGCCCTGGGCTGGGCCCATAGCACACTCCATTCTGAACAGTTGCAGGGCCTGGACCCCATGTGGCTCTTCCTCCTAGGCCTGGGCTAGTCAGTCCTGAGCGCCCAGCCAGTTCCAGATCCATTCCTCCAGTTAATGGCCTGTGGTTCTAGCCTGAGGTGCAGAAATGAGGCCTCTTCGTGCTTCCTTCTCTTGGGCTTCTATTTTCTGCTGCTGATCCCTTGTGGGAAATTATTGGTTTTATAAATGTTTAGCCCATGCAAAGCTCCCAATTGTGGGGAAATTACTGTGGAAAGCCTAACTCATTCCGATTATATTCCTGAATAGTCATTTCACTCTTGACAGGAAAGGCACAGCTCTGTAATGGCCCCCATCTGTATTGCTGAACAGAATTCTTCACGGCAGTCAGAATCAGCTGCCCTTTGAATCCAGGGCTTTGCCCACAGAGGGTAGACAGCCACTTTTCTTATGTTTCATAAATAAAGGGACTTATCATTGTGGCTTGTCAGAAAAAAAAAAGAGGTAGTCTCATATCAAATGGCCACGACTCACCTTGGAATTTGCTGGCTCATGATTGCTGCAATTTTCATAGAAAGCATTGTGGCAGCACAGGAACCAATAGACACAAACTCTAAAAGCGCCGGGTGACACCACAGGCAGGCATGGGTGCTCAGATGTGGCACAGACAGGCTGCCTGGACTTCTGGTCACTCTCAGCCTCACGGCCACATTGCGGAAGGGATCATCATACCCCTGTGAGGTAGGATTAACAAAAATTAACAAAATGAGGGCCAAATTAGGAATGGGGGAGAGTTACCCCCAAGTTGTGAAGGACAGTGTAAAGCCCCTGGCTTTGCCCTAAAATATTTGGTCTTCAATGTATTATGCAAGTATAGTCATGTTGTGAGCTGAACGTGGAAATGTGCCCTGCTGCTGAGCTCACAGAGGGTGGGGTGAGCGTCTCCCCCTTGGCCATGGTGCTGGCCACTCCATGCCACCTGTCCAGAGTCTTCACAGCAGTTCATGCAGGCGCCAGCCCTGTCCTGCTGCTTGCTTCACTCTGAGCCATCCTTCCCTTGACCTGCGGCAGCCTCTCTCTTCATCAGTAATGTAAACACAGCGCAGGTCTCTATCCCAGGACTGCTCTATCACGGGTGT
>NW_004524684.1:9467061-9473620 GCF_000260255.1 Octodon degus | reverse complement strand
GCTTCACTCTGAGCCATCTTTCCCTTGACCTTCAGCGGCCTCTCTCTTCATCAGTAATGTAAACACAGCGCAGGTCTCTATCCCAGGACTGCTCTGCACACAAGTCAGTATGTGTCAGAGGACAGGCATTCAGCATGTCTCCAGTGTTGTCACAGTGGCCTCTCTAAAGATGCTGCAAACTTTCACGGCTGCTGGGCAGGGCAAGCGGTGGAGTGGCCAGCTGGCAGGGTGTGCTTGGTGCTAGCGAGCTCAAGGCTGGTAGGACAACGGATGACGGAGATGGCAGGCGCATTTGCTTTCACATAGTTTTTAAGTTTTCATTTTCTAGGGACTGGGCCTGCTGTGTTGCACACAGTATCCTCTACCTCCTGGGCTCCAGCAACCCTCCTGGCTCAGCCTCCCCAGAAGCTGGGATTTTAGCAATGTGCACCCAAGAATGAAGAGTTGCACCAAGGGGCTCAGGAGCACCAGGCTTTGGAATCTGGGGAGAGGAGCGGGCCGGGCTGCTGGGGCAGTTTAACTACCACCTTTCTGCATGGCTTCTCTCCAGGGCTCCCTTCCACAGGCCAATTCTCTCTGTGCATCAGGCACAAGGAGCCGAGGTCTTTGGATGGGTGAGGACAGCGCTGGGAGGGCTGAGCTTCCAGCGACCACAGGGCGACCTGTGTGAGGGAGGGACAGTGTTCTGCGGTGCCCAGGAGTGGCTGTCCAGGCCTGGCAGCCACAGCACCAATGCCCACCGCTCCAGGCAGCTCTGTTCTTCTACCTCAAGAACTGCTTGTATCAACTGTGACTATTCAGACAATGAAGAAGAGGCCACTTTGGAGAAAGCCGAAAGATATCACAAGCTAGTGGAATTGTTCAGCAGGTGAACAAGGAGGAAGCCAAAACCGGCCTGGAGGTTGGCGTCCAAATTCTGCCTTCCAGCACAGGGCCTGCCCAGCAGTGGGCACCGGGGACAGCTGACATCTGTCCTAAAATGAGTGGATTACAGGATCTTTGTGCTTCGGTTTATCCATGAAAGAGAAGGGTGAGCTCAGAGGCGGACAGAGGCGCTGCCACTGTGGCCTGCTTAGTGCTCGTTTCCACTGAGTGTGAGGACCACGAGTGGGGCCTGCGCCAGCAGCTCCAAGTGTTTACCCCACTGCTGGCCTGAAGCGTGAGTCTGCAGGCTTCCAGGTCCTCCTAAGGAAGGGCAACCCTCCTGCCTGAAGTTTTAGGGGAGTGGGGGGATGTAGACAGGCTCTATAGGCCGGCGAGGAGGAGAAGGCATGTGTAGTAGTGACATGCCATCCCCTAGGCCAGGCACAACTTCAGGGGTTTCTGTCTCCTTTCTTGCAGTGTCTAGAGGAGCCCCACCAGGAAACAAAAGCCAGCTGTACTGTCCCAACCCTCTCAAACCCAAGTATCAGCGTGCAGCGCCTGGTCCAATGCTCACCGCCTGAGGGCAGGGGAAACACGTATGCCAACCAAGCCACTTAGCTCACTGTCCAGAGCCTGGTGAACGCACAGCCCCTGACCTCCATAGACTGCGGCCGAGCCCTCTGCCAGTGTGTCTGCTGCCAGTTCCCCTGCACCCAAGCTCTTTGTCTTTCCTTCAACGTGGCTAGGCACCTGCAAGAGGGAAGTTCTGTTGCAGAAACCCTGAGGTCACACGCAAGCCACCCGCACGAGCCAGGCCCTTGCTCTTGCACGGAGCATGCTGTGCTGCTGCCTGCTCCCCTCAAGGTCACAGGCTGAGAAGCTTCTCTGCAGTCCCCTGGTGTGGCTGCCAGTCCTCTCCTCTGCAGAGAGCCCAGGGAGAGGCCACAGGTTCATGAGAGGGTGCAGCGGGTGGGGGGTCCTCAGGCTTCATTGCCCTGTGTGTTTTAATTTCAAGTTCCAACTGTTCATGCCCTGCTACAGGAAAATATCTGCCATTTGTGTGCTACTGTGGTATCCTGCTACCTTAACAAAATTGCTTCTCTGCTCTAGCAATTATATTGCCGATTCCCTTAAGAATTTTCTACAGGTGGAAAAAATGGGCATATAATCTTTTTCTTTCACAAATAAATTGAAGTTCAAAGACTTGCTATTTTCTCATCTCAGGAAAACTTTTTCTTTGATTTGTACCTGGAATCAAGTTCAGCACCTTGCCCTTGCCAGGCAGGTGCTTGTGTCACCCAGCTGCGCCGCTGGCCAGGAAAGCCTTTTAATGGTATCTACACACTGCTGCTGAAGGCCAGTTTCTCTCTTCCTTCTCAACCTGCAAACCTTACTTCCTCTGCTTGTGTTCCTGCATGGTCAGGACTTCCTGTGTGATGCTGGACAAGACAGGCCAGAGACATCTTTGGTTTATTCCTGGTCTCAGAGACGAAGCTGGTGCCTTGCCTTCAAGTTTGCTGGTTCTTTGTGGGTTAGAAATTTCATCATGAATGGTGTTGAGTTTTCTGAAATGCCCCTTCTACATCTATCAAAGGAACCCTGTGAATATTTTCTCTGTACCTGTTGTTTTGCTGATACCATGAGGTGGTATTCAATTTTTGTTCAGACTTGTGTCTAGATGTCCCTAAAGCCTCACGCAGGTGCAGGCGGGGCTTTCTCAGAAGCCGCTGGGTCTAGAGTGTGTGACGCTGGGGTTGATTCATGGTGCAGTACTAGGATCGAGGTGCTAGGGCTGAGGTGAGGGTGCTGCCCACCCTGAGTGGCCTACGGAAGACAGAGGAGATAGAAAGAGCTGTGAGTGTTCCTTGTCTTGCTTGCTTTGCTACCTTGCCTGCCACGAACTCTTTGTCCTCTGTGACACCTGTTTGCCAAGTTGCCCAGCCTTGAAGCCAGCTAGTCATGGGTTGAAACCTCTGCAAACTATGAGCTAAATAAACCTTTTGCTTTTGACTTTGGCTTTCAGATATTTTGTCTCTGCAATGAGAAAAGTAACTGAGATAGAATTTTGTGCCAGAGAAGGGGGTCATTGCTGTGACTGTACTGACCGTGTGGTTCAGGAGCTTTTTGAGCTGACTTGTGAGAAGGGGGAGAATTAGGAGAAGTCTGGAGACCCTGGCTGAAAAGTAGGACTGTGGCACCTGAGGCTGTGGCTGATGGGAAACAGGTCAGGGCTCAGAAGACCAGAGCACTGATGGAGATTCTACTGATCGAAACCAGGCTCGGAAGGCCTCTGCGGGGCAGGAGCCCTGCACTGGCTGTTGGGCTGCAGGCAAGGCATGTCATGCCTTGGCGCAAAGTTTTGTGCATCTTGCTTCTGTCCAGATTTTGACTGCGTCTGAGATTAAGCATAGGGATTATAATCATCTCATTATAATAATGCATGGTTTTGCTCTGTAGATATCCATGAGAGACACAGCTTTGGGGACTGCCCGCTCAGATTCCACTTCTGCCCTTCTCTCTGGTGAGAGCTTTCTTTCCCCTAATAAATATATTCTGCTCTTTAAAAAAAAGGTAGGGGATTAATTAATTTTGCAGAAGAAATTTCAAGGCAGTCTAAAGATAAGACAGAGGCATGGCTGGTTTTGGGGACTTTTAGACAGATTTATGTTGACAATCAAGATCAAAGAATTTAACAGCATGATCTAAATTTTATTTTAAAAAATACAAAATAGGGATCGGGGAGATAGCTCAGCAGTCTAAGTGCCTGCCAGGCAAGTGCAAAGACCTAAGTTTAATGCCCAGGTTCAACGCCTAAAACAACAGGCTATGCAGGCACCAGAACCCTGAGCATGCTATGCCGGCCACTGAAATCGGAACTGGTAGTGCTCACCTCTAATTTCAGCACTGGGGAGGCTGAGACAGGAGGATCTCTATGAGTCCAAGCTGTGTAGCAAGATTCTATACTAAATAAATAAATGAATAAAAGACTTCTCAAAAATTAAAACTACAATTAGGTGCAGGGGCTAGGGGTTTGATCTCTGGGCCTGCTGTGCTGGCCCTGATCCCAGAATGTGCTGAGATGGAGATTGAGATTGGGCATGGTGGCACGTGCCTGTAATCCCAGCTCTTGGGAGGCTGTAAACAGGCGGATCACTACGGGTCTGATCTAGTAGTGAGACCCTGAACACCCAGTAGACCCTTCCCTAAAATACAAATAAAATAAATATAAAGTAGGAAAAAATAGAAATAATACAAAATTGCATTGAACCCAGAAATAGGAATTCAACGATGGCCACTGTGTCGTGTGTACTCTTGTCTCCAAATTAGCTGTCAAGGCTACCAGAAATACACCTGCAAAATGGTCTAAAAAATAGAACAAAACAACATCAATAAAAAAGTTATAAGAAATTAAAAAGAAACAAAAAAAGATTGGGGAGATACTGCAGGCTTCACCAACTACTACTAAAATACCTCTAGGCTTTACCCAAGGCTGGTTCCAGTTGAGAGCTAGTGCCGCAGATGTCCTGACCTGGCATGGCTCTTGAGGCTCCTGGGGAAAGTGGAAGAGGATGAAAAAACAATGACAAGAGATGGAAGCTGGGGTCAGGGGGAGCCCTCTCTCCAGATGGGAGGACAGGATCTGCTCAGCCACTCAGGAGCATCTACTTACACATTTGACTAAGTCAGTAGCACATGACACAGTACTGCCTAGTGACCAATGGCTGGGATTGTCTCAGGCCAGGTGTTTCTCAGGACTGAAGAAGCTTGATTGTTGCAGGCACTCTTCATTCTTGGACCAACCTTACCTTGCTCCCAGACATGTGGCCAACTTCTAGCTTCAGTCACTGCCGACACAAGGGTCCTCAGAGTTAATAGACAGAGCACTAGATTATCTATTCCATCTTGTGTGCTTTTGCTAGACTGTCTTTCAAGGTATTCAACCCTTTGCCCAAGTCATCACTTTGATTATTGTTCATATTTTGAGGGAATATATAATAGTTTCTGAAGGAATTTCCTATCTCTGATTTCTAAAGTATGAACTCCAAAATGTAGGTGGAGGCTGACAACAATTTTCTGCTGACAAAACTCTGAACCAAATGAACCATGAGCATAGAGTACTATCTTGTGACAATATCAGTGGTGCTCAGCATTAGGGTGTGCATGGCTGTGGTTTTGTGGCCTTCTGCTTGTTGCTGGCATTCTATTCCTGTCTGACTTCCTCTTGCTTTGTGTTGCAAATGGAAAGAAATCCTATACTCTCTCCTATGTTACACATTTCATGGCATCCCAATGTGAGCTAATAAAATCCATCTGAGCTGCAGTCATTGCTGGAGCCCACATTTGCAGCATGGAGTTGGGAAACCTGGGGGTTCCCTGGTCTGGTAGTGTCGCACAGGGTTGCCACGTCAGCTGCTGTTCCTCCCCTCCAGTGCGGAACAGAGGATCCCAACACGAGCACGACAGCAGGGAAAGCCACCAAATACTTTCCTTCTTCTGATAAATGATCAGTGACGGGGTGCAGCGTGAGCTGGCAGAGGCTTCACGTACAGGGGATTCCTATAGATCCACTTGTGCTCGTTTTATCTATTACAAAGTATCACCCAGACTGAAATGAAAAATAATACATTACCATCATTATATCACATTCTCAAAATATAAAGTGATTCTCCACCTCTTCTTATTAAGCTCTTCAGAAGCAGGTGCTTAAGCAATCAATTAGGTGTCAGAGTATGCAGTCATTTCACACATCTAGCATGAAGACAGCACTGTTAGAGTGTCAAAGAGGGAGAATTAATGGCCTGGAACCTTTTATTTTCATAAAGTTGGTTCAGTTCTGAATTGTTTCAGAAGTCACATTCTGAGAGCGAATAAAAATAAAGATTTGAAATTGAGAAATAGGCCCCCCAGTAATAGCAGACCCACTCTTTGTAAGCAGCGCTGGATGGGCATTTTGCGTGCAAGGTTGCAGTTATTCCTGTTCGTTAAATTGTCTTTTGCTATATAGATGCTGGTAGTGTTCTGTTATCATGGAGAGTAAAGCCATCACTCTCTTTTCTGCCTTTAAAAGATCACCCCAGCCCTTAGCGACAAGGAGGTAAGACAATGGCTGACACCTGGAGCCGAACTTTGCCTCTCAGGCACATTTGGTAAATCCCGGATGTACCACCGAGGCTCACAGATGGAGGTGTCCATCTGTTGGTTATGGTGGGGATTCTTTAAATGTGCCCGGATAGCACATAAGGAAGAATTACCCAGCTCCCAACAACACAGTCCTGCGGTGGAGAGACACTGCTCAAGAGGTGTGGCACCCTTTTGGTAGGAGCTGGTTTAAGAAGAAGCCTTTGACTCCATTAAAGATAATAAGATATAAAATTAAATTTATTAGCATTTCTTGGAAAGTTTTGGGTGGAAAAATCTTGACATCTTTAAGATTATTTTCTGTGCATTAAGTATTATTTGAGAAATTTCAGTACATATATACTTTCATTTTCTAGAGCTAAAACAATTCATTATAAGACTTACTTAAAAAGTAGAGAAAATCTCTTGTAAAGAAAGGTTTGTGTGGTGTGTAGGGTAACCAGGTGATGGTGTTCTAGCCCATCCACTACAGAAGACAAACTGTCTGTCATAAAGTGTGATAGAGGTATGTGAGAATGGGGTGGGGTGGGGTGCAGTGGGGTGGGGCATGGTGGAG
>NW_004524684.1:9465950-9466945 GCF_000260255.1 Octodon degus | reverse complement strand
CCGAGCCGGGTGAAACACTGCTCCAGGGCAAACAAAACTTAGATACCAAGCTGTACCTGAGATATATCCATACAGTAATGTCCTATTTCCAATCATTCGGATAAGTTAACATCTTTAAATGAGAGCTTGGGACGTCTGCAAAGTTAGGCTCCAAGCTCCTGGACATAAAGCATGAACAGATGAAGCAATACCAGCAGAACCTCCCCCAGTACCACAGGGCTTTACATACAAAGAAACAAACAAGCAATGACTGTGGACGTTATCATAGCCAAACATGGGGACTACACCATTTCTAAATGATATGAAGTTTAGGAATTTGAGGCAAACTCTTCATGAGCATCCATTTCAGATGCATGGAGCTGACCAGAGGCAGCAAGCACTTTGGGCCAGCATGGGAGAAGCCCGTGAGGCTCCAGAAAGCGACAGGTGGGTGAAATCTCCTAACCTAGCAAGATCAGTGAGAAGCTCATAGACAAATGCCTAGTGCTGGGTCAGTCTGGACAGACTCATGCCCAGTCCAGTCCAGTTCTTCTTCAAAGATGCAGCTGTGGAGGACAGACTTCAGGCACAAGGTGAAGCAACACGGCGCAACATGTAGGTTTGGCAAAATTACCATTTTATTAAGTGAACTATAGACCAACAAAACATTGACAGAAAAATAACAAAATATGTAAAAGACTTCAAAGAATGCTTTTCTATTTTGGGGTCATCAAGCATATATCAATCAAAAATTTAGTAGAACCCCATTACCCCCCGAATGCCTGTCCTTCACCTGCACAGCGATGCAGGCATCAGCCAGGATGCAGAGCACAAGCCGGCTGGTGCCACAGGAGCGTGCACTCGGCCACCAGTCTGGAGAAGTGCAGAGTGGCTCGGCATCCCGTAGGAGAGCTGACAGTGCTCTCTGACCAGCAGCGCCCCGCTCAGCCTTGACTGCAGTAGGCAGGTGAGTGTGTCGGACGAGGTCAATGTGCAATCTCTGACCAGCAGCGCCC
>NW_004524684.1:9421245-9465850 GCF_000260255.1 Octodon degus | reverse complement strand
GCTCAGCCTTGACTGCAGTAGGCAGGTGAGTGTGTCGGACGAGGTCAATGTGCAATCTCTGACCAGCAGCGCCCAGCTCAGCCTTGACTGCAGTAGGCAGGTGAGTGTGTCGGACGAGGTCAATGTGCAATCCACTGGCTATGCCAATATTAGCACCGGAAAGCAGTGCAAAGCTTACTGGCAATAAAGGGTAGCTCTGTTCTGCTGTGCTCACAGCACGGAGTGCCGCTCACAGGAGTGAGATTGTAAAGGCGCATAGGTAAACGCGGCAGAGAGAGCCAATGTGACAAACGTCATACCGGAGCAAGTGTGGACACGGTGCCCAGCGTAGCTTGGAGGACAGTGACAGCCACTCTGAGTGACTGGGGAGCCAGCAGGGCTCTGTCATGGATCTGGAAGCTGGTGAATGAATGACTCATTCTGTGCAACTGCCTGCAACTGTTTGTCGAGGTGTGTGCACTTCTGTCTGTGACTCCACTGATGTTAAGAACATGACTCACTCACAGTCTGGGTTACGACAAGAGGTTAGCTTTTAGGTAAAAAAAAAAAATGTTTACAATTCTTATAAATTAGTAGTGCTAAGTGTGTCACAGTTAAAATCCTGTAGAAAAGTCAGAAACCTCACCTTTTCTCCCATCTATGAAGAAAAACCCTACGTCTAATGGAATACCTTTCATTAAATCTGAAACATGCAGAATGTGGGCAGCTGCCTACTCTCGCTTAATGGCCAGTATTTGCTTTTAGGCAAAATATCTAACAGAAACGTGTCTCTTCAGTGCTGAATCAGCATAAAAAGTTTGTGAGATGTATTGCCAAACTGGATCAGTGTAGGGGCCGGGGAGATGGCTCGGTGGAATAAGTGCTTCCCTGGCGAGCACAAGGGCCTGACTTCAATCCCCGGTTCCGAAAAAAAAAAATAATATATATATATATATATATATATATATATATATATATATAAAGAAAACTGGATAAGTGTGCATCTCAGTGCCGCTGCAGCCTTCCTTCAGAAGCTCACATTAGGTTTGTCACAGGGATTTCAAAAGTTGCAATTAGGGATCACACAGGTAGGCGACCGCGGCCGGTACTGACATCAGCCTTGGCCTAGCTTGTGCCTCTTTCCCTCTGGGAAGGCCTCAGTTTCACATGATCTTATTTCTAGCCTGGAAGATAGTTGAAGGTCTGCTGATGTCTCCTGTGCTCGCCTCAGCCCCTCGTCCTAGGAAACGGCTCCTGTGCCTGCCCCTGCACTGGGGGCAGGGGAGCGTGAGCCAGAGGCAGATGATCTAGTTTCATAATCATTTATGGACACAGATACTATTATCAGAGTCATACATCTTCTCAAGCAAAGCCACAGCCAAGTCCTGGCTTCCAGAGAAACACGCCCACATGGGTAACACACACCAGACGCTGGAAGCACCCAGGGCAGCTCGTGGATGGCGTGGTCCTGGTCTCCACCCAAAGCAGGCATGTTGTCCACAGCAGCAGCAATGCGTGGAGTAATGTGGACTCATGCGCGGCCGATCCAGGCCGCCCGAGCCGGGTGAAACACTGCTCCAGGGCAAACAGCAGCCATCACTGTAAGAAACTGCTGCTTGCAGGCCAGCTGATAGCTGTGAAATTATAGTCTGAGCCCAATCTTGCCTGTTTCCATTTACTGAAACTTGAACACCAAGCATCACTAGCAGTGGCAGAAATAGTGACTTTGGGGAAAATTTAGGGTACTTTTTGCGATGCCAGCACAAGGCTATTTCTGGTCTCAAGGCTTTCAGAACTGCCAGCCTGCCGTTGATCTCTTCTCCACAAATCTTCTCATTCTGCGTGTCACTTTCCCGGAAGGCACAGGTTCCTGCCCTCCTTGGACTGAAGGAAGACGAGCACAACGCTGAGCGTGAACTGGCAGCTCCCCTGTGCACAGCCCTGTTGGCCTGCCGTTGTCGCCCGTCAGTGCGCGGAGGAGCGCTGTGCTCTTCGCAAGCATTTCTTTCCGCCTAAGGGGAAGAAAATATAACAGCAACTGACTTGTAGCGAAAAAGTGACGGAAGATTCTTCCAACTGACATTTGCTTTTATTGTTTGTCTTTTAATTTTTTTTTAAAGAGAGTACAAAATAGTATTAAAACAGAAAAATTACAAATGATGCAGAATTTCACTAAACAATATAATATGAATTTCACAGTATTTATTGTAATGCATAGAGTTGTCTTCAAATTAATTGTTCACATTACCAGATATGTGCATGCAAAATTGGAAGAACAAACAAACAAAAAAAAAAAAAAAGAAGAAAGAAAAAAATATAAGAAATTAAGAGGACTGCAAGCAGGACCAGGAGCTGGGGCTCAATCCCCAGGCCTGCCATGCCAGCCCCACCCCCAGGCCCTGAGATGGTGATTGAGACTAGGCGTGGTGGCGTGTGCCTGTAATCCCAGCACCTGAGGAGCTGTAAACAGAAGAATCACTACCAGTCCAATCTAGTAGTGAGACCTGAGCACTCTGTAGACCCTTCCTTAAAAATACAAGGAAGAAGAAAGAAGAAGAAAAGAAGAAGAAGAAGAAGAAGAAGAAGAAGAAGAAGAAGAAGAAGAAGAAGAAGAAGAAGAAGAAGAAGAAGAAGAAAATTAAGTGGCAAAAAGGGAAAGAATTGAAAAAAGAGACAAAACAAATTAAATATTCTGCTGGTCTTTTCACAGACCAGCAGAAATCCACAGTACAGTTGTCCAAACCATCCTGGTTACATACCTAGATATATCTCTTTACCGCACTCCTTCACCTGTCCTTCTCCTCAACTCTGTCAGCCAATAACAAATGCTGGAGCGGCTGTGGGGAAAAAGGAAGGCTTCTCCACTGTTGGTGTGAGGCACACTGGTATAACCAGTATGGAAATCGGTGTGGAGATTCCTCAAAAAGCTAGGATTGGAGATCCCATTCAAGCCAGCTATTTCCTTCCTGGGCGTTTTTCCAGAAGACTGAAGACTTCGTACCACAGTGATGCATGTGCACCCAATGCTCCTAGTAGTTCTTGCAGTTTGTCCTAGCTAACTCTTGGAAACAACCCAAATGCCCATAAACTGAGGAATGGACAAAGGAGATGTGATATTTTTACATGATGGAGAATTATTCAGCTGGAAAACACGATAAACTTGAGGCTTTATCGGGATGCAACTAACCTGCTCAAAATGAAGGAATTATTGAATTGGGGAGAAGGACTGACATCTGTCTGTACTGAATACTAAAATGAAATAGCTGGTGATCTGAGCAACAGCAATGAAGACAGAATATGCAGTGTGTCAACGATAGTGTGATGCCTACCATCTTGGTTTTTCTGGAATCGTGTATCATTTCTAATGCTTTAAGTAGTATTTTTCTATTCTCTTTAAAATAAATATAAATAAAATTTAAAAATAAAATTAAATATCTCAGTGACATTGACAGTATATAGTCAGTCGTATCAACAATCAAAGGCTATGATTATGGAAACCAGTAACTTGTTTTATGAGGGAAAAGGAAACTATTTTCCTTGCATTAAGAATTAAAAAGAGGGGGCCAGGGAGGTGGCTCAGTAGAATAAGTGCTTTCCTGGCAAGTACAAGGTCCTGAGTTCAATCCCTGGTTCCACAAAAAAAAAAAAAAAAAAAAAAAAAGAATTAAAAAGAGGGGCCAGGGAGATACCTCAGTAGAATAAGCGCTTGCCCGGAAAGCACAAGGGCCTGATTTCAATCCCTGGTTCTGCCAAAAAGAAAAAAAATACTAAAAAACTCTCAATTTGGACTGGTCGATGTGTTGAGTACATGACATTCTTGTGGGCAAGATCTTAGCATCAATCAGATGAGGAGCCCGGATGTTGGCAAAGCTCACTCCTGCCTGTGCACCTAGATCAAACCCCACTGAGCTCGATATGCACAAACTCTGAGAAGTAGGACTTTTGTTTATTTTTGCATATTCAAGTTTTCTAAGTTGCTAGAAGGTGTCAGGGCCTGTATGTGTAAATGTATTGGCATACCTTTAAGTTGCAAAGATTCAAATATATTAAAATAAAAGGCTTTCTAGGAAGGTTCCAACTTATAGAAATTGGGTGTGCTATGTTTTTTTTTAATGTAAAGAGAAAATTATTACCTGCAATCAACACAGATAATAAAATCTTTACTACAGTTTTACTGTTCTAAGCAAGTACAGACATGGCACATGTTATTAAATAGTTTCAAGTTATGATGTCAATGCTCAATAAGTTAAAAATGTTAGGAAAAATAAGTTTCTTATATAAAGAAAATATAAGTATAAAATCAAAATCCATAAGCAAGTGTGTAATGCTTAAATCACAGAAATACACGTAATACTCTCTATATTATTTCTAACAGCATCTTAGTTTCTCTTTAGGTTGGACATAAGAAGCAAAACTATATTTAAGTCCATAAAAGTAGAAGTACAAGCTAGTAAACTGTCAGCAAGATTTAGATTCAGCATTTCTTCATCCACATATTGGAAATTTTCAGTGTGAAGTTTATAATTATTCTAGGCATCGATAGCAAAACAAAAAAGGCAAAAATAGTCTTCCCTCATAGAACTTATATTGTAAAACATGAGCTGTAAGAGCACAATACATAAAAATATGCACTGTTACACGGTTTTAGGGCCACGAGAAGTGGAGCTCTGTGTGTGCAGGAGTGTGTGACCGAGTTCAGGACTGTCATTCCCTATGGGGTAGTCAGAGGACCTGACTTAGCAGCAACGTAACATTTAATCAGAGACAATATGGGAAATTCATGGAATTTCACAGCACAAGCAGTGGTTTTACCCTATGTGAGCTGAAGAATAAAATTGAAGAGTAAGGGAGTTAGCCACAAGGCGAGCCGAAACGAGGCCAGGCAGCTTGCGCCCCAGTGCTATTGCCCTGTGTAGGACGAGCTCTGAGAGAGGGAGGCCATAGAGTGTAGGGCAGCCAAGGCGGAAGAGGAATGTGAGTGGAGAGGGCAGCGTGCAGGATGCTGGGCGAACAAACACGTTTTCAAATCCATGAATCAAGAAGGCTTCATTTTAAAACTTGTGTTTTAAAAAATGCATACTTTACATTGATACATTCATGCTTTACATTGATGTAGACAAAAGAGAAACAACATCAGGATAACTAAGGTAATTAGGGAGGTTAGAAAAAATGAAAAATGAAGAACAGCGCTACTGCCCTGGCCTTCAGCATTTCCACTGCAAGTGCTGCAAACGAGCCGGTCCCTGATGTGTTACGTGAGGAGCTGAGGGGTGGTCTGAGGGACGAGGCACAGGGCCCTTCAGAAGAGCTTCTGCTGCTGCTGCTGCTAAAGCTTTTGACCCGACATTGTGAAGGCTGGCCTTCTGATGGCCTTTGAGATCTGGGGAAAATTGTCAGAGTTTTGACATATTTATAGGAGTCATCTAATGGGCTCCCAAAGGAAGTTCAGCAGGCTAATCATCCATTGTATTAAGGGGAAATTGTTTTGATTAAAACTGTGACTAGAGCAATGTCTGGTGTCTACCTGCTTGCTCGTGTGACAAGGTTACCCAGTAAGTGAGCAGGGCTGGGGCAGAGATGGCCTGCAGAAGGTGCTAATGAGCAGGGGTGGGGCAGAGATGGCCTGCAGAAGGTGCTAATGAGCAGGGGTGGGGCAGAGATGGCCTGCAGAAGGTGCTAAAGGCACAGATGTAGGCATTTCTGCACCAGAGATCGGGCTGATGCAGTGGCCATGTGCAGGTGACGCTGGGAACCCTGGAGGATGGCGCCCTCAGTGGGAAGACAGCACTTGACGGAGTCGCTGCTGCTTTCAGATTTAGGTAAATCACACCCCGTGAGCCACACCTGCCCTCATTAGCGCAAGAGAAGCAGAGCCTGTGCCCCAGCAGTCGGCTCCATCCTGCTGACCGTCCACCCACCAGAGAGGAAAGGGACTCCCTTCCCACTCAGCACTGGACTCAGGGAACTAAGAGACCAGGGGCAGGCGACAGCCTCCTGTGAGCCTGGATACTGCCATGACAAAGCATGACAGCACGGTGGCCACACCTGTCTCTTCCCAAGTAGGAGGAGGAGAAAGAGCTGAAGAGAAGAACGGAATGAAGAGTCTTGAAGTCAGGGCTGAACACGCCTCTCTCAGAGTCCAGAGCCAGCACAGCACACTGGAGAGCAGGAAGGCTGGAACGCTCCCCGGCTGCCGGTGGCCTCGGGTGGCGCAGAGCAGGGTGCTCCGAGCAGCACCGCCAAGGCTCAGAAACCAGGACAGACACTTTAATCACAGTCTCCAAATTAGTCTGGGACATATGTTCTGGAACTAAAAAGGGTGATCACCTGCTAAAGACACAAGTAGTATTTAAGAAAACAGAGTCTCATGATTGCTGTGGTCTACATACCCAAGATACAATCCAAACTTAATGGTTTTGCTCAGAATTAAGAAAATAAAAAAAAAATTGTGAAATGCAATCTGAGATGACATAAATGTTACAGATATCCGGCAAGGCTTGTAGAGCAACTAGTGTAATGCTTTGCAAAAAATTAATTTCAATCACATGGCAAGATAATATGTTTTTGGAAAATGTATAATTAAAAACAAAATAGGCCTTTAGGTAACAATAGAAAATAACCAAGAACAGGATAGAGATGACTGGAAGAATTCTGTGTGCCAGAGGACAGCTCAGTGGGACACAGGCATGCTACTAAATAGAGAGAACCAAAAGGAAAAGCACAAGTAAAACACTGAAAGATATCCAATGACCAGTGGGAAAATGTTACTACACAAAGCACTGGGGACAAGAGGGGACTCTCAGGAGATAAAAGAGAATGAAACTGAAAGTATTTGAAAGCAATAAAGAAACCATTCTAAAGCATGGAAACCATAAATCTTTGGTTTGAAGGAACCATGAAATAATTTCAAAGAATCCCATTCTTAAGCACATGTCTGAAAAGCAAAGATAAAACCCACCACTGTCACCGCCAACAACACCTGAGCACAACCAGGGGAGGAATGCACAATGTCTATGCAAGCACAATGGCTCAAATGACAAGAAACTTGTCATCAAAAACATATAGCACAGAAGTAGCATGCTACATTCCAGTGAAGAGGGAAAAAATACCCCCTCAGAATTCAGAGTTCAGCAAAAATGTCACTCAGAAATGAAATTGAAATCCATAGCTTTTCAGGTAATAGAGAACTAAAGAAATGTGTGTTTAGCACTGTTCTAGGAACTGTGGAAATAAGCACTTCGCCCATGAAATAAAAGATCAGAAGGAGGCTTATCAACCATGGAGAGCAGAAGCAGGAACTGCTCAGTACTTGACACTGTGTGCCCATGGGACACAAGGGCTCCGCCACTGCCTTGCACTGAGCCTGAGCACCCACCTTCCCTCAGTCTCTGACAGTGTCAGCCACCGGGGGGCGCGGGGTAAGCAGCAAGGGCACCCCCTTGACTGAAGACCTCAGTCTTAAAGCAGCCTTTCAAGTGTCAGCCTGGAGGCAGATGCAAACACAAGCAGGAGCCAGCGTTCAAGGAACCCCAAGGACAGCAGTAAAGGAAAACTGTAGGACAGAAGCCCACGTGGAGAATGATGATCAAGGCAGTGCAGGCACAGAGGCAAGCAGGGCAGTTGATGACATGCTGAGCAGTAGACCTCAGACCAAGACAGATTGGAGGGGACAAAGCAAGTGGCTGAGCATTAGCGCAAGGGAATGTGCCTAGGAAGAGCCAGCAGTTGTAGATACACATGTACTGATTCCAGAGGATCGGATTTCACAGAACAGAAGTATTCACCATACAAGGACTGATGGACACCTGTACAATCACAGTGGGGCATTCAAACCCTACTCTCATGAGTAGAGAAACCAGAGAAAGCCATCCACAATGACGTACCAGAACTGAAGCAGACTACTGGACAAACGGACTGAGCAGAGATCCATGAAGCACATTAGCCAGCAGCGGAGTATGCAATGTGCTCAAGAGTCTGAGGGGTCTTTTTCAAGGTGGACCAAATTCTAGGTCGAAGGTTATTTAAACAAAGACAGTGATTGAATTAATCACTTGCATCTTACCAGATTGCAATGAAGTCAAACTAGAAATCAACAGCAGAAAACCCCACAAAAACCATACAAACACATGAGAAATTAAGCAATATATTTTTGAATAATTAATGAGATGTGGACAGAAATTTTGAGATTCCTAGAGCCAAAGGCCAGTAACAACACAACATACCAGAGCCTGTGGGACATGATGAAAGTAGTTCTAAGAGGGGAATTGATACTGGGGTTTCCTACATTAGAAAACAGAATAATTGCAAATAAATAAATTAGTGATGAATTTCCAGATTCTAGAGAAATAACAAGAAGCCAAGTGCAAAAGAAAGAAAGACATTATAAAGATCAAAGTATCAATCAGGGAGATGGGTACAAAAATTACACAAAGTACCAATAAATCAGAGTTTATTTTTTGAAAGTATTTGAAAGACTCATAAATCCTCAGCCAAACTTAGCAAGAAAGGAAAGGAAAGACATGGATCAATGTAAATAGAGATGAAAAAGGAAAATCAGAACTCATGTCCCTAAAATTCAGTAGATTAGAAGAAAGTATTTTCAAAACTCATATTTCAACAAATTGGAAAATCTGAAAGCAATTAATCAATTCTTAGACTTATCAAATTGGACTAAGATGACATCCAAAGCTCCTGAGTGGATCAACAACAGGCAGTGGAGTTAGTGCAGTGAGGAGAACTCTGCCAATGCCAAGTGCCAGGGCGTGATGGATGCACCACTGAAGTTTAGCAGGACATGAGAGAAGAATGGTGTTAACATTTCTCAAACTTTTCCATGAAATTGAAAGGTGAGGAATAATGCCAAGCTCATTCAATGAAATAGCATTACTCTGGCATCAAAACTGGAAAAAAGTCCCCCCCCAAAAAAGAAAACCCAACAAGAAACAAAGAAAAAAGAAAAGAAAAGAAAGAAAGAAAGCAAAGAGAGAAGAAGATGCATTGCATAATAGCTTTGGTGAACTTAAAAACAAAAATGCTCAATATGTTACCGGGAGACAGAATTCAGTGTACCATTACAAAGCTCAGCCATCATGACCTTGTTTGCTTCTTTTCAAAGATACAAGAATGGAACGAGGCCGGAAAGTGAATAAATGTAACACACTCCTAAAAAAGAAGAGTAAATTCAGATGGTTATCTCAATAGATGAAGAAAAAAATGTTTGACAAGATTTAAATTCCATTCATGATTAAAACCCTGATGAAAATGGATAGAGAAGGACCTTACTTTAAATTGACGAAGGTCTTTTACAACAAACTCACAGACATCATAATTCTAAATAGGGAAAATCTGAAAGCATTTTCTCTAAAATCAAAAACAAGAGGAGGGAGACAACTGTCACAATTCTTGTCCAAAATAATGCTTGAAAAGTTAGCCAGAGCAGTCTACGAAGAGAAAGAAGTAAAAAGGAGTAAAACAAGTAAAACAGGAACTACCTTTATTTGAAAATACAAGCCTTAATAAAGAAGACTCAAAAATGCGACCAGAACACTTGCTAGATTTAATAAATAACTCAACAATGTGGTGAGATCTGAGCTCCAAACTCAGGAGTCAATAGCATCGCTGTGTCCAATAATGGACACATCAGCAACAAAGGAAAACAATCCACTCACAGCAGCTCCAAGATCAGATGCATAATAGTCAACCAAACAAAGGGGTGATGGAGCTTTATAACACACCTCAAGTAGCTGAAGAAAGAAGCCTAAGAAGACATTAGAAAATGGAAGTCATTTCCTGTTCCTGGATTGGCAGAGTCAACATTGTCAAAATGGCCCAACTACTCAAACTGATACATAAACTTACTGCATTCTTACCAAATTACTAACAATACTTTTCACAGAAGTAGACTATTATCTTATAATTTACACAAACAAGAAGAGAGACTCAGAAGAAACCAAGTAATACTGAGCAAAAGCAGCAAAGCATAAGGCATAATCCCAGATTTCAGTCATACTCCAAAACGATGGTAATACAAATAGACAGGCCAGTGGAGCAGGAGAGAAGGCGCCTGCGCAGCCGAGGCCCTTCACTGGCCCGCATCACAAAGGGCACGGAAACACGCACTGCAGCAAAGGTGGCTCGGTGCACCGGTGCCGCGTAGCAGAGACACACACTTCTCCCTATTATGAAAACAAATCAAAACCACTCCAAATCCTGGATACAAGAACAGAAACAGCAAACTTGCCTGCAGATGAGATAGATAAAACCCATGAAGAAGCAGCCTCAGGCAGTGACTTTATGGATGGACAATAATAGCACAAGAAAAAAATATTAAGAATCAAAAATGAGATTACATCCAATTTAAAACCCTCTGCAGAGTCCAAGAAACAAACAACAGAATGAAGAGACAACCACAGAATGGGAAAAATGTCAGCCACTCATCTGATAAAGGAGCAACATATAAACATATAACATATAAACATCTAGAACATACAAAAACTCAAAACTCTAGACTTCCCAAATGTAATGAACCAATCAAAGAGTGAATAAATGGAACACACCGACACTTCTTAAAAGAAGATGTCAAGGTGCTGACGGGTGTGAGAAAGCACATGCACAGGGCAAATCCACGGAACTCGGATCTGTGGTGCTCCTGCAGGCTGGCCCCCACCAAGCGCTCAGAAGAAAAACATTGCGAGGACGTGGAGGGATGAAGCAGCTTTACACTGCTTGTGGGAATGTTGTCTAGTGTCACTGCCATGGGAAGCAGTGCGGAGATTTGGCAAGAAACCAACAGCGAACTTCCATTTGACATGGCCGCACTTCTCCTGTGTCTCTTCTCAAAAGACTTAGAAATGTTGGACGGCCGCTGCAGATGCGTGGACAACCTCATGATCCCCAGCTCTGGAAGTAGCCTAGATGGCTGCCAGCAGATGACTGGGTGGAGAAAATATAGTGCTTGGACACAGCGAGTGCTAGAGAAACGTGAAGAATGGTGAATTCAAGCCAGTTGCAAGAGAATGGGTGGATCTGCGTCATGATGTTTAATGAAGTAAGTCACAAACAGAAGGTTAAGCACTGCATGCCTTAACTATGAGAAGTTCAAAATACAGCCAAGTTCATGAGCGAAACAAAGAAGAGATGGTAGGAACACACAGGGAGACCCCTGGAGAGTTGGAAGCGGTGTGGGGTAGTGTGCAGGCAGGTCCGGGTAGGGGTGGGCATGGGTGTGGATGAGGATATGGAGACTGCTCAGCTCCCTAAATTGAATGTAAATGCTATGCATCAAAACATATGAATAAAAAGAGAAATAAATGGAAAAATAACAACTGACCTTCACCACTGACGAAAAGGGGGCAATTAGCACGTGTAGAGGAAACTGCACACTGAGCACAGCAGGCTGCGTTCTTCACGCACACTAGAGCACGAGCCAGCGGAGACGAGGCCTTGCACAATTTCTAAAACATAAAAAACAGATACAGTGTAAGTCCAGACTAAATAGAGTTAAACTGTCACAAATATCAGAAAGTAAGTTTGGTGACAAATCTTCGGCCAGTTCGCAGCACATCTCTCAGTGGTCCATGAATGAAAAGAATTCTGAAAAAGATTAGAAAAGATTTCTTTCACTGAAAGAAAAATATGTCAAGTCTTGTGGGCTATTAGTGCAGCGGGGCATGGAGTGTATGTGGAAGCACTAACTGGTTCTAAGAGAAAAGAAACTTTGTTTAATATGAAGAAGAAACATAGATAATAAAACTGAAAATGCAATAAACTAGAGAAAATCAATTGCATCCTAATCCATTTATTTTGGAAAGATCAGCACAAATTTCAAAAGAACTAACCAAGTGAGAAAGGAAGAGGCAAAGTGACCATCTTAGAGCGGGAGCGTGTTTTAATTGACAGGAAGATATAGCAAGTAAAAGTAAACAGCTTTGCACAAAATTGCAACCACTCAGACCAAAAGGGCCAGCTAATTATATGTCACAAATTACCATAATCCCTCCATGAAGACGGAACTTGAATTGCACATAAGTAATAAAAATGAATTTTTTATTACTTGTTGGGAAGAGATGCTCACAGCTGGGTCATCTCCTGTGCCTGTCTGTCCCACAGAGCCACAGCCAACCAGCTCAAAGTGGGCTTTTCCTTTATTCAATTTTCCAAAATTTGCCATTTCAAGTCCATGAAATAAAGTTGTGTGACCTAACTTAAAATAGTAAAATCAAAGACTCCTCTGATCCATCTCCATCATCTTATTTGTGTTATTTCTGAGTTTGTTTTTATCTTAGTTGCCAGTTTTACTGTATTACTTTAGATAGCATTTGCTCTGTGGGTGCAATGGGACACAGTGTGTGTGGTTCCAAGCAAGCACGCCGGCGGGTTTTGTGAAGTTGCGTGGCAGAGTCACTACATTAACTTAAGATTTTGTGTCCCTGCCCCCTCTGCTGCCTTCCCTGGTGCCACACCCCTTCCACGCTGGAGGAACTAAGCCCTGTGTGCTGCAGCGCCGCAGGGCGCACTTGTCCATCTCTTCTGTGATGTCTTTTAAATTGCTGAGGGGGCAAATTTTCAGTAAAAATATTGATGTTTCAGTTTTTTTTAGACTAGGTATCATCATGCAGTTCAGGCTGGCCTTGAAGTCACTGTGCAGCCAGGATGGGCTTGAACTCATGGGGATGCTCCTGACTCCATCTCCCAGTTCTAGGATCAAAGGCACGCACCACCACACCCGGCTTTGAAGCACTGACTTAGAATCAACTTAGATATATGTTTCTGGCAATCACAAAATATCTTGGCTTTCCCTTTTAACAATGCTATGATTGCCAGACCTCATGCCACACCTGTAACTCTGGCACTCAGGAGGCTGCGGCCAGAGCTCGAGGCCACACAGGGCTGCAAGGTGAGGTCGAAGCCAGCCTGAAACGCCGGGTGAGATCCCATCTCATAGAGACAAATCAAATGCTCTGATTGCTGTGGGTCCTGGGGGTGAGCCCCTTTGCTCCATCAGAGCCCCCGTCAGGTCTCGGGTGCCCTGAGCCCCTCTGCCAGCACCCACTGGCCCAGCACAGGCTGAGGAGTGGCTGAATCCTCATTCGCACCCTGCCTCCCCTGAGAGCAGAACTATCAGGGCTGCACCTCCCATTCTCGGGCTTGGGTAGCTCTAAAGTGTGGTTGATATATCGACCTCAGGAGAGAGTCACATTTTCCTTAATTGCCAACATCCAGTTCGAATTTTGCTTTTCTTCATGCCTAGGTGGTGACCAGCGAACTTTTGTGTGTGTGTTTTTGCTGGCGTTAATGTTCTGCTATATCTTCTCTTTAAGAACTCTCCTGCTCTCTGTTTTGAAAGTGCATGCCAGGCACAGTTAGTGAAGAGAAGCTGTTGCGCCCTTTGCTGTACACATTCTCCTCTCCTTCTTCATGGAAGGCCACCACTGCACGCTCAAAGTCCTTTTGAAACTGTCAGACCCTTTTATGCCTCTGGTCTTTCAAAGATATCTCAGAAACACACATAGTCCGTTTTTCATACCAGTTTTAGAACCAAGCAGCCCACCCACCTCAGAATTTGTCGTTCTAGAGCTTTGTGTTGGGGCATCAGTGCCTACTAAGCCATTGCTTCTTACCTGGGCCACACTTACCTGCCTATTAGGAAAAGGTGAGCTTAGACAGATGGCTGCGGACAAATACGATGACAGTGGATGCCACTGTGCTTGCATGTTCTCATGCCCTGAAAGGCACAAACAGTCCTTTGCTACGTGTTCTTGAATGTGCACATTAGGTTCAACATAGTGGCACCAGGCTGTGCGTGGAACTCAGTGGCAGTGGATTTGCTCAGCTCGTGCGAGGCCCTAGATTCAAATTCCAGCAACACCCAGTAAAGAAAATAATAATGCTGCTCAGTCTTATCACTGAGAGATATTTCACAACTTATTCTTTATCTTCAGACACATACACATTACATTTTAAAATCACTTGAAATTGTTCCTCTTTGACAAAAGGCAGTCAACTAACCATTTATTTCAAATGGGTTAACTTGATTTCAATTTTAAAGGTTAGCTATTTTCCTTTTAATTTTAGCTTTTAATATGTAGGTTATTATCAATAAGAAAGTTACTTTTCTTATTGTTGATACAAAATATCCAACACCCGAAGTTAAAGGAGGAAAGCTTACTTAGCTCACAGCTTGTAGAGCTTTCAGTCTAGGCTTGGCTGGAGCCAAGGCATAGGGGCGTGGCAGGGGCGTGGCATAGGGGCGTGGCAGGGGCGTGGCTGGGGAGAAACAGTTCATGGCAGGCAGAAGGCAGCCAGCAGCAAGCAAGGACAAGTGGTGACAGCAGCCCTCCGTCTGCTCCTTGTATTTTATCCAGGCTACCTGCCTGTAGGGGGTAGCGCTCTCACCCAGGTGGGCAGCCTTTCCCACACCCAGAACTGTGCCAAAACAATTAATGGACTGAGTCAGTAGGCACCCCGACACTCCCGGCATCACACACTGTGTCCAGCCACCTCTGCAAAGCTCCACCTGGGTCTGCATGAGGCTTTGGGGGGCATCTGGACACTGCAGTCATAGTCATACATATGATCTGCAAGCCAAAGCAGGGTCTGGTGACAGAGAACAGTAATGACCACAATCAGTCATTCTACTTTCATTGCTTCTTCATCTGCAGGTAATTGTTTTATGATTGTGTTTATAGCACGTCCTTTAGGAATTTTAAGCAAATGCTCTATCTTATACCTTCTATCATGTGTGTACAATTGTATGTACTGTATATTACTCTATACCTTATTTGAGGTCTACTAACAGTTTTCTGTAGGTATCTTTGCTGTAACTTCAGATTGGAGAAAAAGATGCAAAAATCTGCTGACTGCAGCACAATTATACAGCAAAGCTGAAAAGTGTTAATTTGGTTTTACTTTTCTGTAGCTTTCTGTGGAATCTCGCAGATCTTCCTACTTTCTCCAGTAAAGTAGACAAGATGGACCCCGAGATCTTTCCACACTGTCACCTCTGTAAGCTACAGAAAAAATCAGAAACAGAGGAGCACACAGGAGCCTTTTCCTTTCTGAGGGTGTGGCTGGGCTGAGCGGGGTGTGCACCAGGGCAGTGCTCAGGCTCACAGGTGTGGGCTCTGCAAGGGCATCTGCTCCACCTCCCTGCCACCACCTGGGAAACAACGAGAGACCCCATGCCGGGGTGGAAGGGGAGTCGCCCAGTGAGCTCTGGGGGGACCTTAAGGCGGCCCTAACAATTGAATGTCTTTTCCACATGTGAATCCATGGTAAGAACACTGAGAAGAGGATGGGTTAGGTGGAGACTGAGGCAGGAATGCTTGGACTAGTGAGGAGAAGACAGAAGAAAGAAAGGGGAAAATGGGAGCTCCAGGATCTCTCCGTGATACCCGCCCTGTGATGTGAGGGTCTCCTGTGAAGAGGCTTTCCCACCCTGTGTCCTTTGATTGCAAGACCCTTTCACACTACAGGACAACCTGAGCTTGCTCCTCCCACCTATGACTCTACACCCCTAACTAACAGCCAGCAAAGGTGCAGATCCCAGAGGCAGACACCTAGGTCACCACTAGAAACAGATCTCCACTCGCAGTATCCTGCTGCTTGTACCTGGTGGATAGAGAGGGCCAGAAGGAGCGCCTGCACCTCAGAGCACAGCCCACAGCCTGCGTGTCAAGTCCAGCAGTGAGCAGGTCCCTGGGGGGGACTCTGGGGGCCTGGCTGAACTGAGGGTCACTCAAAGGAAAGAGGCTTGGTGAGAGGGAGTGTTCTGGAATCCCTGGGAATACATACTTAGCAAGGCCTGTCTTGTACTTTTGATCATACTTGAAACTATGTGAGCTTGAAAATGATGATTCTAGAGGTTGCTCTGACATGGTGATTAGGAACCTTAGGGTACAAACTGGGACGTAGTGATGTGCACAAGACAGGGATCAACATCTGTCTCTGGCAATGCCCTTTGATAGTTATTTTGATCATCATTTTATCTCTTTCTATGCAATTTTGTGTCTGCAATGTTCAGTAAAAGATTCTGTGAAACAGCTGAGCTAATCCCATCTTTTGTGGGTTATATTTTGGATTAAGAGGAACTTAATGTCTTATTCTCCCAACAATACTGTTTCCTAAATAACAGGTTTAAGATTAAAAAATGATAACTATAACTGCTTGGCACACAGTCTCCCAGCATTTCTGTGAGCTAGAACCCGCTGCTCTGCCCAGCACGGCTGCCCCCACCTCTTGCGTGCGCATGCACCTCTAGTATTTGGCAATGATTTGTTTTCTGGACTATTGCATGACTTGATTTGGCTCATTCCTTGTGAGGAGCTCAGGTAGGGGAATCCCTGAGGGCGGCTCAGGGAGGCAGGGCACCGGGAGCAAGAGTACATGCGGATGGGCAATGGGCGTGGGCGCCGGGCCGAGCGGCAGCACTGGGTAGGAGGCGCTGTGGACAGAGTGGATCGGGAGACCGGGTTGGGCAGACAGGCATGTGGCAGCCAGCTCTTCTCAGGGCCCGCTTTCTTGGCTGCTGCTGTCACCAGGACACCAGTCCCAGGATCCTCAGCCTCGGATGGGGACAGCAATTTCCGCAGTGCTCTGCTATGGAGAGTCCAGCCTTGGTCTGCACCCTTGGCCCCTCTCATTCGGTGGTCTCCAGCTGTGTGCACTGAGCAGACAGCCTTACTTTGGGGGCCTGACGAGTCCCCTTTCTGGGTGACTCTGTCCTCTACAGAGCTCTCATCAGTGCACCAGGAGGAAGCACCTACTGTAGGGAAACAAGAAGCACACGCTAAGCCTAGCATTCCAGGGCCCACAGCACACCTGCCGCGTCTGCTGCAAGTCCAGGAGCGGACTAAAGCCCTGGAGCCTGCCGGGCTCTGCCCGTGGGGCGACTCACCCTGGAGCACGACGAAGCTGTCCTCGCGGCAGAGAGCAGCTGTGTGCAGCAGAGTCCGCCCGCCCCGCCCCGGAGCCTGCGTGCGGCCCTTGTGCAGCCACACCACAGCAACTCCACACGGTCCTGTCCTGGCTTCTTTCTCTCATTCCCACCGATAACTCCCCTCCCCCTTGCTTACCCTGTGCTGTGAGGTAAATATTTGTTCAACAAGAAGAGAAAATGGCTGCAGATAGATTAAGTACTTAAAGTTCTTTCTTCTTTTAATTGATGTGGGTGTTCTAAAATAACTGTAGTGTGAGTACCCTTCAATTGTAGAACCACTGAGGAAAATCAGTGTGCACCCTGACCGTAAGATTTCTGCGCATCCTTAGAGTGGTTCAGTACATGGGAAGAGGGGGCGTGCGCAGCAGCTGTGCAAGAACAGCACAGGAGGGAGCCCGCTGGCAGTGTTCACGTAGAGCTGCTCTCCTCAGCCCTACTTGTGCCTAAAAATAAAGCCTTGTGTTAGAGACTCCTCATTACTGCTCCCAGAGGTGCTCTTGGGCCTCAGTGGGGTCCCTGTGTCTGCATTCCTAACAAGCTTCCTGCAAGCCCGGCTTTCCTGGCCTATGACTGTATTTTGTGTTTCACAATCAGGTAGTTGTCCCTAGCAAGGACGCTGCAGTTGCCCTGAAGTACGGCGGGAAGACGTCTGGCGGGCACGCAGCTCAGCACGGGGTGGGTGTGCTTACGGAGCCCACAGAACACCTGTATGCACGCGGACACAGTACACTGGCTTTTTCTCATCATGCTCTTGAAGATCAAGTATGACTTTAGAGGCACCACGTAATTAGTGGCTTGTGTCCCTTTTCTATCAATGCTTGCGCTGGAATGTATCCCCAGCACAGAAAATTAAACACTACATCATGCTGCCACTTTGCTACCACATTCACTTAAGCAGGCTTACGAAAGTCCTAACAGCTAACACTGTCGCAGTCCTAGCAGTAAATGTTCACTGAGCAGGGGCCATGTCGACACCTATCGTGCAGCGCTGGGCGCCATTCCCCCCAAACAGCATGAGTTCCATCTGTTGCCGCTGCATCTAGATGCTCCCGCGCCTCGTGCCCTCACAGGGCCTTTTCCAGAGGCGGCTGGGTCTGAGTGACTCATGCTGCGGTGCTGGGGTTCAGGGTGAGCGATTGCTACAGTGACCGGCTCGGCAGCGCCTAATCCTGGTAGCCCACATGGAGTACAAGAGGCAGAAAAAGCCACTGAGGTCGCTCGCCTGCTTTGCAGCATAATAGCAGTAATTATTATTATCATTTTTATCAGGGATCAAACTCAGGGCTTGCGCTTGTCAGGCAGGCACGTATGCTGCGGAGCTGTCTCCCTGCCACCCTTGCTTGCTTCGATGCCTTCTGCCCACCATCCATTGTTCTCTGGATGTCCCTGTGCCACACCACCCTGCCTTGGAGCCAGCGATTGTGGAATGAAACCCCTACACACTGTGAGCTAAATAAACCTCTACTTTCAGTCCAGGCCCTGGGTATTTTGTCTCAACCATCAGAAAAGCATCTAAAACAAATGAGAACATCATTCCTACTTTTTTTTAATACCATGGAAGATGTACTTTGGAACTAGCCTGCTTCCACAGCGCTCCGCAGCTTTCTTCCATCTGTGTTCCTCTGTCGGAGAACCAGGCTTTATTTCTGGGACTCTCAGGCTACTGCCTAGTATAAACTTCTTGATCAACAGCTCCTTTAACTCCTAACTCTTCGAGCCTGGGAAGGTGCCAAAGGTCCAAGTGGGCAGTACACAGTGAATCCCGAGCTAACACCAGGCAAAGCTGGGCCTAGGCGTGGGCGCAGGAAACCAGCCAATGACTGCAGCTTGCATGGCACTGTGGGCATGGTGAGCAAGACAGGATCTCTCACTCAAAGGATACCCTTCGGGTAGCTGGAGGAAAATGACTACATCCCCGAGGAAAAGCCATAGGGGTGGAAAATCATTTTTAGAAATGAATTCATTTGTTAGTAGAAAAAGCAAAGCAGTCTATGCTGGGCACTGTCTTTTCTCTAGTTCTCACAACGAGATTCTTACAGTCGCTGCACATCCAGTTAGAATTCAGCTGTTCTAGGGTTCTGGTGAAAGGCCTATGCTTTATAGCTGCCCCCGTGCTGGACAGAAGTGGTGACCCCCGCCTGGGTCAGGCTCCCCCAAGTGGCTCTGCCCAGCTCTAGATCTTGCAGACTGGCGAGTAGTGGCCAGCAGTACCAACCTGGAACCCACAAGGTCATCGTCCATTGTCTAGTTGTCAGGGGAAGGAGCGGCGGGGAGAGCAGAGGGGGCGTCTCAGCGGCAGTGCTCACAGGCAGGCACGAGTGTGCCTGGCCTACTGTGCTGACACACCTGAGAACCACAGTGTTAGACTTCATTCTGTGATCTGAAAGGAATACACATGTCAACAAAGGGCACAAGCTTGGAGTGGTACCAGCTTTGTTGTCCCCGAGAAAGGAAGTCTTAGGTAATGGGCTCCAGTGGGCCAGTGTTAGTATGCAATCTAGATCCAGAGAGAAAATGTTACCAGGTGGTTTGAGACCAGAGAGTGAGGATCACAGGACCTGTGCAGAACCGCACCCTAAACCATCGCTGGGGTGGACTGTGGGGGCCTTGGGCTGAGGCAGTGCCGTTTTTAGCGTGCAGAACAGAAGTCACGGCTGTTGATAGTGCTTTAAATGTCTTAAAGTAAAATTCTGCATTGCAAATGCAGCCTCTGCGCGGGCTTGGCGCCCCGGAGGTCGGACCAAGGTGAAGTGGAGCTTGCTGAGTGCAATGTGCTCCGCAGGTTGGGGTGGCGGCGGCTCCTGCCCAGGCCTGGGCGGACACAACTGCGTGACCGTGCAGAAAAGACTTCCTAACACGCAGAGCAGGACTTAATCGTAGCAGCTCTAAGAAGAGCACGATCCACAGACAGACCGAGCTGACAGGGACGCTGAAGAGGAAGGAGCAGTGAGTCCCCCCCAGCGGGCTTCCTCACCCTCCGGTGCCCGCAGGACGGCCGGCAGAGGCCAGGCAGGAGCCAGCTCCGGGCGGCGCTGGAGAAGCCGCAGGGGGCTGCCGGCAACGCGCCTGTGGCTGCGCTTTCCCCCGACGACGCGCTTCCATCACAGAGCCATCAGCGGGTGCCAGACGCAGTGCACGCGCGACAGCGCGCTGGCAGAGAGAGGCTTTGAACGCGGTGTGGACGCCATGGCTGTGTTCCGGCTCCTTCCTTCAGGAAGGAGATGCGCGTCCACGAACCAGCAGCTCCCCAGCAAGAAAGGCCCGCGGCACTCCAGATAAAGGACTGACTGGATGCTCGTCTGGCAGGACGGGACGGACGAGCTGGTTCCCTGCAGCCTCTTCTTTGTGCAAGCGAAACCTGCCTGTTTGGTCCAGAGGGACGCCTCATCCACAGCAACAGGCAGTGGACTGGAGGCTGAAGGGCAGGCGCGCAGTGCCAGGCGCGTGAGGCCGGGCCGGCGCCGCAGCAGGCGCCTCCGCGGGTTGTGCAGGGTCTTCATGCGGGGATCCCCCCGTCACACGGGGGTGCGGGGAGCTGCGAGTTGAAGATGTGTGGACCGGCTGATGTGATAAGTAACTTTTTCTAATTTCTCTTTCCAATTAGTTCTGAAAATATTTCCAGAATGAGTTTTTAAAAGATGCTTCTGTGCGTGAAAATTAGGAACATATATTGATTCTGAAAAACCATCTAGAATGTGGATGTTTCATTCAGAAACCATTTAAATCCTAATACACTATGGCGAAGTGATTTATTGTGCAGAAGACACATTGGCCATCAGCCAGAAGGTTATGCATATTTTGGCTGTGTTTAGCAAGCCAAAAAAATGTCAACTCCTATTTGGAAATTTTAAAAATATCTTCATAAATCCGATTCATTCCCTCCAGGTATGATTTTGCTGACCTCCGAGCTGCAGCAGCAGCAACTTTCTCACAGAGCTGCTCCGAGAGGCTGGAGTTGGAACCGCGCTATTCCAGTCGAAGTAACAAGAAAATTAGAGGAAGGAGGAGTTCACTTTAAGCATCTCTCATTTGCAATGTCCATAGCACACTTCGATTCTGCAGTGACAAAGGGAAAGCCTCCTTATGTACCAGGAGTGTCATACCACAAGAGGGTTGTCGGAATTTAATGTGCTTGCTTGCTTGCTTTCTTCTTCTTTTTTTTATTTTTGTATTTTAGGGAAGGGTCTACAGAGTGTTCAGGGTCTCACTACTAGTTTGGACTCGTAGTGATTCTCCTGTTTACAGCCTCCCAAGAGCTGGGATTACAGGCGCGCGCTACCATGCCCAGTCTCAATTGCCATCTGAGTGTGCCCCCAGGGGCGGGGCCGGCACGGCAGGTCCGGGAATCGATCCTCCAGCCCCTGAGCCTTCTTGCAGGCACTTTAATTCACTGAGCTATTTGACCGGCCCTGAAAGTATTTTAGATTACAGTAAGAGATGCACTGCCATTGACCCTTTCCTAGCCTGGCCCTGGTGCTGAGCAAGCATATCTCATTGTTCTTGCTGCTTTCTGATGCAGTCCTAAGTAACCTCTTTTGGGCCTTCCTGTTGTCACTGTCTCCATGTCCTAAATTAATTCATGGTCATCATGACTTCGAAGAGCCAGAAGTCGCTGGTCTGGTGCCAGGTCTGGTGAATTAGGGGTAAAGAACACACAGCAATGCGTCATAAGGCATCTGTCTTCCCCCGGATGGCTCCTGGCCGCATTTTGGTCACACCTTGTAAACCTGCTCATGGGCGATGACGACAGAGCTGCTTCAGAAAGCGGCAAGCACGACGATGCCATCCCATGTTCGAAGTGCAAGGAATAAACAACTCTTTCTGAAATGATACTTTGTATTTAGACAAAATGTAGTTTTAGCAATCCTTTTTTTAAAAAATGTATTTAGTGCATCATCTACAGGGTCTCATTACACAGTTCAGACTCATAGTGACCGTCCTGTTTTCAGCCTCCCAAGCACTAGGATTACCACACCCAGTCACAATTGCCATCTCAGCACACCCCTGGGGTGTGGCCAGCAGGGCATATCAGGGATGGAACCCTGTCCCTGCACCTGCCTAAGCAGGCACTTTAGTCTGCTGAGCTACAGGGCCGGGCCCCCATGTATGGTTATTAACTCCAGTCATTGTGTTGTACAATAGATTCCTTAAACTTGCACTATGTCTCTAAAATGTTGTATCCTTTGACCAACATTTGCCCAAGTTCACTCTCTGCAGACTCCAGCCTCTGCAATCACGACTCCCTCAGTTCTCTGAGATCACCTCTGTCAGAGCTCATGGGTGAGTGCTTGGACCCAGGACCCTAGCCCCCTCAGAATGGACTGAAGTTTCCATGTGTCATTCTTGGGTACAGAGATGGCTGCTCGGGCTGTGCACTGCTATCTCCGTAGCGAGTGTCTCTTCACTGAGCAGTGTCCCTCAGGGAGAAGCCCACATGTGTCTGGGAAGACGGCTTCCTTCTATGAGCAAAGAATCCCTATCTGAAATTTAACTTCAGATAAACACTGCGACTGTGTCAGTGCACGTCAGCCTCCTGTATTAAATACCAACCTTCACACCATCCCAGCAACTGTTACTGCAGCTCCAGGGAGTGCTGGGGACAGTTTGGCGCTGGCCTGCCAGACAGACGTTTTATAAATAGCCAAGTGCTGTGGGCGGGCTGAGGAGGAAGTCAAGGCTCTGTCACTCAGATCTCCTGTCCGAGACTGGGGTTTAACATTGTTTCTCAAACGCTACAGCAAGAAGTAGGAGGAACCTCTGCAGCAGGGATCTGAGCACAGAAACGCTCTTCCCAGTGGGGCTGAAAAGCTGTTTGAATGCATCCAGAAGCAGCCAGAAGAGACTGCGCAGGAAAGAATAAACCAAAGTGACGTGGAAGACAACGCAGCAGGCAGGTGGGAGGGTTCCCAACCCCGTGATGTCATGACCAGGTGACCAGACGTGACAACAGCCTCACCTCCTTGGTGAGCAGAGCAGCTGTAGTTTGGCCAACACCAGCTGCAGCCCAACACAGAGCACGCAGAGCCTTCACTAGAAATGGGGCAGAGACCATCTCAGAAGCCGGGAGCTGCCGCCTAGTGGAGGGGAGGGGCCCCAATTCCTGGGCCTGGGCTGGTGGCTGCTCTGATTGTTTTTACCTCACGACCCAGCACTTAGGATGGCAGTGCCATTAAAAGGCCAGGCTGGGAGTCCTGCAGGGGAGCCCACCTGCTGAGGGCTTGGGGTCCACGGGGAACCCGACACCTGGGCCCCGCCCTCGCTCCCCAGAGGCCACTGGGCTCCTGGGCCTGTAGCTCAGGGGCTCAGAAGAGAACCGCTGGGCCCCTCTGCAATCCCAGCTCCATGCAATCCCAGCTGCACACTCAAGCAGCATCTCTCTCTGAATGGTTCTGCAGGAAAGCCACGGTCATCAGGCCATTGCAGACAGCAGAGGAGCGTGAGTACAGGGCGTGGACTCAAGAGCACCCGAGGCCTGGGCTGGGGCCTTCGTGGAGCGAGCACAGCGCGGCACGGGTGCACTGACGAGTCTCGTGGCTGCAGCCCTCAGAGCTCACCGCATGCCACACCTCCCTGAACTTCTGGCTCACTTCCGTGCTGCGCGCCTACCCAGCAGCGGTAAGCACTCTGCGGGTCCTGACACACGTGCTCCACCCCCTGCGTCCCTCGCTCGGCCAGTGGCCTCCACCGGAAGAGGAAGTGCACAAAGCACGGCCTGCGCACGCGCAGAGTCTCCCTTACGCAGGGGTGCTGGCCTTAAAGGCAGTGTGAGTTTCCCCTACCAAGCCACATTTTTATTATAGAAGAATGTTATCTGCTAGGGATCAGAGAAACTCAAAAGGAAGGCCCAGTGGATCTATGTTCACTTGGAGAAGTTATTTTGGTGTAACAGCAGATGGAAAACGTATGAAGAACTCAGGCTAAACCAGTGTTGCTCATCTGTTTATTCAGGTTATTAACATTTTGAATATGTTTTTCCTTTATGACTTTTTTGAGTCACTAAATTTGCTACCTCTTCTTCTATAAGATTGCCAAAAAACATTGGAGAGGCCACCACAACCCGAATCCAAAAGGGCTCTTTAATGCCTACGATTAGTGATAATACTGGTCCTGGTCATTATTATTTAATCAATAATAATCATCATGAGCAGTGCACTTGTTATTTAACAAGGAATGAAATGCATCTAATTCAGTATGCGATCAGGTTGCAAACATAGATTTTCTATAGAAAAGCACTTAACTCAGCTCTTCCATTATTTCAGATTTGCTTAAAACCGACATTTTTATTTTCTCAAAGAATCATCAGACAGACTCTGTAACACCACATAGCCCCTGGAAACGTTTTGATAAGTTGAATTAGACAAGTGAAGATTTTAGTCCCCTAGAAAGACACACACTTTGAAGAATAAATGGATAAAAAGTGCTGGGGCAATTTGGGTTTCAGTTTTATCAAATTTTCTATGCTTGCAAAGTTGTTTGAGGCGTCGGCTGACCTGGAACAGTTTTCCTCCTGGCACGTCCTGGCACGTGAGTGATGCCCCAGCGGAGCTGGGGAGCAGTGGGGGCATTGGCTCTGCTGCCTTCTCGCAAGTCTTTGCTGTGCTTTAATCATGTAAGAAAGAGGTTTTGGTGGTTGGCATTCTTGTCAGCATCACAGTTACTGTCATTTTGGATAATAAAGTAGTAAGTTTTCCATGTATCTTTGTGATTTATAAATTAATTCCTGCAACTCTAGATCAGATGATCTTGGCTTTGAATTTGACCTGGCCCTCAGCAGTTGCCTTGCCTTTCTCCTCTGGACACAGGACTTATAATGGTCCTCGCTCCTTATGGCTGTTTTGAGGGCTGAATACGTTAAGGGGACACAGGATTCCCAATTCCAACAGACAAACTATGGACAAGTCGAAGTCATGGTGAGTGATGCCCATCGATCCGAATCCACCAGAGCACCTACCTGTTCCATCGTTTACAAGCCCACTCCACAAGATGACTAGGGCAGGTGAGGTCAAAGAAAAGAGTGCAGCAGGCTCCCAGCACACAGAGGCCTCAGCCTGGGCTCCCCACCAGCGGCCTGGACATGCAGGCTCCCGGGGAGCCCAGGTTCTTCTCCAAGTCCCAGGAATGCACCGAGAAGTAACTGCGGTGCTCAGTCCGAAATTCAGGAATCTGCAGAATCCAGAAATACAGGCCCTATTTTGCTTAATTGAAAGTGTGACTAGGCAAGCCACAGATTTTAAGCTGAAGACTATATCTCGGGGTTCCTAAGTTTAGGTAGATTTTCTAAAATAAATCTTGGTGTCCGCAAGCTTGAATTTGAAAGGTAAGCTGTTTCTGTTGTTTTTTCTTTTTATTTTAGCTTTGTGGCTGCCTTCGGTTTTGTTTTGTGGCGGCAGGTGTTGAGCTGTGGTTTTCAGTCCTGCTACCACTAACAGTTCCCGCTGACCTAGATAAAGGTTTTATCTGTAGGCAGGCAGACAGGCAGGCAGGCAGGCAGTAATTAGAGATTTGACTGTATTAGGAACTGCTTATATCAAAATGTGATTTACTGTGCACTGCAGATAAGGAGTTCGCTTTGGTCTCCAGTGAGGCAGCAATTGCCCCGGCGTCTCCGGGCCCGCAGCATCTGTGTGGAATGTCCACACCCGCATGCTGTGCCAGCACAGGCTTGATACCTTTGCTAGACTCTTTCCGAGCAAGCTGCGAACTCTAAGGCAGCGCTGAGGCTGTGGAAAGGAAAGCTGCCACAGAGCCATCGCAGGGAGCAACTGCAGGGTGATTTGCACGCTAAAGCGTAATCACTGAGAGAAACCGAAACACCTGCCATGCTGGGAAGACCACACAGGGAAGACATTAATGTACTAATCTGATCATTTGCTTTTATGCTGCAGATTAATAACGTGCCACGTGTGCCTCTGAGCCTGTTAGCAGGCCACTGTTACTCACCCATTCACTATTAGCTCTCTCCATGGAATTTCATGGTGCCGACCACACAACGGACGCAACAAATCATGGACAGATTAACAAAGTCAAAACAATTACTAGAAGTTTTCAAATAAAAATTTAATTCACGCACAAAAAGATTAAGAACATGCATACAAGGGAGAGGTATAATGAACATAATTTAATATTCCTCATGTTTCAAAACATTTCATTTTCCAAGAAGTGAGTTGATGATACACTACAGATTTAGCCCTGTATTATTAGAAAATGTCTCTTAATATGGAGGCAGTGAGCATCACATTTATAAAACAATTCATATGTAACAAAATTCTGCGTGGCTTCTTCTCTGTTGCCCATGGGGTGCCGCTGCAGTGAACCAGGCTTCGAGCACGACAGTAGGCACTCACGGCTGAGCCACACGTCCCAGCCCAGGATGTGGGTCAGCCCGTCGCGATCTAACCAAATATGCTTCTGAAATGAATTCTCAGAGACGTTCTCAGTAGTGTCAGGGAAAGCCTCAGTGTGAGTCGCCCGACAGAACCTGAGGCTCACCCGAAGGTCAGATTCCTGGGTGCCAGGTCGGTGTCTGACACGCACCTCCCAGAAAGCCCGCCGCACTGCGCTCACCTGCTGTGCTCTTTGCTGCTTGCACAGACGTCCACCTTGCAAACCCTCGTTCCCGAGTGTGCTGAGAGGGGCCGCCAGGAAGAGTTCCTCAGAAGGATCGCGCTGCGCAGAACCCCTGGTCGCTCACTGCAAGCGGGAGCTTGATGGTCTTCGAGTCTCCTAAGAGATGCTGCTTTTTCAGCTTGCTGGCTCTTCCTGAAGGGCAGAAACGCATGTGCGTGTGCACGCACGCACGCACGCTGGCCGGTGCGTGGGGTGTATCCCTTCCACTTGCACGATGTAGACGGTCTTCAATCCTGGACTCCGTGTCTGACACACCAGGCATGAAAGCGGCCAGGAGGTGCGGTCGGCGCCTGCCGGTGCGACTCCTGCCCGCACGCACTTACGCCTTCTCGCTGGGGCGCAGCCGGCCCGGGGTGCCGCTGGACGCCGGCCTCTGCTGCCGGCGCCTCCCTCCGCCTTGAAGCCTCAGCTCTAGCCGCTGTGCTTTCCTCTGAATCCTAGGCCTCAGCCTCCATGGTGCCGCTCCTGACAGAAGCGGGGCTGCTGAGGCAGGCTGCCGCGGCAGCCGCGAACTGGACCCCACGTGCGGCAATGCAGGCGCCGTGAGAGCCTGTGCACAGAAATGTCCTGGACCTAGCTTGGCGTGGGCCAGGGGCTCAGTCCCAGACAGCGACACACGTAGCGGTGCAAGGGCTGTGTTCCTCCTGTCAAAATTAGATGCAAACGTGAATTATACTTTTTATTTCTGCAAAAATGTCATTGTTTGATAGAGATGCGATTGCATACATTTCTTTAGATAATATGGGTATTATAACAAGATTAAATCTTGTAGTCTGTGAACAAAGCATCTGCTTCCATGTGGGCTCTTCTTTACTTATTCCTCGTAATTCGTAACTCAGTGTGCAGATCTCTAACACTCTTAGGTCATTATGCCAACATCTGCTGTTCTCTTAGACGCGGTTGTTGCAGCGATCTCTTTCGTAATTCACCTTTCAGATAGCTCATGGCTAGCGCAGGGAGCAGAGCACAGCTCCTGGGCAGTCCTGCTCAGACGTGCGCCCGCAGGGTCCAGGAGACCTCAGCGCTCCGCTCCCAGGCTTCGCTTCGGGCAGCTTCCCCAGCCCCGGGCAGGTGAGCACACAGGGTCTCCCGAGAGGCAAAGGATTCTGTGAGGCAAGCAGAGAGACCTGGAAGAGACGCATTTTGCTCAGGAAGTACAGGTGTCAGCAGAGGCTGGACATGCGTGGTTTTGGCAGCAGGGAGTGGCTGAAATTGGAGCTCAGGGGGAATCTGACGCTGGCCTGCGAAGGCTGTGGAAGCTACTGGGAAGCACTCACTCCCGGTTCTGAGGCGCAAATACACTTGGAGGCTGAGGCTGCACGTCAGGCTGGGTGCATCTCCCAAGGACTCACGTGTGCGTTCGTCTTACGAGTGAGCTCTTGCTCCAGCGGACTGGTCGTCACTCAGGAGCTGTTGATAGAAGGCTAGTTCAGTTTGTGGGCTTCCCTTCCTGCTGTTATTATTATCTTTTCTGCTTTAAAAATACTTTGTTTGGTGACAAGAGCTAGCTAAGTTGCTAAGCTGCACAAGCTGGTTTGACCCTGTGACCCTCCGGCACCCATGTCCCAGAGCGCTACAGTGCCCTTGTGGCCCCGTTCCCAGCTCTGGGCTGTCTCCTGCCTCTTCCTAAGCTCTCTGATCACGTCGACGGCCCCTTCTCTCTAGGTAGGCGTCTATGTTTTCTGCCAAAAGGCTTGATTTCCTTTTCCACAGTGTTTTCCCTTCTCTCATAGTAAGACCTCTTGTACGGGTAAGGCTTCCATGTCTCTGTTCAGTGGAAGCCGTGTTCATCCTGCCTTCTGCCTGACACAGGAGGAAAGCGTTCGAACCTCAGTGCTTCAATATTGAGGCCAAGCTATAGATGCTGCTCATCAGACTAAGGATGCTCCTTCGCCCTCCATTTTCCATAACTTCTGTGTCAGTTATGATTTGGAGTAGGGTAGCTTACAGGGCTTGATTTTCAAATCAATTTTCAAACCCATTTTGTAGTTTTGAAATTTAAATGTAACATTGTAACACCTTGCATATATTATAGGATTCCAGCTACTTGTTGTTTTATTTTGTTTTCTTTTGTCTTGTCTTTTTGAAACAGGCTCTCTCTGTGTAGTTCAGGCTGGCCTTCAGCTCACTTTGTAGCTCAGGCTGGTCTTGAACTTGCAGCGATCCTCCTGTCTCAGCCTCTCGAGTTCTGGGATGACAGGCGTGTACCACCACGTCTGGCTGACTACTATGTATTTTGAGGCTATTTGTACTAATGTTTTTTTTGACTGTTTTCTTTTGTTTGTATAGTTTTGTGCTTTGTACTGCTGATTTTCATAATGAAACACGTTTTGGAATTTTAACTTGACAAGGATGTATTTCCTTTTTCCTTTGGAAAGCAAGGGCACAACTGACAATGGTTTCATGGTGAAATCGTTGGTAGATCCTACCACCAAAGCCAGCTATGTTGGGAGAACTTTTCAGAACAGGAGAGTCCTGAGCCCTGCCTGCTGGGAGGGCTCATACCAAGATGCTGGAGAGGAATGGTGCTGTCCAGTTGTACATCCGGAGGAAACAATTTAGGCATAGACTGCATGCCTTTCAAAGCTTCACTCAAAATCTACTTAAATATAAAATACAAACCCAAAACAAAACAAGTAAGCAAACACAAGCTTCTAGGGCAGAACATAGGAAAAGTCTAAGTGGCCTTGAGTCAACTCTGTCAAAGCTACATCAAATCCACAATTTTTTTTAATACTTTAAATTATATTAAAATTAAGACCTTGTGTTCAGTGAAAGTCAGTACAAGAAAACAAAAACTTATGCTGAGAAAAAACATTTGCAAAACTACCTGATGAAAGACTGGCATCTAAAATTTATAAGGACAGGGGCCGGGGAGATGGCTCAGTAGAATAAGCGCTTGCCTGGCAAGCGCAAGGGCCTGAGTTCAATCCTCAGTTCTGCCAAAAAAAATAAAAAATAAAATAAAAATAAATAAATAAATAAATAAAATTTATAAGGATAGCAATATGACCCAATTTTAAAAGGTCAGCAAGAGATCTGCAGGTAGAAAGTAAGTATAAGAAGACAGGCCCACTGGGGAACTGAACTGAGAACAACCAGACACAGCTCACCCCGTGCAACAGCTCCTGGGCCCGCGTGACACCTGCTGGAGAGGGAGGCAGGAAGGACTGCTGTGCACCAGCGGCAGGGCCACGAGGCGCCCCAGCCAACTTGGAGGCAGCTTGAAGATGGTGCAGGTGGTTCTTCTCATTGCTGAGACACAACATCCAACACTTGAAGGAGGAAAGGTTTATTTAGCTCCTTGATGCTAGAGGCTTCAGCCCACAGCAGGCTGGCTTCAAGGAGGGTGGACAGCACACAGGCCCTGCAGAGGAGAAGCGGTGCATGGCGGGCAGGAGGTAGCAGAGCCGCCGCGGGGGACCACAGCTCTTTCTGTCCCTTCTGTCTTTCCGAGCTACTTCAGGTGGGCAGCGTTCACACTCCAATCCTAGAGACTTGATCCTGGCCTTGCACCATGAACCAACCCAGTGTCACACTCTAGATCAGCCACTTTTGAAAAAGTCCTGCTTATGACTGCATGAGACTGGAGGACATCTGGACATGGCCACCTCAGAAATGACCTCACCTGTATAGATGCCACATTGGGGCTGTCAGGGGTGATGTGCACGTGGGATGCAGGAAACTTTTAGGACATTCAAAAGCTCAGAGCTGAAATAACTTCATCAAATATTTAGCTTTGGATTATAACACGTAGTGTAAAATAAACAAACCTGAATCCATATTAATGCAAGTCATTAAGTGAATGAACTCTCAGAGAACAGACAATACTGAACTCTCCCACGCAGAGCAACTCTCCCAAAATTTTTGTGGGGTGCGTAAGTCCCCCAAAAGTGAAGCACAGCTCCTCACTCTGTTAGGGGTGTGGGACAAGTGCCAGGGGCTTGTGGCACTGACGTCACTGATGGAAACCATCGCCAGCAAACCTGGAGTCAGAAGTAAAACTGTGCTGAGCTGGCGCGTGATTGCGTGAGAACCGCAAGGCCAGCGGCCAGTGACTGCCGCTTCTTGAGGACACTGACCAGGGAGGAAGGGCGTGAGGCCTTCTAGGTCCTGAAGGTGACCACACTTCAGGACAGCAAGCTGTGATCACCGAGAGGTGACCAGTTACTGACAGTGACACGTGCTGAGGCTGCGGCTGGGTCCAGCAGCCAAGCCGGCCAGCGTTCTCAGGCTGGAAAGGAGGGTCCGGTCTCCCAAGGCAAGCTGATTTACTTTGTCTTTCAGAAAGTAGAGAAGAGAACAGGTTTTCTAAAATAATAGTTGGAGCTTCATGTGGTACATAAAAAACATAGTATAGGATTTCAGAAACACGTCACAACATGAAAGTAACTTCGCTAACGAATGTGAAAGTGTGCAATTCGTTCCTGAAGACTGCCACAGTTCTTCTGTCGCCTTCAGTGCGCCGCTAGGTGCAGATGCCGCCGTAAAATCGGGTCCGAGGTTCTGCAGGAAAGCTGTGCTCCTTCCTGTAGCTATTTTGAGTCCTGCCAGCACCAGAACTGTTGGAGATCCACACAAACTTTTCACACTGATATGTGGAAGGATTTCTCTGTAACTTCATCCACATTTCTAACAAAATTCCATGTTTTCAGAGTCATCTGTCCAAAGAAATATTCTTGTTATCTGGGTATACCTTGCTTTATGTTTTCCTGTGTTTATTTAAATATTTACTGTTGGCTATTGAGTTCAAAATTTAATATTGAGTTCATATATTATGCACAAGACATAAAGTGCTTCAGCAAATTCCTGAAGTGTTTTGTAGTTTTTCTGCTGTATTTCTGCTAACCCAAATAATGTTAAGAATGCGTCTCTATCGTGCTGATTGATCGTGGACGTAATCTAGTGACAGGCTGCGTAGGATATTTATAATGAAGCCATATGTTGATGTGTGGATTTAAAATTTTTAAACAATCATTTACTAAGTCACTGTGCTTTATTTTAAAGAACTGTAGACTCATTGATAAAATGAAGCTGTATCCTAGCGAGAGGCGCACTGCTGGAGGTATGCTCTGTGCTGGGGCAAAGGGAAGACTGGTCGTCAGCAGCGAACATGAGCGACTTCAGAGTACTAAGTGACTTTGGTAGCTTTACATATATTACAAAAATAATGATTATCTATTGAAATTCAGCATAAGAATCAATATCCATTGCCTTAAAACATACAAGGAAAATGATACCTAGCCAGCCATATGTATACGTTAATATATAAATATATATCGTATAGTTACACAGATATTATTTGTGTGAATAAATATATAGATACGTAAGAAATGTGGAATGCTTAATTCAATAGTTAGAGAAAATGTCACACATTTGTATTTGTGCATTTCCATATGAAGAGATATCCAGAATGTCTTCAAAAAGCAGACCAGGCTTTCATTTTTAAATTACACATTTCCCAGTTCAAAATGAGTAGCTATATGCTATCATCTTAAAATACTGATTTTTTAAAAATATTGAAATGGAGAGAATACAAAATATTTAAAGAAATGTTTGTGGTATGCTCATGAGACCATTTTCTAAAAACTAACACTTCTTGCCAATCACCAAAATGAACTTTTAATGCAAGTTTATGAAAACATATAATCTTCACACTCTCCAGACAGTGCTTTGAAAAACACATAACAATAGGCTTTTCTATACCATGAAGACTAAGTTTTTATTTGCAAACCCAAAATCTGTCAGTTATAAACTGAGAATGCCTAGATTTCTGAAGATGCTACTGTTGAGATGAATAAGCTTCTTACTTGGTAATTGGATTTAGCCACTGAATCTGAAGACATAGTAATGGATCTAGAGTTTCAGTTTCTCAAGTTTATTAAATATGAATATAGAGAGTTTAGTTGCTAGAAACGATGTTTCATAAATGGCAGTGAAAGTGTAAACAGGAAGCTATTATGGGTTTTTAGAAACAAATTGTTAAACGACATGACTCTGATAGTGTTGCCCTTGGAATGAGACGTGAAGAAATGGAACACAAGGCCACCCAGCACCAGGCTGCTTGTCATAGGAATATAAAGTCCTCTGATTTCTGGTTATTTCCTTTTAAAAACTCCACCACTGAGTCCTTCCAGCTGCATTTCCCGTCTGGGGTGTGCACCAGGACAGCCCCTGCTCTCCGGTTGCTAACTGCGCGTCCCGCCACGTCGGGCGGCCACTGTGTGGGCCGAGAGCCACGCTCCACCTGCGGGAGTGTGAAGGCCAGCGCCAGGATGGCGGCTGCAGAGGTCTAACTCTTGGGTCAGAGCGCGCCGAGGGCCTCTGTGCGGACGTGGTCTGAGCCGCTATCTCTCACATTAATCTTCTATATTCATTTTATGATTGTGTTGGATAAATATGTAAATATATAAATAAGATTGCACACATTACAAGTAGCCAAAGAATTAACTGCTAGTTATTCTGTAGCTATTTTGTTCCAATGACTGAGATCTTAATTGCCCATTTTGTAGACTATTAGATTCTAGCCAATATATTTCTTCCAAGAGTATCTTTTAGGACATCACATTATTCTGCTCACGCAATGAAAAAAAGTGGTTTCCCTTCAGCGTCCTGAGGTAGGGTCACAGGCAGAATGAACCCTTAATGGTGTAAGACATCTATTTGATATAATAAATTAACTTGTTCCCTGAGTGTCCAGAATGGTACCAGATAGATGTCATGCAGGGAAGGCTGAAAACAACAAGCGAGGAAGTCTTATGAAAATGGTGTGTTTGTTCTGGGGAAATCTGTTCAACTTTACCAAATAAATTTTCAGTGTGGTGCGCATACTAACTGCACATGATGAATATATCTAATACGCCACAAATATAGCAAAAAAAATTAAAGCACATTGTATTTCCAGGTTTCGGTGAGACCTGGTGATAGACATCAAGTATGAGCAGAGCAGCCCCGCCACGCTGCCTCAGGACGACAGTGTAGACGCCAGTGACCCAGCACGCCGGTTAGCACGCGCGTGAGCACAAGCGCTGCTCTGAACCACAAGTCTGCTGGCTACTGTGTTTCTCTTCTTCCCTTGAGTCAGAGCTCTTAGCACTTCAGGAGCGCTCTGAGGTGTGCGTGTGTGTGTGTGCTGTGTGTGCGTGTGATGCGTGTGCAGTGCATGTGCGTGTGCTTGTGTGTGTACATGTGCTTGTGTGTGTGTGCGTGCCATGTGTGTATGTGTACGATGTGTGTGCATGTGCCATTGCCTGTGTGTGTGCTTGTGCTGTGCATGTGCGTGTGCATGTGCATGTGTGGGTGCCGTGCATGTACGTGTGCGATGTGTGTGCATGTGCTGTTGCCAGTGCGTGTGCTTGTGCGGTGCAGGTGCATGTGCGTGTGCCGTGCATGTACGTGTGCGATGTGTGTACATGTGCCTTGGCCTATGCATGTGCGATGTGTGTGCCTGTGCATGTGTGTGTGTGGTGCGTGTGCATGTGCGGTGTGTGTGTGGTGCATGTGTCTGTGTGTGTACATGTGCATGTGCGGTGCGTGTGCTGGACGACTCGCTCCAGCGCGGCCTGCCCCCTCGGAGTCCCAGCGGAGCTGCACACACCTGCATGCTCGATCCTGCTCCTTCGACAGTTCCGACCAGCGCCCGGACGCAGGGCTTCCTGTCTTAGTCTTGGGCAATCTCTTGCCAGACATGGCCATCCCACACTCCCAGAAGGCCTCTCAGACACTGCGCTGCCTCGCTCTGCTCCACCCCTGGGACTCACACGGCTTCTCCGTCTGTGTGTGCTACTTACTCTTCTCATGGAACTGGGACTTTGTTTTAGTTTCAATTCCGTGTACACTGTGGCACTCTCAAATGTGTATCTCATCTGAGCTAGACATCAGGACTTGTGTTGATCACTCCGTATGACACTCAGATGTCCCATCAGCATGACAGAATGTAACACTGCTCACTGGTTTCCCTCCTTGTGTTTCCACACAAAGTCAACCCACCAGTTACTGGTCCTGTCCCCACCTCAACACTGTTACGTCAATGAATTCTGTGGGGTGACACCAGGCCTTTTACTCTGAATCTCCCTTGATTTTTTTCATCCACACACATAAAGTACCTGAGTGTAAGTTGCCACTTGCAAATTGTGGTGCCTAATTTAAATATACAATGGTACCTCAGTTTATGATATTAATTTTTATGATTTTGGAAAGGATGGCCAGATTTGTGTCTGTGTAGGAAGAACGTCCATGATCATGTGTGTCTCACGATGCAGAGTTTGCAAGCAAACACACAAAACTTTTGTCTGACACTTTGAGAACCAAACTGTTTACACACAAAAGCATTCATGAACCGAGATACTGGGGTAAATTGCAAAGTTTTCCACTTCTCTTCAGCTCCACACTAATCATGTTGGTCTGGCTCATCATTTTTCTCTCACAGTAACCTCCGTAGACTGATTTTCCTTCCATTGCTTCAGGTGTTTCCTCTACAGGATACCTAGCTCACCCTTTACTGGTACAGGGTGGCTGCGCCCTGCAGCCTGAGGGTCTGAGACGCGTCTTCCTTCTCGCTCAGAGCCCTGGACGCTCAGGTCCTTTCCTTGTCTCTTTGTGTCCTGGCTTTAGCTCCTGCTGTCCGCTTGCTCCCATGGTGTTTGACAATGGGTAAAATCCAGACCGTTCTCGCCTTTCCAAATTTCCAGCAGAGTTGTGGGACTGTGTTATAGGCTACAGACTTGTACATTACAAGGCTGCCAGTTTATTCCCTACATTTTGAATTTCTTGACCATGCGCAGCGCAGCGAAGAAGTGTAACGCCTCTGCGGCGGGCGCCTGACCTTTGCACTGCAAGCTGCTTTACAAGAGAGAAGCACAGCTCCCTGGTGTATCCACGAGGGCTTCGCTGACCCGTTTTCTGACTCCACACTTGATCTGGAAAACGAAGAAGAGTGCGCGCTGGACTCCTGCTCACGCAGCCGTGCTGCTGCTTCCGGCTGCCCGGCAGGTCTGCGCCCCGCACGAGACGGGGAAGTGCTGCTAAAGGGAGGTGACTGGCCCGTAGTGAGCGCGCCCTTCCAGTTCCCACGGGCCTGAGGGCCGCACCACTTACTCTAACTCGGTCTCAGTCCACCCGGGCCTGAGGCACAGGATCTTACCTCCGTTCCGAGTCCAAGCGCAGGAAGGCTTTCCCGAGGCGTGGGTCACTTATCCGAGCAACCCCCTTCCCACGGTGAGCACATTAACCCTTGAAACAGATGCTTGCTCGGGCTCAGCTCCAAAATCCCAGCGAGGGACTGCAGAAGCCGCCGATTTGTGCCCTGTGCTTTTGAGCTCTGCTTCAAGCCGTGTTCTTTCCTCCCTTGCTAGCGTCACTTGGAGGAACAAGCAGAGTATGCTGCTCTTCCCCGATTCCACGGCGGCCACAGAACAGTGACTGCTGGTAGAATGATCCCGCCACGACTGTCCGTAGAGTTATTATGCCATGAAACTTGAGGTGTGCTGTACAAATCTGAGCCTCGGACTTACTAAAGGGAGGTTGAGTAGGTAGGAGACTAAGCCCATCTGACACACAGAGGACTCATGTGCTCTAATTTCTCTTAGAGGCAAACTTTAGCATACCTAGAGCTCGTATTTTGACAAGGCTCGCTTCCACCTGTCCATCATTTGAAATGAAGGCTCTGATATTTTAAATTGGGAATGCTCACCCAATCTAAGGGTTTAGATATTGTCCATAAACTTCAATTTATTTTCATAACTTTAAGTAAAGAATTTACCCAGTAAATCAATGCAAATGTGCAGGTAAAACAGCTAATTTGGTAAACAACATAATATTATTCAGTAAAAAAGAGAGAAAAGATTGGTTCTAATGCCACAGTAAGCATTTTTAGGTTTAAGATTATGCTTCTTTCCTATTATGTCCTAACAAATTACCACTCATTTTTTGTTTGTTTTTAATAATTTTATTGAGAAAGAAGTAGCAATGAGATAGTTTCAAAACAGGCTAGTAGGACAGTCACAATAATTAATACATTGCATATTGTTGTCTTTGTAGTCCTTGTTCCTAGTACAAGATTCAGACATGACATCTTGCCTAAACACTATTAGTTCAAAACTTCCCATTGAACTAAGAGAAAGTAGCTGTTCATCTATGCTAACTATTTTGTGTATATATATATATTTTTTTCACTACAAAATGGTCCTTCATTTGTATCACCCTTTTTTGATTAGTTTTGTCAAAGAAGGTTATTCCATTGTCATTTAAATATTGTAGGTGCATGAATTCCTCAAAATAATCCAATATAATCCAGTAGTCCATAATAGTAGTGGGTTATCTGTAGGACAGGCAATGTCAGAAGTTGTTGACTTGAGCCTTTTACAGCTCAGCATATTAATATGGCTTTACTTTTTATACCTCATTTTTTTTACCTTTCTGCTGGATGGTTAAGACCAAGATGAAGCAGGACCTATATAACAAGAAATGTAACTTTTCATTGGATGGCTTAAAGCTGCAGAGATCTGGAGCTCATCAGTCATAAGTCAGGTCTGCGGGGCGAATCTGTTCCCCGGCCCTTGACAGCTTCTTTCAAGGAAGGGGACCTAAATACTTTGGGTTCACTTCTTAGATATTCTTTATTATTCCACAATGACCATTTTACCCCTCCAGCCCCAATGTAAGCTTCTATAAAATGGAGCTATTCAGGATACTTTCAGAATTGAATGAAACTAATTACTTTGAAAACACAAAAGTGAGAAATCTAATGAATTAAATTTGTCAGTACAGATAGTAAGATTTTAGAATTAGCACCTATAGTTTGCTTTTGTTGTTTTATGTAAAACTTCCTTTGGACACCTTGAATGACTACCCTGTTTCAAGGAACAGTGTTATTAAAAAGTAAATTTCATGCTTGGCTTAGTGGTACATACACATAACCCCAGCGTTTAGGAGGCTGAAGCAAGAGGAACTCTATGAGTTCGAGGCCAGCCTGGACTACATAGTAAGATCCTGTCTCAAAAAATTATTTTCTAGGTTTACCTGTGACTACAAATAACTGCACTTTGAAGTGCTCTACTTCCCTGTTTTTTGGCTAAATATTTGATAATTAGAGGCTTTGTCTATCATGAAAAGCTAATCAAATACCTGCTCACAGTTATTTTTTCATGTATTTAGTACAGGGTCTACAGGGTCTTACTACACAGATTGGACACGTGGTGATCCTTCCTATTTTTCAGCCTCCCAAGCACTTGGGTTACAGGCATGCACCACCATACCTGGTCTCAATCGCCTTCTCAGCATGTCCCTGGGGTGGGGCTGGAATAGCTCACCTGGGATCAAACACCTTGCCCCTGTGTCTGCCTAAGTAGGTGGTTTAATCAGCTGAGCTATCTGGCTGGTTCCTTGCTCACAGTTATAATGACAAACCAACAGCCAACATCATACTAAATAGAGAACTCTGAAAAGTTCAACTCTAAAATCAAGAATAAGACAAGGATGTCCACTATCACCACTCCTATTCAATACAGTTCTGGAAACATTAGCCAGAGTAATTCAACAAAAGAGAGAAATAAAAGGAATAAGGTTAGGAAAGAAAGCAGTTAAATTATCATTATTTGTAGACGATATAATGTTCTGCATAGAATAGCCCAAAAGATACACATTGCTCGTCGAGAATAAGAACCAACATCGTGAAAATGACCCCATTCCCAAAACTGTTAAATACACTTACTACAGTTCTGATTGAAATACCACAAGCATTACCTCACAGATCTAGAGAAAACATTTCTAAAATTCATCTGGAACCAGAAGAGACCTGGAATGTGAAAAGCAATACTGGGCAAAAATACAAGGCAGGGAGCATTGCAGTCCCTAACTTGAAGGCATACTACAGAACTACTATGATAAAATCATTATAGCAACTGCAAAAAACAAAGAAACACAACAGAACAGAGCTAAGGACCAGTGGAACAGATTAGAAGATGCAGACACAACTACAAACACACTCAGTCACCTTATTATTGACAAAGGCATCAAACATGTCCCCTGGAAGAAAGACAGCCTCTTTAAGAGGTAGTGCTAGAAAAATTTGGTTTCCATTTGCCAAACCCTAACCCTAGAACTATATCTGTCACCATGTGCTGACCACAAGGCAAAATAGATTAAAGTTCTAAATATTAAAATAGAAACACTAAATCTGCTGCAAGAAAAAGTAGGCAGAAATCTTGAAGAAATAGGTGTAGGCAGGAAATTCATGAATGAATCCCAAACTGCAGGTCAAAAAGAAAATACACAGGATAGGAAAAATATTTTAGCCAACTGTTCCTCAGACAAAGGACTTCTATGTAGAACATATAAAAAAATGAAAAAAATCAGAGCCCTCAAATCTAAAGACCCAATCCACAATGAGCATCTGAGATGAATACACATTTCTCAGATGAAGAAATACAAATGGTAAACAAATATGAGGGAACAAAATGTTCAACACCATTAGTCGTTAGAGAAATGAAGAGGTGACCACAAAACTAGTGACCCTAGAGGGAGAGCTGGAGAGCTCAGAAGAGAGAGCTGAGGTGGCTGAGAGTGAATGTGGGGACCTAGAAGAGGAGCTGAACATTGTTACCAACAACTTGACACCCCTGGAGGCCCAAGAAGACAAGTATTCCACCAAAGAGGACACATATGAGGAGGAGATCAAACTGCTAGAGGAAAAGCTGAAGGAGGCTGAGACTCGAGCAGAATTTGCTGAAAGATCTGCGGCAAAGTTAGAGAAAACCACTGATATCCTGGAAGAGATCTTGACCAGTGACCAGGAGAAGAATGTGGAGATTCAACAGACCCTGGACCAGACTCTGCTGGAACTCAACAACTTGCAAGGGCTGAGTTTGCCCCCAGCCAGGGTTTAGTTTCTGCCCAAACCCAATAAAGCTGATGTTACATTGCTTGCAAAAAATACAGTGAGATGTTCATCTCACCCCAGAAAAATGGCTCTTACGGAGCAATCATCCAGTAATGAATGCTGGCGGACCTGTGGGGTAAAAGGAACGCTTCTCAGCCGTTGGTGGGAGTGCAGGCTTGCACAACTCCTGTGGCGAGCAGTGTAGACGTTCGTTCCTCAGAAAGCTAGTGCTGGAGGCCCCATCTGACCCAGCTAGTGCCCTTCTGGGTGTTTTCTCGAAAGAATTAAAGCATCCTACTGAAGCGATATGTGTGCGCCTGTAGCATAGCTGAACAATTTGTAGCAGCTACACCTTGGGAAAACTCAAATGCCATCAACCAAGAAATGGATAGGAAGATATATTTTTATATAGTGGAGTGCTGCTCAGCCATAGACAAGGAAAACTCAGGGCTTTTAAGGTAGATGGATGCAACTAGAGACCACGCGCACAAGTGGAATAAACCAGACTCACACGTGCAAACAGTATTGTCTCTTTAGTGTAAGAACCTGAGAGAGTAAACAGGATCTGGTCAGCACAAAAGATATCTGAAAGGGAAAGAAACTGCTTAAAGAGAATGAAAAACTGGGCTGGGGAAAGAAGAAAAAAAGAAAGGTGAAAGACCAAAGCACACATATACACACAAGACAGTTAAGCTGACTTCTAATTTCTGTTCATTCGAAGGAACGGTTTGAGCTCATGTCGCCTCATCAGTCTCCTGTGCCTGCATCTCGTAATCTGAGCAACTCCCTGAAGGTAACAAGAGGCAATTTAAACATCCTTGTTAATAGCCTATAATCTTGTTTTGAAATTCTATATCAGTATTTTTGTTGTTCTTTTTCTCTTTAAAATTAAATAAATGAATATAATTCATTGTCCAGTTAATCTGTTCAATGAATTGATGGTCTGTTGATGGTCTGTTCCACCATCTACCAAAGAAAAATAGAGCAGTCTGGGTCAGGAGTCCACTGCTGGGGAAGAGGGTCCCTCGCCAGCTGGTGCACCCGGCGTTACCGCAGGAGAGCCCTCTGTCTTCTGCTCTCAGTCTGGTAGCCTCAGACATGGTGTTCATGCTCTGAAAGTGGCCTTGACTCACCTAAAACAGCTGCCACACTGCGGTCGGACCTCCCTGTGAGCGGGGCAGGACAGCAGACCTGGAGGTGGCGTCCCGGGAGCCTCGCAGCCCTGCCTGTGCATCTGGAGCCAGCTCACGTGCTTTTCTTAGGCCTCTGGGGGTGGTTCTCCTCACACGAGGCTAGAATTTCACTCCGTACTAGCCTGTGGCTTTTCCTGTAACAACAACTTCCCAAGGAATACTGTGTTTAAGACAAAAGGTACTGTGCAATATTGCCGTAAACACACCTGAGAATTTTAGAAGATTCCTCGTGGAATGAATGCTGGAGTCCATGGCTACAGCTGAAATCAAATGCAGGCCTCCTCGTCCTTCAAAGTCACACACAGCCCGAATAATTAAACAAGAAGGAAACACCAGCTTATGGGTGGTGCGCAGATAGACAGATGACGACAGGTGGATGATGGATGGATGGATGGATGGATGGATGGATGGATGGATGGATGGATGGATGGTTAGATAGATAGATGATGAAGATGATGATGATGATAGATAGAGAGATGATGGATGATAGATGATAGATAGACAATAGATATAGATAGATAATGATAGATGATAGATGATAGAAGATAGATAATAATAAATAGAATGCAGATAGATAGAAGATAGATAGATGATAGAAGATAGTTGATAGATGTAAAATAGATGATAGAAGATAGGTGACAGATAATGATAGATGATAGGTAGATAGATAGATAATATGTGTGCATAGGTAGATGCCTACATAAAGAAAAGAGTAAAGAGAAAATAATGAAAATTATTGCCAGTGAATAAGGTGAGGCAAAGATGTTTCATAACCATGCCTCATTTCCCAAGGGTCAAGATCTCCCTCATCTAAGACAATGTGACCATAATTTATTAATGTTTTTGGTCATGTCATCTTTTAAAGAGAAACTCAACAAGTCAGAAGCTGAGGACCTTTGCACCAACCTCTAGGGTGGCTGCATCATGTGAGGAACAGTGGCAGTTGGGGAAGTCTGCCCAACCTTGAGCCCCACCAAGCCTGGCTGTGCAGCCGGGCACCTTTTGAGGTCCAAGCCAGTCTCCCCGTCCATCGCAAGATCCCTAGGCCGGGCCCAGTCATGCCTTCCGCACCTCCCCCAGTCACTGGCACTGAGCAGAAAGAATGAAGGAGGCCTGAATTAACAAGTGCACAGCTCCGTGCGTGAGTGAATGGGCTGTCCGCTCCCACTAAGGTGCAGGGATGTCTGCTTGAGTGTGCTTATCTCCTTAGAATTTTAGGTCATCAAAATAATAAACACCCTGCAGATGTCCACTTGAAAAAATTCAAAATAAACTGCAGAGTTGCATATTTTATCTCCTTACAAAAATATTCATTGTCATCTGGAAGAAGCCCATTTATGATAATTCTGCTATTTAAACATCATCCCAGAAAAGATTAAACTGCCTATTAAAATAGCCAACTAATCTGTCCTGAACATTCATGACACATGCTAAATAAATGGATAATAAAGTCCTGTGATTTCCTGGCAAGGGCAAAACTCATCTAAGCTAGATTAGCAACCGGATAGGTTCAAAAATTAAATATTTTACTTTACCTGATAATTTAATATTATCATTATTTCTTCAAGTTGGGAAAATGTCTGCACCTTGGGAATTTTTTAAAGGTAAGATGTATTTTTATAGAAGAGTTTGTTTGTTTTTCTTAAAACTGTAGCTCTTTCACAACTATCTTTTGGGAAATGAAATAAACTGAGTGCATTACTGAAATATATAAAAAAAATCCCATAATTTTGAAAGTTTTTAAGATATAATCATAAAAATTCTTTGGAACTCTAAAGGCAGTATTAAATTCAGCACAGTTGAATGTGAATGTCCTTTTTAAACTCAGCTAGCAAATGAAGATTGCAAACAAGTATTTTCCCCTAAAACTAAAAAAAATAGTTTTTGTAGACTTGTAAACAACCTTAGCCTCATTGCTCTAGTCCAGCCCTGGGTTATTTACATATTTCAAACTCATTCTCTCAGATATGAAATTTAAAAGTGCAAAGTAAAGGCTAAGGCTGGCGGAGTAGCTTTCTAACAGTCTCAGCGGAAACTTGCACTTGGAAAGCTTCTTAGAGGCCAAGCAGAGCACACCTCAACCTTAGCTAGTTGAATCTCTAGATAGCCTTTGTTAGAGTATAAAAGTGACCCCCGTGAGCACCTGTGTCTACAAGGCGCAGTCAGTGTTGCATAATTTAAAGCGATTGCTGTGGCATTGCATTGTGACACATATCCACAGGAAGGGTGACATCAGGGAGGGGTGTGCTTTCTCCAATCAGCATTTACTTAAATCTCTGGCTGAAAATGAGATCAGGCGAACATGCCACCTCAGCACTCAGGCTTACAGAAACCCTGCGCTCACGGAGTTGCCCTGTCTTCTCTATAATTTGGCATTTACCATTAAAATATGCCACTGTATTACTAGCAGTACTGTGTTTTACTGTCCGTTTCAGCAGCTATCAGTAGAACATTCTGGAATTTTTACCTTACTGCTTGAATATGCTTTTCACTCACGTCCTGCACTCCCCTGTCGTCTTGCCGCGTCTCCAGGGAGTGTGTGGGACAGCTGTGCTCGCCCCTGCGCCCGCCTTCCTTGGGCAGCACTCAACTAACTTCCAATTTTTCAGATTTATACTGAGCACATTATGATTTATTTCGTGATTTTCCTCTCTGCTGTTATTGTTATTCTGTTGTCCTTCCTTCAGATTGGATTATGTAAATCACTTTAGAAAACCAGTTAAATTTTCTGTACAGTATTTAGCTATGCAGTTTGCATCGTTAGTTGCTTTGAAAGTTACCTTGTACTTTCCTAACTTTCCAAAAGATACACATTCCCACTTTCTAATCCCTCTCGACTCAGTAAGTCCATATTTTCTCATGTAATCCTATCTTTATAGTGTAGAGAAGTCCTTACATTCGTTCTGTGTGGTTCAGATGCTAATTTCATAGCTCATTTCGGGGCTCAGGCCTGCATTTGTCTCCACGTGTCCCTTCCCAGGATGTCTGTACCCAGCATTCCCAGCTGCACCCAGTTGTGGCCACCAGGGCTGCGAGGTTTGGCCCCTCACCATGGAGGTCGAGTGGACAGTGGGTTCCAGCTCCCCCACCACACCACGGGGACCACTGTGACACCCAGCAAGCTCCTCCCAGGACAGGCATTGGCCTGCCTGGGTTTGTCCACCCTCCAGGCACTCATGATGGTTAATTTTGGTATTTTACCCTGATTTTATTATTTGTAGAGGAATCTGCGTATGTTAGGTGTTTATTTTGATATCATGTTTTTGAGATTTGCCAAGCTTTATCTTCTACAAGGCCCCCTCATTCCCTTGGGGCACTTATTTCACTGTGCTCAGAATTTCTTTACTTATGTTTTTTTTTTTTTTTTTTTGCGGAACCGGGGATTGAAATCAGGCCCTTGCGCTTGCCAGGCAAGCACTTATTCTACTGAACTAACTCCCCGGCCCCGAGAATTTCTTTACTTATGAATATCTTCTTAGAGAATCTGGTACAGGTTAGATATTATTTTGAGATATTATTTTGAGAATTTGCATATGTCTCATGTACTTCAATTATATCATAGACAGTAAAGTCAGATGTTTCTCTACCCGAGAAGGGGTGACGTTTGTTTTCTCAGTCTCACCATTGTAAATACAACATTTTCCCTTTCTAAGGTGTAAGGAATCTGTTGAGTTGTACGTTGGCATAGTGCAACATATCATTTTCCAACAGATTTTCTAGAAAGTCTGAAGTATTGTTGCTTTTGTTCCAGAACGATACTTTTCCCAACCCTTTAGCTTCGATTCATTTTTGAATCATCAGTCACAGTTTTAGTCACTCAGGGTGGGACACTTACCGCGAGCGGGTGGCACAGCGGACACCAGCATGGACGCAGGTCCGGCTGGAGCAGCAGGGAGGCCCCTGAGGCGCAGGCCTGGGCGCCAGGAGCCCGTGGGGCCTGCGTAGTCCCGAGTCCGGGGCAGCCAAGCGCGAGGACACAAGACGGAGCCCAGA
>NW_004524684.1:9413477-9420100 GCF_000260255.1 Octodon degus | reverse complement strand
GGGCCTGCTCGCAGCTCCCTCCAGCCGGCTCGGTGCGCTCAAACTTCGGAGGACCGAGCTGCGCGACGGAAAGCCTGCTGGCTGTGACTAGTTAGCCCGCCCGCCCGCGACAGGGGACTCTGCTCCGACGCCGCGGCGGGAGGCGGGCACCCTGGCCGGAAAGCAGGCGGGACGTCTCTTTCCCTGCGTGAGGGCGCGTCTATACAGCCCTCGGGGTTCCGTGGGGAGCCCCCGCCCGGGCCGCGCCAGGCCCACCCTGCAGCCCGCGGGCTCCGGGAGGCGGCCTGCCCATCACGCCTGCGCCGCCGGCCGCAGAGGACAGCTTGCAGCGGCGCGCCCACCCGACCAGCGCCGGGCTGCGGTGCTCGGGCTGCCGGTGGAGTGGACGCCGAGGCCAGCCGCTGTCGCCTGGGAGGGCACAGGCGACTCGCCTTAAGCGCGCTGCATCTCAGCACACTTGGTGTTAGAACACATATGCAAGGTTTGCCTTTACTGACGTGTGCATACAGTTTTTGGTGGACTCTGCGCAAGGTCGAATTAGCATTGTAAACTTCGGTCCAAATATATTTTAATGCAGAATTTCTCATAAAATATACTCTTTACCAGTTTGCAAATAATAATATACTGTAAATTTTAAAGAAAACTAATCCTGTAGAGAAATTCTGAAAAGAAAGTAAACCACAAACAAAAGGTTTGAAGTCATCTACAATACTACCTCAAAAATAGTCAATATAAAATTTTGGCAAAATAATTGACAAGTATACATTTAAGAAAATCACTGGATTCAAAGCAAATGTTCAGTATCATGCACCTAAAATATAGACTGTAGTTATAGGGCTCTTGTTGTGATGTTATAGCTTTGTGTTTGGCAGAGAATGTCTTCCACTTAAAGTATATCCTGGATGCTTTATGTTATACGTAGATCTCATGTGCTTCATGGGATCTTACATGAGATGCTACATAAATACCTGGCAAAACATCATCTTTAGTATTGAGTAGCAGCCTGTGACATCAATTAAACCAATTAATATAGCATATAAACTGCGTGAAGCTACAGAATCTAAAGGTGAAAGGGGGCAAACCTGTAGGCCATGCTCCAACTTTATGACCAGTGACACAACTGAAGGGAATCTAAATCCAGGTTTGATTTCTATTTTGAGTGAGATGTTGGCAGAATCTCCTGCTTTGGTTAGGTCAGTTGAAAGACTCCTTTCAATGTTGATTATAACTTTTATGTAATATTCTCTTCTATGTTAACAAGTTCAGCTTCTGTTTGAAACTTTGACACTGGTTTGAAGAGGATAAGGTTCGAGAGTTGTTATTCTGTACTATCAGAAAAGAGTACAATTATTTTGTGCTATGTAGCGGGTTTGGTCTTAGCTCTCAAATTCATATTCATCGTCTTTACTGAATATGGGAGAAAATTAAAAGTAAGAGTCTCCCACTTTATTATACAGCTCAGCTACTTAAGAGCAATGTCAGGGCTGTTATTATGTTTTTAATTATTTATAAAAATTAAGTGTCTATAATTTAATTATGCTTTTGTAGAGTTTTCTGTTTAAAACTATAATTTAATTTTAGCTTTTTCACAAGAATTGTTTCTCTGAAAAATTTTCTTGAAGAAATGTGTTTATTCTTTTTTTTGTTCAGGCAGCTGGAGTTGGAGCTCAATACACAGCTCCAACTCTTAGCAGTCCTCCTATTTTCAGCCTCCCCTGCACTGGGATTACAGGCATGCACCACCACAACCAGATTTGGTTGCTTGCTTAGGGCCCCTGAGGCCAACGTGGCATACAGTGCTGGGATCGAACCCTGGTCCCTGCACTTGGCTAAGCAGGCACTTAGTCTGCTGAGCTATCTCTCGCCAGCCCTTGAGCTACCTCATTGACCCTCTTACACTAATCATTTAAATTGTTTTTTCTTTAGCGGCTCTCTGTGGGCATCGGGCCTCTGACACTGGTAAAGCACATGGTCCTCCTCCAGATCTGGTCCATGTGCAACCCAGCGCCTGTGTGCCTGCTTGCTGTGTGGCTGTCAAGTTTTCCTCTGGAGTCAGCAAACCAGCAGAAGCATAAGAGTGCATGCAGGCAGCAGGGAGCAATTGGACAGCTCCTGGTCAGCGGGTCTGTGTGGGCTACCGGCCAGGTAAGATGCCTTGGTGCTGTGTCGGTGGGACTCGTTTCTAATGGCATCTTCTTCTAAAGAAGTATGAAAGGGCTAAATTCAAATTTGGGCATCAATAAAAAATAAATTGCATTTCTTAACCTTACTTAATACTAAAGAGCTCCCCATAGGTTTTACACTAATATCCACCAGTACTGCAGGATGACTTACAATTTATAAAACAGAGGCTTTGTCATTAAAAATATCCAAACCTCAAATACAGTTATGACATTACATCTAAAATATAAAAATTGTCATAGGAAAATAAAGCCACTCTTTGCCTTCTGATCGTCTGTGGCCCTAGTTCCACTGTGCTTGCTCACACAAAGCCCCTGTGGCCTCCTGGTGCTTCTCACCCAAAAGGTCGACAGCGCTGAGCCAGCACCGGTCTCCCCTCTCCCCTGGCGTCCTGGCATGCTGCTTGTGAATACCTAATGACTCTGGGCCTGGTAACATTGCAGATCCACTTCTGACACAGTGCACAGCTTTGCTTCTATTTTGCAGATATTATGGATGAACAGACAGTAGAGTGAATCTGTGATTTTATTGTTCCAGCAACAGTCAGTTAACTTAGGAATAGCTCTTCTGGGGGAAGAGCCTCCATAAAACATTTGCAAAATAAAAGAGTTGTCCTTGAATGCATGAAAATGGTGGGGAAGTCAGGGCACCGGATGGACTGAGAAGAGTCAAGAGACGCCTCCTCACACAGCGCTGCCCAGCCCGCCGCCTTCCTCTGAGAGCAGGGCCTCACAGGAGCACTGTACAAGCACTGACGTGGTTGCACTCTCCCGCGAGTGGTCTCCTGCAGCCCAGGGCTTTCAGCAACATCTTTAGACTTCACCACTTGTTGCAAGTCAGCTGTGACAGCCAAAGGATCTGCGGGTATTGTCACGTCCAGGGGCATTCCCTCACTTGATAACCTCTGCTACAGAGGCGTTGATGAGTCAAAAAACTATCAGGAGTCTGTGAGAACCTTCTGGTGGGCTCAGATTTTACTGTGAAATATTCAGATACACCCTAAATATGGCCACTAGCATGATCAGACCCAAGTAACTAGGGAGTTTTAAGTAACACCCGAGTTTGCTTCCATTTTGATTAGCATGAAGTCATCTGCTCCAGCTAGAACTGCATAAACGCACAAGTTAATGCTTCACGAGACAACGTCAGCCCAAACCTCACAGTGCGTCCTTAAGCATTTATAACTGATGCAATCTATGTTTTACTAATGATAGATGAGAAAGAAGACAATAGCTGACCGCAATTCAAGAGAAAAAATTGATTGAAATAAACATAGAGAGGGCCAGCCAAATAGCTCAGTGGATTAAAGCACCTGCAAGCAGGCACAGGGACAGGGGGCTTGATCCCCGGTCCTGCTGTGGCGGCCCCGCCCCCGGTGAGCCCTGAGATGGCAGTTGAGACTGGGTGTGGTGGCGCTCACCTGTAGTCCCAGCTTTGGGGAGGCTGTAAACAGGCGGATCACTACGGGTCTGATCTAGTAGTGAGACCCTGAGCACTCTGTAGACTCTTCCCTAAAATACAGAAAAAAAAGAAGTAAAAAATAAATCTCTAAAATAAATAAACATAGAGAAGTAACAGACATTGACTTCACAGAAGTTTAAATAAGATAGTCTGCTTAACAAATTAAATTTTGAGATAAGGAAGAGATGAAACTAATGATGTGAAGCTAAGAAATTGGAAGGTATGGTCTAGACTTTCAATAGAAGAACAACCAAAGACAAACACAATGTCTAGGTTTAAAAAATAGGTCAGACACTGGAAGATTGTGTTGTTACAGCTTTTATCTCTTCAAAACAACTTTTGTACTTTTCTAAAGGATTTAAAACTGCATGCTACAGGTTTTGTGCTTTTAGTACTAGGTGTCTTCATGTATCCTGTGGAAGCCAAGTCTTCACTGCGACTATTGTGTGATTACAGGAGAGATGCTCTGGTGCCTTACGTAAGTCTGTATTGGCTTTTATTCTTTACGATTTATTTTTTTCTTGTCTTTAATATTCCAGGTACACTTTTATAGTCTGGAAACTAAGTGCTTTCTTCTTTCTTCTTTTCTAATTTCTGCTCTTCACATTGCTTTTCCTTTCTTGCTCTGGATAAAGACGGCAGTTCAATCCTGAACACCTTCGTGGACAGCAGGGTAGCGGCACTTCCCTTTATTGTAGCGGAAATAGCCGGTTGTGTCCTGATCTATCAGATGCATGTACACAAGTGTTGCATCTACACAAGTGTTGCTGAGACAAGGAAGTCTGTAATTGTTTTTCAATGGTGGGTTAACAAGGCTACTAGACTTTTTGGAAGATTGTGAATATAGTACAAACTTCATTCATGATGCGCTATATTGAACCAACAGAAGATTTCTGAAAAGCATACTACTTGATTATTATGTCTTCTTTAGTATGCTTTTTAAAATCTTTTGTTAATACTGAGGCTTAAGTGGGGTTTCTCTAAACTTTTCTTTTTTCTTTGAAGTCTTGACTGGGTATTTTCTTCTTTTTTAAATGGATCTGAAAGTTTTCTTTTCATGTCTAATCCCCGAAACAATTTAAGCAGCATTAGAATTACCTATGTTTAGATGTTTGGTAGAATTTTCCAGTGCAAATTAATCTGGTTGTTTGTGGAAGATGGCACTGTGAAAGTGTCTCTCTGCATGTTTGTTTTCATGTAAGTTTGAAGATCTGCAGTGAATGTAGTCGCTACGTAATCTTCCGCTGATGCATTTTTGATCACAGAAGCTGAAAACGAGTGAATGTGATAGGAGGTTTTTCACTGTAGCACCGTTTTAAAGATCTGCTTTCTGTTTCAAGTACGCATTTCTGAAGATGTTAGATAACACTCAATCCTGTGTGAAGTTTTTTTCTTATTTTTTTCCTATTTTGTGACTTTGTACTTACCCTATTGGTTGAGCTTGACTACTTTTTTAAAAATCTTTTTGAGACAGGGTCTCCCTGTGCAGTTCAGGATGGCCTTCAACTTACTTGGTCCAGACTGGTCTCGAACTCACAACAACGGTCGTGCCTCAGCCTCCCGTGTGCTGTCTACTGTCCAGGCACTGAGGGGATGCAGAGCTGCGGTGCGAGGGGACCTGGCTACTGCCACACTGGTGGGAGACTCTGGCATTGCTACGGTGATGCTGGCTTTCCCGGCACAGAAAATGAGAGAGCTGTGGGGTCAGCGTGGGGTCAACCATATTTCCAAGGAAGACCTGGGAGACCAGAGAAGGCGCCCCTGAAAAGCAGTGTAATACATGGTGAGAATAAAGTAAAAATATGGACTCACTGCAAAGAAAAGCTGCAGGCCACGAATGGAGGCTGTCAAAGAGGGAGGCATAGAGGCAGAGCCACCCAGACACCCCGGAGCCCGCAGCTCAGCATGCCATCCTGTACCCCAGATGCTGGCTGTGGAGGAGAAGGTCTTAGTGTTTAGTGCACTTGGCTCTGGCCTTGGCCTTGCCTGATTCTTCTCTGTCTTGCTGTTCCTCCCTTTAATAATAGAAATGCTTTACTCAGTGCCTCTGTACCTTGGGATCACATAATTTGTCTTTGCTTTTCACAGTGGTTCACAGCTAAGAGTATGCTTTCAGTCTTAAGTAAGTGTTGGATTTTGAAAAACTGCTGGGACTTTTGGAAGTTTGTGGGGTTATTGAGTGTTAAGGTGCACACGGACCAGACGTGTGTGCCTAGGCAAAATTCTGAACGTGTCTTTAGTTGGAGCTTAAGTGTGGGCTAAGGAAACGTGTTGGGTACGAAGCTGACAAGGAGTGGCTCGTGGCCACTACAGAGTCAAGCTGATTGACCTTGGGGTGTTCTGGGGGATGGTGGAGCACACTCTGGGTGTTTCAGTGTGGGCCTGGGGGCTGAAGTCAGGGACCGTGTGGCTCCTGGCCCAGCGCCTGGACGCAGTCTCCGCGCTCTTCTAGCCAGCCTGCTGACCCGCGCAGCCTGCTCTGCAGGCCTCCCCACCCCTGCGGCCTCGGCGGCTGGCCGCGCTGAGCCCTCTTACACCGCCAGCCGACCTGAACGCTGCCTCCTTGGGGCCGCGCCGGAGCCCCGGAGAAGCGCACTGACAGAGAACGCGGCCCGCAATAGGCAACGTTTAACAAAATCCAGGCCGCATTTATTTTTCTATTAATTCTCAATAGTTCTCGGGTCTATTTATCCCTCAGGGAAGACTGCTTTTAGCGGGTTGTCTCTCTCTGCACCCAGAAATCTGGGGATGATGAATGGACGTGTTATTTTGTTGACAGCTTTTAGAACTTTAAAACGAAGAATGAAAAGTTGGCATCTAAATCATATTTTAAAATGTCAGGTACTTTGTTTTCTTCTGTTTCTAATATTTTAAAAAATTGAAGTGGAAAATAATTCCAATCTGAGAGTGCTTCTTCTTCTTCTTCATCTTCGTCTTCGTCATGGTCGTCGTTGTCCTCATCTTCGTCATTGTCATCTCCT